>NW_023270231.1:5074023-5242547 GCF_011800145.1 Mirounga leonina
AGAAAGAAAGAAAGAAAGAAAGAAAGAAAGAAAGAAAGAAAGAAAGAAAGAAAGAAAAAAAAAAGAGAGAGCGAGAAAAGAGGGAAGGAGGAAGGATAGTTTTTCAATTGGGAGGAGAGAGAAAATGGCCTGAGAGAAAAGGGGAAGGAAGTAAACAGGTCAGGGGAATGTGGGGATAAAAGCAAGGTGGTGGTGGATTTCTGGCTGGGGTGCAGGAAAGTCCTTTAGCCTTCTAATCCAAATATGATCACAATGATGTCAGCAGCTTATCATCTGATTTTATGAAATTGGTTCCGTATTTATTTTAGTCTCTTAGACCTAACAACCTATCAAAACCCTAGGGAAGAATTCCCAGGCATCTTTAGTTGCTGCAAAGAATTATGAGTGAGGCACAAATATATTACTCTCCACACATTAGAAGGGAAGATCTAGTGAGCAATAGGAAGGAGAAATTTAATTATTTAATTATTCTCTTCCTAATGACACTTTGTGAGTTGCTCTGAGAACTTTTTTAATGTCCATTTTGTATTTATTCCTAGTTCCCAGGAGTCCAGCTCCTTTCTTCTTCTTTTTTTTTTTTAATTCAATTAGCCAACATATAGTACATCACTAGTTTCAGATGTAGAGTTCAATAATTCGTCAGTTGCCTATAACACCCAGTGCTCATCACATCACATGCCATCCTCAATGCCCATCACCCAACTACTCCATCCCCCTACCCACCTCCCCTCCAGCAACCCTCAGTTTGTTTCCTATAGTTAAAAGTCTCTCATGGTTTGTCTCCCTCTCTGATGACTTCCCATTCAGTTTTCCCTTTTTCCCCCTATGATCCGCTGTGTTGTTTCTTATATTCCACACGAGTGAGACCATACAATTGTCTTTCTCTGATTGACTTATTTCATTCAGCATAATACCCTCCAGTCCCATCCACATCAATGCAATTTTAAGTATTCATCCTTTCTGATGGCTGAGTAATATTCTATTGTATATATATACCACATCTTTTTTATCCACTCATCTGTCGATACATCTGGGCTCTGGACATTGCTGCTATAAACATTGGGGTTTACGTGCCCCTTCAGATCATTACATTTGTATCTTTGGGGTAAATATCTAGTAGTGCAATTGCTGGGTGGTAGGGTAGCTCTATTTTTAACTTCCTGAGGAAACTCCATACTGTTTTCCACAGTGGCTACACCAGCTTGCATTCCCACCAAGAGAGTAAGAGGGTTCCTCTTTCTCCGCATCCACACCAACATTTCTTGTTTCCTGACTTCTTAAATTTCCAGCTCCTTAATTCTTAAGATATTTTTTTATTTCACGAATGTTTAGCTAAATAGAAATGGACTTGGAAGAACTGAGATATGGGCAAATCTTCTGTTAAATGCACTATTTGTCCAAAATACTCTGCTACCATTATTCTCTAAGAAATACCACTGTTCAACGCTTGCAATTATTAAATTATCTATGCTTGAGTAACACCAAACTTATCAGATTCTTCATACAATGGTTATTTTATCAAGAATTTCTTTATGCATCCTTTTGCTTAGATTTAAAATTTAAAATGTCTTAGTTGACATTTATGATTAACAAAAACAAGCTTCTCAAGAAACAGTAAAAAATATAAAGTGGCCAAGCAGCTGGTTAGCACATGAACAAGGAACAGACTGGGTTGAAAGAAAATTTAATTCATTCTGGAGTTCAGTCCCTTGTTTTTTGACCATCTCTTCGGCTGAACTGCTACCATGTGATTTTTGTACAAATTCTTTTAATTTTGGGTTTTCTTTCCCCCTCCTTTTTGAGAGCAAGAGCAAGAGAGAGAGCGGGCGTGCGCGCGCGTGTGTGTGTGTGTGTGTACGTGTAGCACATGGGAGTCAGGGTGGAGGGGTAGAGAATCTTAAGCAGGCTCCAAGCCCAGCATAGGGCGGAGGGGGAGCTCTATCTCAGCACCCTGAGATCTTGACCTAAGCTGAAATCAAGAGTGGGATGCCTAACCAACTGAACCACCCAGGCGCATCCCCCACCCCTTTTTTAAGGAAAAAGGGTGTACTTTTTTTTCTCACTGAAAATGTTTCATTTTTAAAAACGAGCAGCTTTTCATTCATTACTAATGAAATAAAAATTGCCAAAAGATACAGGTAAGGAGAACATAAAATAGTGTTTGTCTTAACTAAGAAACTGTTAAGACACAAAACTTGGCTCTTTGCTTCCCTTCCATCACAGCCAAAAGGGAAACATGAACCGGTTATATCACTGTCAAGTAGAAGGAAAAATATACGTAATTCAAAGACTTGTGCATATCTGAGGCCAATATTACGTTCACATTTTCCCTTTTCAAAATCTAAGTTTTATTTGGCGCCACATAGAACAATCTAGCGGCAATGATTTTTTTCTTCTTCTGCCTAAAAGCAAAGTGATGCACACTGAAAACTCGCTGTATGAATCAGACAGACTGCACCGAATTTCCACTAAAGTCTACAATTCTTTTGTCGGGGTTTGTAACTGGCTTTCCTCGCATTCAAAGGGGAGGTGGGGATGGGCAGGTGGAGATAAAATTCGGTACAATACTTTAGCGATCTCGATGGCAGCTCTCGAATTGAGATTTGCTTCTTTGGTTTTTTGAGTGACTTAGGCTTGCCCTTTCCCTTTCCTGCAGGTCCTCAGTTTACCCTTGCATTGAATAAAATGGGTAGAAAAGTCTAAGCTCCTAAAATTACTAGTGTTGGAAGCCCCTGGTGCGGGGGGGCGGGGGGGTTCCAAGTCTTCAGTCTTAAAGGTCACCTTTCAGCTCTCATCCGGAACATGACAAAACCACGAGAATCCTAGTCTCGAGCCCTACGAAGGTCTCAGCACACCTGGAAAGCCAGGGTAACGCCACCGACCCGCCTCCTTCCGCGAAACAATACCACAGACGTCATTCGCCTGAAGCACCACCCCCACCAGCTCAGCACCCACTGGCGGGCGCATGCGCAAGACAGGAGCGGGCCGGCAGCCGTCCAGGGACCCTAGGTATCTGCACAGTGGTTAAAGTCTCGGAAAGGCCTGGCTCCCTCGCCGGGTGAGGAGATCCCTGGCAGCGGCTATCTAGGATTACCCCCCACCAAAGACCAACGCGAGAAGGTGCCGTGTGGTCTCCAGAGCGTTTCCGTTTCAAACCTGAACTTCCGGTTCGCTAGCCGGTTCCGGTCCCCGTTCTCCACTTCCGGTCGCCCTCGGTTCCGCTGCGGCCGGTTCCTGCGTCCGCTGCTGCCGGTTCCGCCGCGCTCCAGGTGAGGGGACGCAGGGTACCCCGGGGCGCTGCCCACGGAGAGGCCGTTGGGGCCGGGGACGCAGCGCAGCACTGGTGTTCGCGCGACGCGGCTTCCACTGCGGCCGGCCGCGGCGGGCTGGAGGCTGCTTGGAGGAACCCTGGGCCGCGTCTGCCCCAATCCGCGGCCCAGGCCTCCGGCCCCGGCCAGCTAGTCGCAGGGGCCACCGCCCGCCCATCCGGCCTTCTCGCTTCTGTCGTGGGCTTCCCGAACCCCAGTGGGTTTTGCGTCCCCTAACTCCGTTCCTCCCTCCTCCTCAGCCTCCCTCTTGAAGGCATCCGGCCTCTCGGGTTTTTGAGTCTCTCCTATGCTTGTATGCCGTCCCAGACCATGCACTCCCGTAGCTGTCGCCCCCGCACTACCTCGCAGTTGCTGCTGCTGTGCTGTAGGCTTGTTGAAAAGTTCACCTCCCAATTCCCAAGATGTTAACTTTTGCTGCCGTTAGTTTCAAGTTTTCGCCTTTGCAACATTTTAGTCGTGTGGTCTTGGACAAGTTGTTTTCTTTTTTCAGTTTTCTAATGTGTATAATGAAGACAATAGTCGTTAGTTCAGGATTGCGAAAATCAAGTGAGACAAGTTGTTTAGCATGTTGTCATTTTTCTGTCATCGCCACCATTCGTCTTGCTCTCTAGAGTTTACTAAGTGCTGTCACAGGTGTTATCTCACGCGTTAACACTGTTCTTGTTAAGTAAATATTAATAGTCTCATTTTGAGGTAGGAACTTTGGAATTGACTAGGCAAGTCAGTACAGTATGGTAGAGAGAAGAACTAACCCAAACAGCTGTTCTTGACTCCGGGTTCGCTATAAAGGTGCGATCCTTACTTGTGTAGGTTTAATTGCCAGACACTCCCACCCCCAAATCATTTTTTGGTTTGCAAATCTGATAGGGTCCAGAATGATACAAAGTATTAGAATTGTGTGAGAAAGAAGGTTAAATGTGAAAACATAAAAGGACTCAGGCATTTGCATTGTGTGTTCCATTGTGACTGACCTGAATATTGAAGAAATGAGGTTCAAAAGCAGTTTTAAGGACTATGCATTTTTGCAAATTTTGCAAAATTTTGATGGTGTTTGTTTTGTTATGCTTGGTCCTTTAGAGCACTTGCCAACTTGGAATTCCCACTAGCGGTGTAGGTGTACAATGTTTAACATTTGTATACTACTTTACTAAGCATGCAGAGCCCATGCCATCTGGCGTATTTTCTTTTTTAGCTGAGAAAATTGCGTCTAGAGCACTGGCTCTCAAACTTTTAGTATGCCTCAGAGATGGAGGTGAGGGGGAGGCTGAGACAGGGATTGTTAAAAAAAAACACAAATTGCTAGGTCCTTTCTCTCCAACTCCAGTTATATTTTTAACAAGTTACCAAGTAGGGTCATGCTGTTAATTGATCTGAGACCACACTTTGAGAATACTGGTCTAAAGGTGAAATGACTTGTCCAGGCTCATCTGGAGCTCAGGTGATCTCCAAACTCTCTGTGCCCCCCACCCCCCAACACAACATAAACTGTGTTAGTGGTGTTTGCATTCTCAGCTCTTGTAAATTTTCATTTTTATTCCCACCTTCACAGAGAAATAATATTTAAACCATATTTTAGTTTGGCTCAAATTCTCTTTGGCTGTTTATTGAGGATCATAACATTTGTTAGAACAAGTTTTCTCTAACAGAATACATTGCCCTAAATTAGCACTTTCTTTAAATTTCAGTAGAGCAGATATAAACATAAGAGCATAAATATAAGTGATTTTATGGTGCTCTGTTCTAGTGGACATGTTGAAGACACCTTAAGTTTCTAAGTTATTTTTGCATATTATGATTCACAATTTGCCTTCTTGCAGTTGGTCATAATCCAGGGAGAATGCAGTCAAATGTTTCATTAAACAAGCGATAGCATTTGGAAATGGAGATTAGGAAATTCAGTTCTCTGACCTGGAAGGGGGCAGGGGGATAGACTTAGGAAAACTGATAGAAAGTTTTAAGAGGGAAGAGACCTACATGCTATTGTTGATGAGAATAGCAGCCAGTATTTAATCTCTGTGTGCTTAAATCTGTGCCTGTGGGTTTTGTATTAACTGATATTTGACACCTTGCCTCCTGTAGGTCCCAATTTAAGAGAGACAGTTGTGATGTAGGGGAAGAAACATGAGATTTTAGTCAGAACATGTTCTGTTCCCAGCTTTGTGCCCATGAGCAGATTGCCTAACCTCGTTGAAGCCCCGTTTCCTTAATTGTAAAAGAGGGACAGTTCTTATCAACCTTGTTAAATGACATTGCATAAAAACTGTCCAATTTGTTAAATATGAAACACATAATGGCTATACTTTTTATTTAGCACAGTGCCTAGAACACTTCAGCTCAAGTTTTTAGGAAAATATATTTAGCCAATACTTATTTATGTAGGGCTTACTATGTGCCAGGTCTGTGTGACTTATGAGAGTTAAATTAGCTAATTATGTATAAGACCTCCAAAGTAGGTAGTATTCTCATCCTTAGTTTACAGATGAAGAAACCTAGACACTAAGAGTCTGATAACTTCCCAAAGTCAAATAGCTAATAAGTGGGATAGCTGGGATCTGAACCCAGGTACTCTGGCTCTAGAATTTGCACTTTTAACAACTCACTGTGCCACTTCTCAAGTGTTAAATAAATATGAATGGTCCATCATGGAGGAACTTAATCTGTAGCTTAAACCTTGTCAAACAGAGAGGGAGGGATAGGTAGCTGATCGTTGCAGCTTAACAGTCGAACAGGGAGAATCAGACAGAGTATTAGGAAGTAGTAACTTTAAGCCAAAAATTGGGGGGGTAGGGGAACTTTAACTTTGAGTCCTAATTACTTTGGGTGTTCTGGTATCATTTCTGTAAGGAGAAAATATTATTTCTCCACCATCAAGTTGTAAAGTAAGACTCAAACTGCATTGCTCCTAAAACTTAGTTACAAGTTTGGCTACATCTTTGACATACCTATTTTAACTTATTTACTTGTATATCCCTTTCTTTTTAGGTATCTTTTTCTGAGTGAAAGCTGCTTGATCATATGTTTCAAGGATGGCTCTCCCTATCATCGTAAAATGGGGTGGACAGGAATATGCAGTGACCACACTTTCAGAAGATGATACCGTGCTAGATCTCAAACAGTTTCTTAAGACCCTTACAGGAGTGCTACCAGAACGCCAAAAGTTACTTGGACTCAAAGTTAAAGGTAATTCTCTCCTCACTTTAAACTTTTTTGCATTGATATATTTATGAATTTTTATATTAGCTCTGTTCTCTTTAATAAGTCTTTCCCCTTGGAGATTTCTTTGTTAGGGATATTCCTAAAATTGTTTTATGATGGAAATAACAATATTAAAAATTACTTGAAAATACCACCACTATTAAGATTACTTTTGATTCCTCTGACAGTTGATGTTTGCTTGTTAAATCTTTGGCACAGAAGTCTCAGGTAAAACTGTAATTTCTGACATCTGTGTTCTAGCACAGCTTTTTCGTTACAGCTTGGTTCTTGTACTCTCCCTAAATTGTCTTTTCTGCTTCAAAAATAATGATGATTTAAAATGATGATTTAAAAATTATAGGCAGTGTTCATATCCAGTCTGAAAAGGACTTTCATGGTGTTTGTGTTTGTTGTATCATTGAAGGGTGAATTTTGGGTAGCAATAAATCTCTAGTTTTATCTTAGGTGCTCAGTGTTCAAGACTTTCTGGAAAACATCTTCATCTTGAATGACAAAATAAAACATGAATTTATTTTGTTTAGCTCGTTGAATAAAGGTGTTCCTCTGAGATGGAGTTGGGGAAAAAACAAATCTTGTATTAGTTGCTACTTCTTAGTTTGTTAGACGTTGCTAATTCAGCAGTGACAGTTTGTTAATTTAAGGAGAAAAAAACTGCTGTGGAATCTGTACCAAAACTTTTAATGTTAGGGTTTTGTATAATGGGATAGTGAAACCAGCACCTGAACTTTAGTGAGAAAACAGTCATTTGCTTGTATTGTAGGCAAACCTGCAGAAAATGATGTTAAGCTTGGAGCTCTCAAACTGAAACCAAATACTAAAATCATGATGATGGGAACTCGTGAGGAGAGCTTGGTAAATGTTTACTTTTGTTACCATTTGTCCCTTTGAAGATATGATTTATATTACACTGTTGTATCATGGTTTTAATTGTGGTAAAATTGTCAGTTTGGCAGTCAGTGAAAAAAACTTCACAATGTATGTGGTATTAACTCAGCGGAAAACAAATACTAGGGAACTTGTTAGTATATAGTTAGCCATAAGCATAGTAGTAGTGCAAATGGTCAAAATAACATGGTAAATCTGCCCAGTGAATGTGTATAATGAATTATAAAATGTGGAAATTTTCTCACAGTGTGTGTTTGAAAGATTCTTGACCTCAGACTTTATCTTTTATTTGGTTTTTATGTTATGCATGTATTTGTTCTGTTAAAGACAATTTGGTAAAACAAAACTGTTTTTCATCTTAATAGGAAGATGTCTTAGGTCCACCTCCTGACAATGATGATGTTGTCAACGACTTTGATATTGAAGATGAAGTAGTTGAAGTAGAAAATAGGTAAGTGCTTTATAGTATCAAAGGAAATGGGTTGTAATGTGAGAAAAAAGTGAATGTTTCACCTGATTTTATTTTTCTATTAGGGAAGAAAACCTACTGAAAATTTCTCGCAGAGTAAAAGAGTATAAAGTGGAAATTTTGAATCCTCCCAGGGAAGGGAAAAAGCTTTTGGTACTAGATGTTGATTATACGTTATTTGGTAAGTCAACTAAAACTGTGCTTTATTTTCTGTTACCCATAACAACTCTTTTTTTTCCTTTTGTTTATTTTTTCCTTCCAATATGAAATATTTGAAAGCTTTTCTTATTATTATAAAAAGTATATCATTCATTGTAGAAAATACTGAAGTCATCTGTAATCTCAAACCCCTAAAATAACTGTTCTTATATTTTAAGTGTATCTTCCAGGGTGTGTTTGTATGTATATCCTTTTTACTTTTGCTTAATGATATTTTGAATATCTCAGTCATTTAATATTATTCATTATGAATTAAAGATACATATTTTTTGGTCACCACTACTCTAGTTTATGGCTGTATCTTAATTTAACCATGTCATTCTCTATTGATTAACATTTCAATTTTTTGAGGATTATTTAAAAAGCATTTTTGATATTTTATCATTTCAAGTGATACAGTTTTTCATTTAATTATGTTCAGGGCAGATTCTTTTTTTTTAAAGATTTTATTTATTTATTTGAGAGAGAGAGAGAGCACAAGTGGTGTTGAGGGGCAGAGGGAGAAGCAGACTCCCCGCTGAGCAGGGAGTCCGATGTAGGTCTCGATCCCAGGACCCTGAGATGACTTGAGCCGGAGGCAGATGCTTAACTGACTGAGCCACCCAGGTGCCCCAGGGCAGATTCTTAAATTTAAAATTTCCCATGTCAGCAAAAAAGAAAGATGTTTATTTCATCCTCTAATATTGCTAAGAACTGACTAGTTAACTCCTGATATTAGCATGAATTTATTTACCTCTAATCCTAAACTTTAAGTACAGGTCATAAGTTAATGTGTACTTATTTTAAAATTTGATTATTAAGTTAGTTGGGCCTGTCATTCTGGTGAAATGTGATTATATCTGGGAGGTGAATGGCTAAAGTGAGTATAGGTGGCTCTAGTTTGTTTTTCATGTGACAAAATAACGTCTGTATTTTAAAGACTACATGAAAACTAAATTTACAGTTTACTATATAAGCCTGAATTCTGGGTATTGCTCTTCCCAAATTAAAAAAATCGATTAATTAAAATTGAATCGCAGTGATATCAAATTGTGTGCTTTCAAAGACATCTGTCAACCAGTATAATTCAGTCTTAGGTAGTTTGCATTTGAATGTTTATATTACATTTCATAATTTTCATTGATATCAGGTACTTATCCATGATAACAAACTAGTAATCATCTATGACTGATTTTCTTTTAGACCATAGGTCTTGTGCAGAGACTGGAGTAGAATTAATGCGACCATATCTTCATGAATTCCTAACATCTGCATATGAGGATTACGACATTGTTATTTGGTGTAAGCTATATTTTTTGTTTAGATTTCCATGGAAGTAATCTTGTTCTGTAAATTATTCTGCTTTATAAAATGTGACTTAAAATGACCTGTGGTTAAATATGATGCATTTTTCATTTGTTTTAGCTAATTTCTGATGAAACATGTTTGACTTTCTTGCATCACAATATAAACTTATATGTATATTTGCCAATACCACTGAAGTAGTTAAATACAGGAAGAGCGTAGGTTATCAGAATAAAAATGATCTTATTTTCGGGGCGCCTAGGTGGCTCAGTTGGTTAAGCGACTGCCTTCGGCTCAGGTCATGGTCCTGGAGTCCTGGGATCGAGTCCCGCATCGGGCTCCCTGCTCGGCGGGGAGTCTGCTTCTCCCTCTGACCCTCCTCCCTCTCCTGCTTTCTGTCTCTCATTCTCTCTCTCTCAAATAAATAAATAAAATCTTTAAAAAAAAAAAATGATCTTATTTTCATAAGACCCCACCTTGATTAGGAATTTTTCTTTCTGATCTTCACTGTAGAGTCTTTGATGCTTCAGGATATTGTTGGTTTCTCCTTTTTTTATCACTCTAGTTTCAAAACATTTGGAGAAAGACGTATAAAAAAATCACAGTGATGTTGTTCTTCAGAAATAAAGGAATATGAATTAAGGAAAATTAAACAGACTAAGGCAGTATTACTCAAATTGTGGTCTGTGGACCATTCCAGGAACTTACAGGTCTGTGATAAGATCATGAGTTTGCTCCAGAAAGTAAATTTACTACATTACTGAGCACACTGTTTAGTTCAATGGACATTTTGTTGTGGCAAGACTTTATTGAGAAGAGAAACTATTAATTTATATCTTACCTCCCCACAAACATTTAAAGTTGCTTCTTGGCAAGCCATAGGCAGAAAAGAGCTATCCTGATTGTGAATTAAATAAAATCTCATCATGAAAAATGCTATGTTTAATTGTACTAAGTTTTTGCTGAGTGACCACAAAGGTGTTACTTCAATCTTTAAATTTCCTTTGTACTTTTCCTTTTAATCAGAGTATCTCCATTTTTCAGTATTAATACGAGTTCACAGCCATTTAGATTAAATACATAGTTTTCTGGTTTATAAGATACAGGGAGGAAAGCTTCCTGGGAACAAATTTTGTTCAACTGACACCTGAGATGACATTTGAGAAAAAAGTTTTTCCTCTAAATGTTATTAAAGTAGACTTAGAAATTTAGAGAATTTTTTACAATCATATATTTAAAATAAGTTATTTTTGTAAATTATGATATCTAATGGTAGTATGTTGAAATGGGCACTTCACTTTGGAGCTAAATCAGCTAGAGTTTAATTCCGACTTTGTCCTTATTTTGTGATACTGGGCAGGTCAGTTAATATCTCTGAGCCTCAAGTGCCTCATCAGAAATGAAGATAAGTAAACCTGTATTACAGGGTAGTTATAAGAATAAAAGTATCAGTATAGCAACTAGTACCATGTCTGACATACAATAACTAATTAATTGGAAACCCTTTTTATTAGCTGTGAATATTTTTGTTTTTCATCTGGGGATTGTAGACCTAAAATAGATACTGAATTTTAAAAAATTGTTTTTCCCAGTCTCATGATTGTTGTCATTGTAGATGTATCAGTCTCTAAGATTTTAGTTCAACTGACCAGTTTTGTGTGGAAGGTGATTTCTTTCAGTTGGTGTGTTTGTGTGCTAAAGACTTTTATTTTGAGAACTCAGGTACCTCTTTTGTCTTTAAAAAATACATGCACATACACATACTGTAAAAATTAAACTCCTTTTCCCTTTTTAACCATTTTACTTGGTAACAGCTATGTAGTTTAGTCCAGTAACTTGGGACCAGAAAGGCATATAAAACTGAGGGTTGAATTTTAATATCAGTGATCTCAAAACTGGTTGGTGTCTGACAATGAGCAGATACATAACAGATAGAATTTATGAATTTAGTTGTGTCAGTTTCATTGTTAAAAGCTCCTAGACTCAGTGAGCACTAAGTTTCCTGAGCCTGGTAAAGTGTTGATTTTTATTGGACCTATTGATCTTTAACATCAACTTTTGGCACATAACATTAATCTGCTTATATTGACACATATGCCAGTGCATTGCATGGCAGTGGGAACATGGAAGTAAATTAGAGATCCAGGCACCCTATATTTAAATGTGGATTGTTGGAGAACAGTGTCAGGGCTGTTTTTAAACAGGAATTTAGGTCTTGATTTATAAATTTCCTAGATTCAAAATTCTTTTGAACATTGGTTACCTGCATCTTTTAGATAAAAGTTGTTAAAATTCTATTCTGCGCTGATGCACTAAAAGTAAGTTTATTTTTATAAATACTTAAAATTACCGTAAATATGTTAGGAATTATTATTTGTGATGCATTTGAGCTTTTAATCTTGCTTAGAAAACTTACTTATACAGAAGAAAAAATTTTTAAATGAAGTTCAAGCTTTTCATTTGTATCGTATTATCATTCTTCATATTTTAGCCGCAACAAATATGAAGTGGATTGAAGCTAAAATGAAAGTAAGTGTTAGACAATCCATTTAAGAATGTTTTGAAATTGAATTTGTCTTTTTAGAAGTTCCAAGTTAAATTAATTTCATTCTCATTGGAGGGCATTTAATAGATAAACAGTTGGCCATTATCAGGAATAGAGGTGTGCTTAAAGTCTGGTTAATGGTGGAATATATTGTGTAATTAAGGCTTTTTTAAGAAAAAGTACAGCAGAGCTTCACGTCCTTTTTTTCCCCCATTTTACAATAATGCTTTTTTTTTTTCTCCTTTTGCTTTGGTGTGTAATAAAGAAGTGATGTTCTTCTGAAATATGTAATGGGATGTAATCTGTTTCTAGTTTCTTTTCTTTGGACTACCATTTGTTGGCTTAAACGAAACTAATAAACTTGGTAGTTGTTGAGCAAGGTGTGGTGGTGGCCAGTAGGGTAGAAGGTGGCATTATGGGAAATGGTAGCTGGAATATTGAGAAAGCCTGGAATTTTTCATATTACTATATTTTAACCACATGAATATTTGTATTTATAGGAGCTGGGAGTGAGCACAAATGCAAATTATAAGATTACCTTCATGTTGGACAGTGCTGCTATGATAACAGTGCATACTCCAAGGAGAGGACTAATAGACGTAAGAAGTCATTTTACTTTTTAAAGTTTTAAATGTTTATTTTCTAGTATACTTTTTGTATTTATGATGGTGGAATAAAGTACAGAAAGAGTTGAGAAGCACATTTGAGTGGATAATAAAGTATCAGTTGAGTTTGACATAGGAAGATGTATGTAAGGTTAATAGATTGGAATTTTAATGATAGAATTAAGGATCTTGAGCAAGACCGTCAAGAATGGTCATGGATAATTGTCCCATGATGATGGCAGCACAGTGTTGCTCAAAACAGAGTAGGTGAGAAAAAATACTGAATATCATCGAGGAAGATACGAGAAGCAAACCAAAACATACTCACCCTGCCCTATATAAAACTGATAAGTAAAAGCAGAAAGCATGATGCATGTACTTTGGTGTGATGCATATGTAACCCTGGGGAAGAGCAACAAGAACCACCAGAGAAAAGGGTTGGGCTAAAAAGATTAGGGTTCTTCACTTTGTTTACTCATTGAGTAACCAGTCCTATTATTGAACTCTTATTTGAAGGTGTTACGATAGTCACTGTTGGAGACATGGTCTATACCTTTGGGAAGCACACGAACTAATAAGAATTGGGGAGAACTTAGCAAACTAGGAAAGCATAGAGGAGACTATTGAAATTGTCAAAATCATAAACAGAATCCTTTAAATGCATGGAGATTTATTCAATAAAGGAAATACTTCATACGTCAAGGGAAAAACATTACCTACTAAAGTCGTACATTTATAAAATCTAAACACTAAAAAAAAGTTGGGGAATGTTAAACATAGTCATGTTTATAATAGTGAAAAATTAGAGAAAGAAAAATAAATCTGGTGGTTGCCAAAGAGGAGATAGGTGAGGGGATGGGTGAAAAAGATGAAGGGGATTAAGAAAGACAAATTTCCAGTTATGAAATAAGTAATGGAGATAAAAGTACAGAATAAGGAATATAGTCAATAATGTGATAACATATAGTGACAGATGGTGAGCACTGAGTAACGTATAGAATTGTCGAATCACTATATTGTACACTTGAAACTGATGTAACACTGTGTGATAATTATACTTCAAGAAAAAATGAATAAATCCTCAATATCTAATAGTAGGGAATTGGATATAAAAATTTTTGTTCATCCATAAAATGGAATGCATTTTTGATGTAACAAATATTTGATGTAACAGAATATTTAGTGATTTAAAAATTTTTCATGACACATCATTAAAGAATAATTTAGAGAACAGTATTTGCAGACTGTTAGAAATAGTTTTTAACCGTTATTTAGTTCAGGTTTCCCCTTAACAAAAGATCTATAAACTGTGAAGCTGCTGGTGTTTATAAAAAAGACTGGAGGAGGGGCACCTGGACTGCTCCAGCTTGGACTCTTGATTTTGGCTCAGGTTATGATCTCAGGGTCCTGGGCTCAAGCCCCACTTAGGGGCGTGGTAGGCATGGAGTTTGCTTGGGATTCTCTCTCTTCCTCTCCCTCTACCCCTCCCCCTGCTCCTGCACTCTATCTCTCTCTAAAATAAAATCTTTAAAAAAAAAAAAAAGACTGGAGGTAAATATATCCTTCGTAATGACTGGATTATAGTTAATTTAAAATTTTCCTGGGTGCTTTTTGTGTTTTCAGTTTTTTTTCCCTACAGTCAGCAGTATTATTTCTTTCTTTTTTTTTTTTTTTAAGATTTTATTTATTTATTTGACAGAGAGAGAGAGAGAACAAGTAGGCAGAGAGGCAGGCAGAGGCAGAGGGAGAAGCAGGCTCCCTGCCGAGCAGGGAGCCCGATGTGGGGCTCGATCCCAGGACCCTGGGACCATGACCTGAGCCGAAGGCAGCGGCTTAACCGACTGAGCCACCCAGGTGCCCCAGCAGTATTATTTCTTTAACTGAGAACAAAGTAATCCAAGTTTTGGCACTTGACATAATTAGAAAATGACAGCACTATTTAAGAGGATGTAGGATTTTAACCCTGGGTGTCATAAACTAAAGCTCTTGTCCTATTTCATGAAGCTTTTGTTAGCTAAGAAAATGAAGAATCTGGGGCTCCTGGGTGGCTCAGTTGTTAAGCGTCTGCCTTCAGCTCAGGTCATGATCTCAAGGTCCTGGGATGGAGCCCCGCATCAGGCTCCCTGCTCTGTGGGAAGCCTGCTTCTCCCTCTCCCACTCCCCCTGCTTGTATTCCCTCTCTCGCTCGCTCTCTGTCAAATAAATAAATAAATCTTAAAAAAAAAAAAAAATTAAGAATCTGGCTTACTGTGTCAGTCATATTTGTCTTGAAGTATTTGGTTGGTTTGTTTCAGTAGTAAACAAAAGAGTAAAAAACGAAGGCAAATAAAATTAAAATATTTTAAATAATAATTTCAATAATATTCTTTGCAGTAGCTAGGACACTAAGAAAAAAGGCTTTCTCTATATTAAAATAAGTTCTAGAAAGAAAAACAACCTTTTTAAATGACAACCTTTGTTACCATTTATTTACTACCATTTAATCTCCTATAATTATTATTATCATATAATTTCATATTACCGTAAAAGAGACTCCTGTCTTCAGCAAAAAGTACTTCTAAAAATTAATTTATTTAAAAAATTTTTCTGAATGTGTAAAATAAACTCATGATTCAAAAATAAAAATAAAGTATGTAATGAAAAGTCTTCCTCCCTCTGGTCCTGTAGCCACTTAGTCCTCTCTTCCTACTGTTCTTGTGTGGTCTTACAGAGACTTTATGCAAGTACCAACAGATACGAATATGTAAGGAGTTATCTTTTTTGAAGGCTCATTTTAACAACTCAGAAATAAAAGTAAGAATTTACAAATAATAGTGATTTTGAAGTTAACCAGTTGCCCTAGAAATTGTGCACCTGTGCCACTGAATAAGACAATCAGTTTTCCTCTACAAAATGTTTAAATTCTGTATTAATAGAACCAGGCACTTTGTTCGTTATTAAGGTTTTCTAGTTTTGAAAACAGACCCCATGTGACACTCAAGCTCTTAGGGGCATGTATTAGCCCAGGAAGTCATGTGACTGCTCAGCAGACAGTTAAGCAATTACTTTAAATTCTTACATTTTATTTTTTTAATTTTATTTATTTATTTTTTAAAGATTTTATTTATTTATTTGACAGAGAGACAGCGAGAGAGGGAACACAAGCAGGGGGAGTGGGAGAGGGAGAAGCAGGCTTCCCACGGAGCAGGGAGCCCGATGCGGGGCTCCATCCCAGGACCCAGGGATCATGACCTGAGCCGAAGGCAGACGCTTAACGACTGAGCCACCCAGGCGCCCCTAAATTCTTACATTTTAAATAATTACTCCTCCTTTAACCCCAAATCTTCATGTTAAAATTATGGAAAGTCTTACAGTGGGTTTAGGTAGGTAGACATGAGCAGACCTTTCAGAAGTTAACATCGCGAGATCCGTTGTGCTTTAAAGTGTGTTGCATCTCAGCTGTGGTCTGTTCACACGGCCAGCCGTCACTGTCCTACAGGAGGAAAGGAGTGCTCTGACATAGTTTGGGCATTTTGAGGTATCTCTGCTTTTAAGAAAGGATGAACTGTTGATAAAATTGGAGTTAAATCTAAACTTTTGTTCTAAGGTAAAGCCTCTTGGTGTTATATGGGGAAAGTTTTCGGAGTTTTACAGCAAAAAAAACACCATAATGTTTGATGACATTGGAAGAAATTTTCTAATGAACCCACAGAATGGACTAAAGGTAAGACATAATTTTATGCTATGTAATCTGAAATTTGTGGTAGAACTTGAGCACTGTTGAATTTCATAAATTTTCGGAAGTATTCTGGTCACAGGCAAGAAAGCTTACATATCTAGAAAAATTCATATAGTTGAACATTTAGAAATTTAGAAATGAATTTAGAAAAATTCATATAGTTGAACATTCTCTCTCCCATGTTGATACCTTCTTGGGTTGCCAGCTCATCCAGGTATTTTCTGTTTAGTTAGCTCTGTGGAACACCATGGGCTTACTCACATTGACTTTCAGCATCACAAGTGAAAGCAACAGACATTTTATTAGGGATACAAATCTTAGGATTTCTGATGTTCTGGTTAGCTGGAAAGCTGGCAGTAACGGTTTATTTTTTCCTTTTTAAACCAAAACAGGTTTTTGAAAATTCATACAGGGCAACTAGAGATCTTAAGAGTTATAAAATGCCACAGCTAGGAATCTCAGTCACCTTATCTACCTTCTTAACTTTATATAAACAATCTGAGGATCAGAAAATTTGTAACTTGCCCAAAATCATGTATGTGACTGGTTAATGACAGAATCTGAGTTAGAATCTAAGTGACTTGATTCCTAGGCCAGTGGTGATCTTAGCATGAAGTCATATGCAATCTTGTATAGGTATTATAGTAACATTTAATCCTGGTAGCATTGTAAATTGGTAAGATAAACATCTAAAACTTTACATTTCTGGATGTGGTCTTTAGTGTATGAGGAAAGGTTAGAGACAGAATGCTGATCTTGATAGTGAATTGCCACAATTATAAAAGCTGTTGACTTGGAAGAAAAGTACTTGAGGTGAATTGGTAGTTATGTTCCTCTCTAAAATGGTTTCTGTTTGAGGCTTTGGGAGAAATGTTTTTCTTGTGTGTAGTTTGCCAGGTGTGAGGTACAGGAATAAATTCTTGAGAGAAGATTCAGTTGCTCTAAACCAAATTCTCTATGAAACTAATGGTTAATACCTGTTCAGGAAAAGAGGTGAAGTCATGATCTTCAAGGATGATTTTTGAGGAAAGCTTTAACTTAAAAAAAAAAAAAACACGATCATTAGTTTCATATGTGTTTAGAAGAAACTTTATTTTCCTAGCCCACATTTGGGCTCTACTTATCTTTGGATGCAGAGATGATATAAATTTCTAGTTCTTCATATTACTTTAGAGCAGGATTTTTTTTTTTTTAAACTAGGCATTCTGTAGAATCACTGAAGGAATTTCTAAAAATACCTGTCTACAATCCCCCCAAATTTTAATTCAAGAGAGGTATATTTAAACATTCCACTGGAAATCTTTCATATGTCTCCTTTTGAAACCTCTTTTAAGAAGGTAGTTATTAATGATTTACCCACAGTGACATAGAAGCAGTTTTGAAATTGAGAACTATTCTTCCTGTGTTTTGTTGTCATGGTTTCATAATGTTCTTGATAGAAGTCTCAAAAAAGATTTCACAGAGATCTTAAAGATGACTGCTTATTTTTAGAACAGTAAACTTCTAATAATATAAGCTTGCTAATCTTAAGGTTTGACATAGAATATAGAAGACATTGTGAATTATGAATACAGTACTGAACTAAAAAAACTTTAGTTTTGGTCATGGATAAATCGATACTCAGAAAATTTCATTTTTATTTATACAAGGAAATGATGATATAAGAGAATGCAGATAATCTAGACCATCTTAAGTTCCTAAAAAGGTTTCTTTGATATGAGACGACAGTGGTCATATATATTCTGCCCTGCTAGTGAGATCATTTTTAAAGAATGATACAATAAGAAGTGATTATGCTAGAACAAGTGAAGGTAGTTAAGTGAATAGTAGACTTTTTTCCACTTAACTAGCTTAACTTTTAGATCCAGAGTCATCGGAGTATTTTAGTTTTGCAATTTAATAGTGCTTACAACCAACTGTTAAGAAAGTAACAGTAACTTAGCAGGGCCTTGGTAAACTAGGAATCACATTGTACATTGTATATTAATAATTTAAAAGTTAACATGTCTTTACAATTTTTATTTGAATGAAGGAATACTTTGAAACATTACAGTATTGCCCAAGATTATGCAGAAACTCATTTCACTACATCACAATATCATGCCTCTTTACTTCCAGCCCCAGGGCTTAAGCAGGGTCTGTTTCTTCGAGAGAATCTTCTCTTACCTCCCACATTCATTGCTGCTGCTGTGATACAGCACTGCCCACTCTACCTGTTTGGAGGCAAGATCTCCTACAAGTGCTTTGCTTCTGCGCAGACTCACTTTGGTGCCCTTAAAGTTGTGGGAGCCTGGCTGGCTGACAGCTGTGGAGGTCCCTGGCACCAAGCTGTTCTGATGCTAGTAGAACAAATGGAAAAATGGTGGTGTGTTTTTCCAATAACAGAAACTATTTAAAACCTTTCCTCTTCTTAATAGGATATGGATTTCTTTGGGTTCATTGTTCTCAACCAGTGACAGAATTAAATGTCATCTGTTTTTCAGTGTTACTATGTAAAATTAATAACTAATGAGCAGTTTGCATTTTCTCTAAATCAAAGTAAGGATATGTTAATACTTTACTAAGGATTATTTCTTCAATCCTTATATGTGTGTTTTAGGCGTATGATTTAAAAAAACAATTTTTATAAAATGAAAAAAATCCAAATATAAATAGAACTATATAGGAATTATATAAGGAACTCCTACATATGCATCATTCAGTTTAAACAACTTATTAATTCAAAGATGATTATTTTTGCTTTGTATGTACCTGCTTCCCTCTCTGTAATATTTTGAAGCAAATCCCAGAATATCATTTCATCTGGAATTAATTAAAAACTTTTGGAAGGCTGTCTTGAGTTTTATAAAGATATTTGAGCTGGTGTCTGAAAAAGCAAAACTCCTTATATGAACTGTGACATAAAGAAAAGTGCTTAATATTTATAATTTAACGAATCATTATAAAGATAACACGTGTAATTACCACCCAAGTCAAGGTATTAATATCCCTTACTAATTATGATTCTCTACTCTGTCTGCCATCCTGACTTTTATGCTTTTGAAATAAATGCTTTTCATCATAAAATATATCAACCTTAAATATTTGGAAAATAGACTTCTTTTTATGGGAAAACTTGTATAATTAAAAAATATTTTTATGGAGACTTTAATGATAAAAATGCTTGTGATAAAATGTGAAAGGACATGTTTTATAAATGTATAATATCTTAGCTATATGAAATTTTATAGAAAAATAGTGAAATGAAGATCATCATTGTTAAAATTTATCTCACTCCCCTGTTGGATCATGCTTGTATTTGGTTAACTTTTTATAAATTGGGTGGCATGAATTAAGTTACTTATTTAGTAAGAAGCGTCTAGATTGATAGAAGAGGAAAAAAATCTAGCAGTTTTGCAAAGTAAGAAGCCATGTAGGGCTCAAGGGCTAGAAGAAAGTTAGTGTTGTCAGGTTCAGACTGAAAAATAACATAAGGTACATGAGGTAGAAGGGCTCTTGGCACTGTAAACGTTATACACGGACTGTCAGTTTATTTCACTGAGATAGTGCAAAAGTCATTTTTAGGACTGACATCCTTAGTAATATTTTCATCTCATTAACTGAATTTGAATGAGAGGATAGTGTAGATTTGTGCTAGTTTCCTTATTGCAGTGTGAAGTGTTGGATGTTTGTTTTCTAACAGATAAGGCCTTTTATGAAAGCGCACCTAAATCGAGATAAAGACAAAGAACTTTTAAAATTAACTCAGTACCTCAAGGAGATAGCAAAATTAGATGACTTTTTGGACCTAAACCACAAATATTGGGAAAGGTAAGTGCTAATTGCTTATTCATTTCCTTTTCACAGTAGTGAATGAAAACATTGTCTGGTGACCCTGGTATACACATAATTCTGAACTTTTATTTAAGATGGGTGAATTCTGAAACTATTTTCTAATGCAGTGACATCTCCCCCAAAAGTATTCTTCCCTTTCATCTTAACCTCTACCTTGTTCATAAACCTGCATCTCTTAAGATCTTTAATACTTCTAGGAGAGAGGATTTGAGACTGGTACACATTTGTGTTGCTACTTATAAATTATTTTGTGACACTGGATAGGTCACTCTTTTATGAATCATATGGAAGGTAGTCCCTCTTCTCATACTATAAAATAAAGTCAGGATAAAGTAAAACACACTCAAAAGTTTCCTGTGAAAAATCACTCTACAAGTAACCTCTCTGTGTAGCAGAAAAATTAGAAAACTATAATCCAGTAGAGAAACAATTACTTAATGATTTTCCTTTCCAGAGAGAACCACCATTACCATCTTGATGTATGGTCTTCTAGTCTTTTTTCTAATCACAAACATAGGCACACATCTACATATAGCCTGCCTATGAACATCAAGATTCTGAAGCAGGGAAAACCTCCGGGGAAGTGGACAGGATTATAGTGTACTGCAAGTAATTTTTTAGAATTTGGTTTTTAGGAATCTGCTTGCATTAATACAGCAACAAAAGAAACTGTTTGTGTAATAACAACAGTTTGGCTTTTCGGATCACTCTGACATATAGCTTCTTAATAGATAATTCTCATAATCCTATAAGGAAGGTAATGCAGGCATTTTTATCCTCATCTCCAAATTATTGATGATGTAACAAAGGCATGGAGTTAATAAATGCCACAAAGTGAACAAGTTTTGTACCATTAAAACGTGTCCAGGTCTTCTGATTTTAAGAGCTCTTTCCCCACCCCATACTACTGAGTATAGTAATTTGTAAATGTGAAAACCCACAATCGTTACTCAAGAAAAATAAGATCTTATCTTTTCTTTTCTTTCTTTCTTCCTTTCTTTCTTTCTTTCTTTCTTTCTTTCTTTCTTTCTTTCTTTCTTTCTTTCTTTCTTTCTTTCTTTCTTCCTTCCTTCCTTCCTTCCTTCCTTCCTTTCCTTCCTTCCTTCCTTCCTTCCTTCCTTCCTTTTTAAGATTTTATTTATTTATTTGACAGAGAGAGACACAGCGAGAGAGGAAACACAAGCAGGGGGAGTGGGAGAGGGAGAAGCAGGCTTCCCGCTGAGCAGGGAGCCCGATGTGGGGCTCGATCCCAGGACCCTGGGATCCTGACCTGAGCCGAAGGTAGACACGTAACGACTGAGCCACCCAGGCGCCCCGTGGAAAAATAAGATCTTTAAATGAGTTTGAGGTTCTTTTTGGAAATTACAGTGTTAATATACCACTTTCACATGAGGTAGTCAGGCAGTATGAAGGGAGAGAATGCAGTCTCCAGAGCCTTGTTTTGAATCTGAGCTCTGCCACTTTCTAGCCGGTGGAACTTGGGCCCTTAGCCTCTTTGTGCTTGTAAAATAGGAATAAGTTCTGAAAGAAAGGTCTGCATAGAGCTGTTTTGAGGATGAGTGAATTAATACCTGTACTTAAAACAGTGGTTGGCACATAAAACAATCAACAGATACTAGATTATTAACAATTATTACTCATCTGGAGAAGTTTTGTTATTAAAATGAACTGCTTCTTTTGGGAGGAGAGTTAGATTGTTATTGTGAATTTATCATGATACAGTTTAGACATCTTTATTTTATTTCTTGCAGGTATCTGTCAAAGAAGCAAGGACAGTAGTTACAAGTTATATTGGCAGTTATTGAGGATACTTGAGATCACAAACTTCTTGCTTTTATGCTAGAAATCATTATGATAGTGCTGGACACTGCAGTGAATATCAGACTGCTTATACTTGGTCTTCCAGTTTTTTGTAAATTTAATTTTGTATTTTTTGAAGATCATAGCAATATGCTAAAAAAATCCTTTTTTCCCCTATATGAATATACTGTTACTCTTGAAAAATATTTTCTCCAGCATTGAGTACTGAGTTCCTCCCCCCCCCCCCCCCCCCCCCCCCCCCCCCCCACACAAAAATCGACAAAAATGTATACTCAACAATGTCGTTTTGTGGCTTTGGAAACAAGTTATGTCTTGTGTTTTTGTCTCATTGTGTTGTTGTCTGACTAAATCTAAGACCAAACCCATCTTGCAACTACTGCTTTTCCCTTTAAAACCAAAAAAAAAAAAAAAAAGTTTTTGCGTAAGGATCCTAGTTTGGTATGCTTAAAATCACCAAGAGTTTTTTTATTCCTTTGTCATAGACACAGTTTCTCTTCTTACTGTGCACTATTTACATCTCTAAATTTTGATCTGTCTCAGTTTGGTCTATATGTGTGTCCGTGTTTTTTGAGTAAAACTGGAAAACGTCAGCTGTGATACAAGTGTGTCTCATAGTATGAGAAATAGAAAACATAAGCCTGAAGAATAAAAACTAAGGAACAAAAGTTATTTCTTTTTGGTGGCTAAGTAGAAGCATTTCTGCCTAAAACCGTTGTCATGAAAGCAATTAAAGGCAATACATTTTTAAGGGGACGGCCCTAAAAAGCATGAACAAAAAGTTTTTGTTCTGTTCCAGCTATATCTTGTCTAAGTGCAAACACTGTGTCTCAGTGAAAATATTTAGCCATAAGATTAAAAAAAAATTATTTGCAATGCTTACGCCTGCAGATATGTAATGTGACCACTGTTTTGTGTTGACAGTATTGCTTTATACAGTTCTTGTATTTGAAAGGAATCTGATCCTTTCAAATAAACATGGTGTATATTGTTCTTACGGGACTATTTCAGTGGTGTAAATAATAAATACTTTTTCTTAAAACATTGGCTTTGCTCTCTACTGTTCCAAATATTTTGCCTCTTTGTTGAATCACAAAGTGAAACAAACAGTAGGCTGGGGCAAGGACCTCTTGAAAAAAACTAAACGTGTATGGTTTAAAAGTGTGAATATCACTATTCATTCAGAATTGGTTTTAGCAGCTACTTAGATATGTTAAATTACTTAGTTCTAATAAGTACCATGTTTTCAGGAAGATAAGCTGTTTTCTTTGTGACAGGTTATTATAAAGATATACAGTGCAGAAGAGTTTGAGAACCCTTAAATAAGATGATTCAATTAAAAACATTTCTAAATTATAAGGCTAAATTTCAATATTTAAGGATGGAGTAGAATTTTTTGGAATATTCATTTCACTGGGGCATTTTCCCATTGTAAAAGGCAGTTTATCGTTCCAAGGTAGGCATGGAAAGGGCTTAATCTTAAAACTGAACACTTAGAACTGTTTAGTTCAGTAAAGAGCAGAACATTTTCTAAATCAATATAAAATACGAAAGTGAGCAAGCCTCAAAGCGAAGTAGGATTTTTTAAAAAACATTCTCTGCCATTAGGTGGTGCTCAAACCAAAGTTTATTAGCTGGTATGCAAAATTTAGTTCTGGGAGAACATTGTTACTGTCGGCTTACCGAGATCACATGTGTCAGCTTACTGAGATCACATGTGTTTTCTAATAGAGTATTGGCGTTTTTACTTTGTCTTCTGCATCTCGTAATTTATTGAGCAGATCGATCTACCTCTTTGTATGTGGCTCACACAACAGAACCAGGCTGATACACAGGCTGATGAAACAGCAAGTTAGTTCTATGGTTTATATGTTCCTAACTTTTAAGCAGTTGGTTCTTAGTAAAGTATATTTAATCTAAAAATTGCAGAACATCATTAAACCTTTGATTCAGAGGGCACTTGGAGATCTAGTAGCCCCTCAGGTCCTTTATGAAAATCATTTATTGGACTAATGATACCTATAGGGGTTACTCAGTTTTAAAAGCAAAGAATAGATACATGGGTCATTACAGTGAGTAACTGAAATGTTCTTTATTAAAGAAAGTAAAAATACTGTCAGTTTTGTGGAGGAGGTGGGGCTGTGTAGGGAGAGGGGGACTGGGAAAGAAGAATATGCAAAAAGAAAAAAAAGAAAAATGCAAATCACTTTGGTTATTGCTTGGTTTTTAAGTGACGGTTGCCAAGAATAGTAATAAAACATGTGAATAGTGAATAAACTGGGTGAAGGATTTTCTCATCCCAGGTAATCAACAGAACTCTCAAGGAAGAAATTGTTACAGTTTCCCCTAAAGTATTTTTTACATCAAAATTTATTCTTATTAACTGGAATAGCAGCCCAAGAGGTGTCGCTAGAGATAAACACTTAGATATTTATGTAAGGATATACTAGTTTTTGGAATTGCTTTGGAGAAGCTATGTCGGTCTTGATGGGAATGCTAAGTATTTAGAGCTTAAAGAGAAATCCTTGAGGATTAGTTTGACAGATTTATCAAAGACTTATGAGAAATTAATGCATGATAAGAACTAGAACAGAAATATCAGACATCCTGTGGGTTTAAAAAAGGCTATTAATTACCTAATATCCATGAGTTTCCACGTAGAATGGAAAATCTTACAAAATCTCTGACACTGATGATTTTTTAAAAACTCTTTGGAAGTAAGCAAGCACTTCTTAAATGCTGGTATAAAGATACTTCCTGATATAAAGTATTACTTACTAAAACCTGATTTCCTTCTGAAAAGCTTTAAAAGTTCAACCTATCATTAATAAAACCATTTATAAACAGTGGGAACACAATCATTAAAAATATCAAAAACAAAAAATATCCAAAACAGATTGCTTAAACATTAGTGATATTTCCATAAGTCAATATGGTTACAACAAATGAGTTACATTGTATGTGTGTAATTTGTGACAGTAAAGGCCAAACTGAGGACTTTTTAGGAACATATAGATTATTAAAATGAAATAAAGTTTTAATTGCATACAAATCCCTCTTAATCCTATTACCAACTCTTAATTCCCTGGAGCACTTCTGACTACTAATACTTCTTGTTATGTAATATGTAGGCACATTTCTAGTTTCCCAGGTGAGGCCTTAAGAAGAAAAGGCAAGTGATTTGTCAGAAAAACCTGTGGCTAGAATCCCTCCTTACTAACAGTGGGATCTTGTACAAGTCTCTCTAATTCTTTGAACTTTTGTTTCCTCCTCAAAAAAGTTCTAATGATGACACTTCTCTTTCCCATAGATTGTTGCAAAGGTCAAATGAGAATTCATGGGGAAGTACTTGGAAGCAGTTCAAGCTTATGTGAATCTTAGATGTTATTAGAAGTGGTTCAGAGGGTGTGGCTATGATTGAGCTACATCATTCTTGAAATTATAATTACCAAGAGTGTAGCAGTAAAAGGAAAACTTTGCGTAATTAAGTATATGTTTTACAAATACTACCATGGCTTTCTGAGAGTTCTAAACAAGGAAAGTAGAATGAGGACGACTTCTTATGGTCTACATGTTTTTGTAAGTATCCAGCTGCTGTTAGTAATTGCCTGGACTAGAAGACCTGCCAGCCCTGCTCCTAACCCCCCCAACGTAGGTATGTTTGAAACTTTAGGGGCATTGTAATTATAGCTTGTATAGTGGAATATTGACATTATTTTAATTTTAATTTTGGAAACAGCTGTTCCCAGACAGAAGCTAGCTAATTTTGCCATGCATGTAAAAAATAATCATTCCAAAGGAATAAGAATTATTTATTTTTTTTTTTTTTAAGATTTTATTTATTTGACAGTGAGAGATAGTGAGAGAGGGAACACAAGCAGGGGGAGCGGGAGAGGGAGAAGCAGGCTTCCCGCCGAGCAGGGAGCCCGATGTGGGGCTCGATCCCAGGACCCTGGGATCATGACCTGAGCTGAAGGCAGACGCTTAACGACTGAGCCACCCAGGCGCCCCCAGCAATAAGAATTTTTTAAGCATTTTTTTTTTCTTGTAAAGCTGTACTAAGGTAGATACTAGTTTTTTTCCTGACCGGCTTGGCAGAATGAACTGTCTGTGCAGGAACCAAGCAGTCCACATTTAATGGATATTTGTTAGTCCCACTATGTGTCTCAGGTGCCGTTCTTCAGAGGTAAACATGAAAAGATTGTCTTCTCTCACAGAATTTGCGTTTGAGTAAAGAAAACGATAAAATATAATTTTCAGAGACTGAGAAGTGCTATACAAACATGATAGAAAGTGGAGTTGAAGGTTGGTGATTGGCAATAGCATGGGTAGGAGTGGGAAGACGTGAATGCTAAGAGGTATCACTCAGAATATTATGAAGAAGAGTAGTGTGGGTAGAGCTAGGAGCATGTGCAAGGCCTTAAGGCGTAGTGGGAGGTGAGTGGTGGCTGATGGGAGAAGAGGATGGGAGAGGTAGGCAGAGCCCACGGGGATAGGATTTGGCAGGTCACTGTAAGTAACCTGGTGAATTCTAAGTGAAACAGGACACCAGTGGAGGGTTTTAAGTAGGGGAATGATAATTTTTTAATCGCCTTATTGAGATCAAATTTATACAACCTAAAATTCACCCATTTGAAGTATGCGATTCAGTGATTTTTAGTATATTTACAGAGTTGTGCAGCCATCACCATGATCTAATTTTAGAACCTTATTTGTTTTTAAAAAGATCATTCTGGTGTGTGGAGAATGGACTATAGAGGGGCAAAAGTAGAAAGGACAAGATCAGTTAGGAGGTTACTGTTATCCAGGTGAGAGAGGTTTCCAAAGTGACCAAAGGAAAGTTTGCATTCCTTCACTCCTTCACTGCATCACTTCCTAACTACCTGTCAAGGCACCGTAGTGTGCTAGGTACTGGTTGAGGGGCTAGGTCTCCAGTGGTGAATGAGGCAGGAGTGATCCCTGCCCTGTGGATCATGCCCCTGTGGGACCGTGCATGGCAAACTCATCCCTCTGGGCTTCACCACCTGCTAAGGCATTTCATTTGAAGAATGGAGAACTCAGCATATCAAAAGTCTACATACAAAGAACCTTTCTTACTCCACCTATACCCACAGTGAAAAAGCCCTCTGGGACGTCAGCCAATCCTGCTGTCCAGAGGCTGGCCCCGTGGTGAAGTGTCCAGTATGAGCATGCATGGTGTGTGACAGTGTGGAGGGGAGCAGTCAGGCAGATCAAAGACCCCTTTCCATTTCTCTAGGGAGTGTTGCAGGGAGTATTAGAATATCCTTCTACCTGTTTCGTAAATGGGCAGCAGAGAAAGTCATTTACGGGGTACTTTGCATTTGTACTCAACATAACCACTTCCTCCCCAGCATCTAATGGGGCTACAATGTGTGCTCTAACTCAGTGGCTGAGTTCTGCTGCCAGATGTTTTCTCAACTCTCAATCCCAGGAACCCTTCCTCCAGCACTCATGCAAACTGGTTCAAAGGTGCTGCGTTACAATCAGATCTTTCAGAGCATGCACTGCTGTAAAATTTTGGAAATTTTAGTCAAAGCATAAACAAAATAATAAGCTAAGCCTGAACGTCTACTAAGGGGAAAATAATGAATACATAAGCACTATTGACGATCTTACTGTTTTAAGAAGACATAATTAAAAAGAAAGAATATGGGACTGTGAATATTCTTTATTTCCCCCTAAGCATTTCTTTGCTCAAAGAAGAATGAGTGTGCATCATTGTTTTGGTGGATTTGGTGAATCTGTTGAATCTAACGACCTAATTGTTTAAAAGACCTTTCGTTTTCATTTTTAAGGACTATTTTTATTTATTTGAGAAGTACAAGTAATTTTTTAAAATTACATATAATCTCACCATCTTGGGGTGACCCAGGTAACATTGTGATGCACTTCTTTCCGGGCTTTTCTCTGTGTCCATGTGTACTGATGAAATATTTGTATAAGAATGGCTAGACATGTCTCAGTGGCTCTCTGTGCTTGAATTAGCCTGTGTGGTTATTTTTAGATCCATATAATTGAAAGCTTCTGGAAGCAGAGATCCTATTTCTATTACTTTTGTATTCTTTCCAGGTACATCGTAAGTTTCTGAACTTGGTAGGTCTGTGACAAGAGTTAAGCTAACAAATGTGTAAATAAACAAGCCATAAAATATGCTTATTTAGTGTCATTATTTTTAACATTTGCTTCTTTAAATGCTTCCAACTATAACAAGACTCATGACAGAATAGAATACATGTATTTATTTCCCTTTTCTTTTTGTATCCCTGCAAAAGAATCAATCCCTGTATTGATTTTTTCCATCTACCTAATAGGAGAACATAGTGAAATAAGGAAAATATTTTCATGAAAGCTTATTGTAAAGAAGAAATTTGTAAGTTCCAGTTACCGATAACAGTGAGGTTGGGTGGGTGAACTACTGTAGTCTTATGTCTCCATGATATACAAGAGATATTTTCATCAGTCTCTTAGATAACATTTTGCCTTTAGTATAGTAGTAAATTGATTCATGTGGTTTACAAATGCCTTCACCAGACAGTAATAGAAGTGCAGAGCAGCATATCTAATGCTGTAATTATTTCTCCTACATTGATATTCTCAGGGAATTCTGGGAGCTCAAGACTAGATGATTGTTCTGATTAATAGGACACGGAGAGGTATTATACTGAACAGCAAATTATTGAAAACAAAGTGCTACAGTTTGCCTGCTGCCATCCAGTTGACTGAGTAACTAAGCATCCGCACATCCAGCCCCACTGTGAGGTGCAGTGAACATGCATGGGAGCCCACGTGTTGAGGAAGTCCTTCCAGGGCCACTAAGCTCTAACACTTCTCAAACAGGGCCCAAGAAGGACCCATATTATTGCTGCTGCGTCAGGCAGCTTCAGCGTATGTGAAAAGATAGTTAGATCCTGTAGGTCAGGGCCGATCCTGTGGTTTGAGTGAGTGGAGGAACTCAGCTAAGTCGTGTTTTAGAGCACAGGTCGGGATCTCATGCAATCTTGAAAGCACCACTTGGGAACAGCAGGGCAGGGTATGGCCCCCATAAACATGGACTTGGGAGTTAACAGGTCTGGGTTGGACAGCCAGTCCCACAACTTCTGGGGGATCTAGGATTAGAAACTTAACTCCCTGTGTTTGGTTTCTATTGCTGCATAACAGAGCACCACAAGCTTAGTGACTTAAAACAGCAAGCATCGATTTCCATGGTTAGGAGTCTGTGCACAGTTTAGCTGGATCAGGGTCTCACAAGGCTGCATCAGGGTGTTGGCCAGGCTGGATTTCATGTGGAGGCTTGCCTGGGGGAGACTCTGCTTCCCAAGAATCTGCTCATTCAGGTTGTTGGCGGAATTCATTTCCTTGAGGCTATATGGCGGGATATATGACTGATGTCCCCCTACTTTTTAGTGGCTGTCAGCTGCCCTCAGGTTCTAGAGGCTTCCCATAATTCCTTCCCACATGAGCTTCTCCAGTATGGCGACTTAACCTCATCCAACCCTCAAGCAGAGTCTCTGACTCCAATCTGCCAGAACAGAGTTGTCTTATATAACGTGAAGTAAGCCTGGGAGTGACATCCTATCACATTTCCCATATTCTGTTAGAATCAAGTGACAAATCCCTCCCATACTTAGAGGAGAGAATTATGCAAAGGTGTGAACACCAGGAGGTAGAATCATTGAGGGTTATTTTATGGTTTCTCTGCCACAGTCCCTGATCCTCATCTGTAAAGTTGGTATCAAAATACTTCACAAGGTGATTAGATTCAAAATAATTACACTTATGAAGTGTTTGCATGGTGCCTGGGACGTAGCATTCAATAAATGTGATGATCATGGTCAGAATCATTGGTGATACCCAATGGATGTCCTGATAATTACTTTCAGTCTTCTAAATCATGGCCCTTGTAAGAACTCCTTAGGGTATAGAAAATTTCAAGTTCTTGAGTCTTTCAAAGGATAGCATCAAACCAGTTATCTATGTGATATGGAGAGAAGGCAAAGAAAGACATTGATTATCTAAGGCAGGACATAATTCAAGAATAATATCTAACTTGACTTTGAAATAAATTTTAAGATTTATATTATTTCTCTGATTGCTTATGCTAAGAAGGAAGTCATAAAGGACTGCCTGTTTTGTAATTCTATATATATGAAATGTATAGAACAGGCAAAACCACAGAGACAGAAAGTCGACAGTGGTTGCCTAGGGCTGCCAGAGAGGAGAGGGATGCTGGATTGAAATCTGATGGCTAAGGAGTGCTGGGTTTCTTTTTGGAGTATTGAAAATATTCTAAAATCGATCGTGGTGATGGATGCACAGCTCTGTGAATATACCAAAAGCCATTGGGTTGTATGCTTTAAACGGTCAATTGTGTAATATGTGAATTATAGTCATTATAGCTATTAAAAAAACTTGGCATTCAAATTCTAGTCGCTAATGATGGCTTCAGTCTATAGAGTTAGAGTAAAGCCAAAAATGAGAGTTTGTTTGTATATATTTGAATAACTTCGCCATTATTTCAAAGTGAAATTCCTCCCTTTTTTGGATCTAGGGCCAAATGTAAACTCTCAAATTGCTTATTTGTATATACTTGCCTTTTGAGATTCAGTACTCAATATTTCTCTTACCCAGTCAAGTTTTAAAATTTACAGAATCGAAATTACTCAGATTGAATTCTCTAAATTTATTTGTGTAAAGAAGAGACAAATTGCAAGATCATTTGAAAGCAGATGGTGATTTTTTCTGAAAAGTGATAGGACATTTGCAGTTTTTATGTGACGATCTAGTTAAATCCATGTGGTTTTTTTCTTCTGCTCCTTCTCTTATTATCCCTTCTTCTGGTAGAAAGAGCGGGCTACCCAAGTGCAAATGGCTGGGTTGAGAGTCAGTGGCAATAAAAACCTCAGTTGCTGGACTAGCCAAGCATGTTCTGAATTCTGACCTCTTCAAAACAATAGCATTTTTGCATGATTAAGTATGCACAGTTTGTTCCAAAGCATTACCAAGGAAAGCAGGCTGGTCTGTGTCTGGATCGCCATCCTGAGCTTGGTCCTCCTGGTTTGTGAACAAGGATCTAAACACTGAAGGCTTGTAAAGACCATCGATTGGGTCAAGTGCAAATGGCCACCCCAGGGATGCACACAAAAAAGTGGAGCCAGCCACGCCTTGTTTTTATCGATGACAGCACATCAGATTAGCAGGTCCTCTACTAAGGACCCAGGGCTTGAAGGCCTGCAGCAGGTGCATCCATGCATTTGCAAACTCCAGAATCACCATTAGAAAGTCATTTCCTCCAAAGCTTCCAGGAGGCTGCCTGCCCCCCTCACAGAGCATGTGCAGACCAGGGGATGGACTTCAGTTTTAGAATTGACTGATTGGAAAATATTTTCACTGTCTGGAATTCTTGAGCAGGGTGATCTCTCCTCCTCTGAGCCCCAGAGCAGCTCCCATACCTCCACTGACAACTGCATGAAAGTATCTTTTCAGTTTGAAATACATTTTCAAAAAATACAGAGAAGATGAGAGAAGGATATTTTTTAAAAACCCTAAGATATACACATTGTTAATACCTTGATATATTAGTGCTTTCCAACAAGAAGAGAAAGTGAACCTTGAATGTGAACTCTACATATAATTTAGAAATTTCTAGTACCCACATTTAAAAAGGCTAAAAGAAACAGGTGAGATGAATTTTAAGAGTACTTTAACTTAATATATACAAAACATCATTTCAACATATAATCAACATAAAAATTATTAATGGGGTATTTTACATTCCTTCATAGTATCTTTGAAACCCAGTGTGTATTTTACATGTAATGTACATCTCACCACATTCCAAGTGCTCAGTAGCCACATGTGGCTGGTGCTAATACCGAACAGTGCAGGTGTGTGTGTGTGCCGTGAACCTTCACTCAACACTTGCTTCAGATGCTCTACCAAAGGAGGGAACACCCAGTTCTTATGAACTTGCTCAAATGTGGGTGTGGGGCCAGAGTTAAGAAGGAGGGGTGAGGCTTAAAAGCCATTGACTGTCATTCATCAAAAAAAGGAGTTGGACTCTTTTTGTATATGTATCTTTATTATCTATCTATCTATCTATCTATCTATCATCTATCTATCTATCTATCACATATATGGTGCTCTTCCAGATGATGAAAGATATTCAAAACTACGTGTTAAAAAAAATTCATTGTGGGGGTGGGTAATAAGTAAATTGGAAGATACTAAAAGCTTAAGACTTAGTAAAACAAGGCTGTGTATATATAGCAAAAGTGCAGCAGTTTGGGGAAGGACACACAACAACTCCTCCCACTAGCAAATATGGCCCAATCAATGCCCCAGAATGTTTTCTGCTGAGTCGCCAGCCCCACCCCCCTACTGCAGGCTGCGGGGCGCCTCTCTCTCATCCTTCAGCTCTCCGTCACATCTGATCCCCTCACCCTCATCCGAGGGGTTCTCCCGTCCACGCTATCTGAATGAACATAGAGCTTCCCTTGCCCATAATTCTCTTCTCTTCCGCTGCTTCATGTTTCTTCATGAAGCTACCACTTCTGGGATTTGTTATTGTGCTTGCAGTTTATCTCCCTCCATGAATCTGGAAGCTGCATAGGGCAGGGGCTCGAGGCTGTTTTGTCTGCGGCATTGGGCCAGCCCTTAGAGAAGAGGCTGACGCAGGGTAGGTTCTCAGTTGCTGACTGAGTGCCTGCCTGATTCGGAGGGCAGGAGGAGGCGGCCGCCCAAGAGAAGCAAGAAGGCCCCACTGTTAGAGCCACCGGGTTTTCAGAAAAGACAAAGTCAGGATTTTTCTGTTTTAAGAAAAGCAATTTCGTTTTTAAGTGCTTGGAATAACGTTAGGCTAACTAAGGATTTCTGGAATGCTTTGGGATTTGTTTTAGTGAATAAATAGAAATTATATCTATTAGCATTAATTTTTATGTGTAAACGGGTACATCCAAATTGTATAAAAGCAGTTCTCTTGAAGCATTTAAACCTCTTCTTCACCCCACAAAGCGTTTAGCACATGCTTCCCTCAAAGATTCTATTAATGGGAACTAAAACCATGAGGTTGAAATGCAGAATAAGGAAGATTTTTTTTTCCATTTATGCAGGCATATAAGTGAATACCTCAGAACTGTGCAGACCCAGGAATCCGATATCAAGGATCCTGGGAAAATCAACACAATGGCCTATTCTGATATAACCTCAGATTAAGGCATGTTTTATTAAAAAGAATATAGGAGGAAGGGAAAGCCTTCCTTGTGGTAGAACTCAAATTAATAAATGGAGAAAGAATGATGAAAATAGAAGATCACCATCAGGCAAAGCTATTGTTGTAGCAAGTATCATCAGTGTATGCTAAAATTATTGGCTAAAAGTATGATGAGAGAGAGGATATGAACATACTCTCAGAGTATCTCTCTACTAGATACATGAATTCTAACGGAAAAAATAGAAGCTCTCCTGTGGGGAAACGTGGTAGACGCCACCTAAACCAAGTGATCAAAGTCAACATCACCTGTCCTGAGATAACCTGACTCCATGCACCTCCTGATAGGATTCACTGAGAAAGGGAAAATGGCACTGGTGTGGGATTCTTGACAAAAATGCAGAATTCACATTTAATCCTGAGGGAACATCAGGCAAACCCAAGTAGGTTTTACAAAATATTTTATTTTACAAAATAATCACTGAATTTCAAAATGTCAAAATAACAAATGATTAGGGCAGACCAAGAAACTGTCTTTGATCTGAGGCGATTATGGGGGCATGAAATTTAATGCAATGTTCATCCTGGATTGGATCCTGGGCCCAAGAAAGGACACTGGTGGAACAGTTGGCAAAATTTAAATCAGGACTAGGGATTAGTTAATAGTATTGTATCAGCATTAATTTCCTGCTTCAGATATTTGTACTAAGATTATCTTAGTATGGATGATGTTAGTACTAGGGTACTTAACGCAAAGGGCGGAGTTGGTAATAGTCATAAGGGAGCTCTTGTACTGTTTTGCAATTTTCTTTCTCTGAAATGAATTCAAAATAAAAAATTGAAAACAGAGATAGGTATATTGACTTGGTAATCTGAACCAAGCAGAGGAGTAATGTTCCTAGTAATAATACTGTTATAATTTGGACTGTGTCCCACCCCCAGTTCACATGCTGAAGTTCTAACACCCGCAGAATATCGCCTTACTTGGCAATAGGGTCATTGTAGATGTAATAAGATGAGAGCATACTGAAGTAGGATGGCCTCTTAGGCAGTGTCCTTACAAAAGGGGGAAGTTTGGACACAGGCAGGCACACAGGGAGAATGCCATGTGAAGGTTAAGGCAGAGATCGGGGCAGTTACGCAGCAGAAGCCAAAGGTCACCAGAGATTGCCTGCAAACCGCCAGGTGCTCGGAGAGAGACATGGAACAGATTCTCTCCACAGTCCCCAGAAGAAACCAACCCGGCTGACAGCTTGATCTTGGACTTCCAGCCTCTAGAACAGTCAGACAATTAGTATCTGTTGTTTACGCCACGTGGCTTGGGGTACGTTGTGAATTGGCCCTGGCAAATGAATACACGAGTTAACGTGTATTGAGAATGTACAATACTCGAGGCTCTATCTTGAGCTCTTCACATGCGTTATCTCATCGCATCTTCACTCCGCCCTTTGCGGTAAGTGCTATTATTGCTTCCAATTAATAGCCAAGAGAACTGATGCTTAGAGTGGTAAGGACTACAGCTTGTCGATGGCCAAGTGGGTTAAAACCTCTACAGTCTGACATCCGCATATTCCCAATGGACTTCTTACTCCTCCTGGCTTTCAATCCCAAAAGTTTCTTACAGGATGTGAAATGGTTGCCTTTGATTAGTTTCTCTTTATATCTTATATATAAATTCCAGGGATGAAAAATAGTAAAGTACACATGTGGATGCCAAATCCTGTTTACTCACCCCCCATTTCTCTACAATCACCCCAGCATGGTGAAATCAAACACCTGCTTATTTGGAAACACTCAACATCCGACGTCTTAGTCCTCCCAAGAAAGGAGCTTTAGTTATCCAAGGAGAGATGCCATTTTGAAAGTGAGTAAATAATTTAAGTGAATACTGGGATTAAATTCAGTCATTCAAATCATGTGGGGCTGCATCCTGGGGCAATGGAGCTACTTAAGAAAAGTGGAGAGTAAATGTTTCCTCCATTTGATAGCAAATAATCAGAGAGAATTGCCCACTGGGGTCCATTTTGTTTGCCTTCTTGAGTCATTCCTTCATTCAATTAACCTTTATTGAGCATCCCTGGGCTTCTTGGCACCAGGCTCAGCCAGCACCATTTGAAGAAGACAGTCCCAGTTTTCAGTTTGTCTCTTATTCAGGGTTGTTCCCAAGGCAAAAAGGTGGAGGTGAAAGCTTTTGAAGTCACATTCCTGCTTCCCAATTCTCAACCCCTGTCCTCATAGGCATTGTCTTCTGAATGACTGAAGGGAATTTTCTTGCATGTAACGGTGATCCCCCATTCCCCATCTCTAGCTCACATTTCACACATGGGCTCTGAACCCATCTGTGGGTTCAGGTTTTAAGCAGTAAACTGATGGGCTCAGAGTTTTGTTTTACCCTTCACTTTTCTGCTTAAAACCTTTCAATGGCTTTCTGTTGCCATCATGGTGAAGCCCAAGCTTGACACTTGAGGACCCACCTACTTTAGTTTATTTAGTAGGATTTAGTTCCTATTTACCCTCCGTCCTCATTTTTTTATCTTTCTCCTTTCCTTCTTGTCCCTCACACTATGCTTCAGTTCAAAGGAGCTTTCACTGGTTTCCAAACATGTCTTTCTTCCAGACTTGTGCTCATGTTATTCTCTTTACCTGGTAATTCCTCTTAATTCTTAAAAGTCACAGCATGGATACATTTTTATTTGGGAACCTATTTTAGTTTCTGTTTTTGCTCCAACAAATTACCGTATATTTAACTGCTTACAACAATACCCATTTACTATCTCGCAGACCTGAAGGTCAGAGGTCCAGGTGGGCTTGGCTCGGTTCTCTGCTTAGTGTTTCACAAGGCAGGTCTGTGTTCTTTTCTGGAAGCTCTGGAGAACAATCTGCTTCCAGACTCATTCAGGTTCGTGGCAGAATTCAGTTCTTTGTGGTTGTAGGAGTGAGGTCCCCATAGCCAGCAATAGCTTGAAGGTTAAATCCTTCTTGTGCTTCCTGCATCTGTGACTTCTCCCTCTTCTGCATCTGACTTCTAAGTGTTCGTGTGATTACACTCATTCCACCTGGATCATCTGGGATGAACTCATCCTATTCACGGATTCTAAGGACTAGGCATGGACATCTTGGGAAGGGCATTTTTTGTCTGCCACCGATGCTCACCTTCAAATCGAGGTTCTGGGTCCCTCCTTTGCAGTCCAGTGGCAGGCACTGTTGGTTGCCTAAACAAGAACCATTTCCCACTCAGCTCCTTCTCTGCTCTCAGGGCCTGCCTCCCACTTCAGAGGGAGAGATTGCCAGATTCTTGTTTTCCCAGCTTCCTGGTAGGTAGGGCATGAGCATGTCTGCCCAAGGACTCTGGAAAGACTGTCTTTTCTGATTAAAAACACATGTTAGAGGAGAACTGCCTTTCCAATCCTCAGGCCTGATGAAATGAGGACATGACACGGGGAGCTGCAGTAGGCCATCTTGAGGGGCACAGATGAGGACGAAAGCCTGCATACCAAAGCTAGTGGAGAAGAAAGTTGAAAAGAGTCTGAGTTCTTGATGATGTCATCGAATTGCTGAATTGCATCCCACCACCCCTTACCTCCAGACTTCTTGGTAGGTGCCCTTCTAGCTCCTTATTGCTCAAGTCACTTTTTAGTGGGGTCTCCCTTACTTGCAGCCTGAAGCCCCTGTAAAGGCAAATCCCCACAGATAACTCCGCAGAGTTTTCCTTACCTATGCTAACACTTTCCACACTATACTCTTACTGTCCTTGCTGCTGGCTTCAGCCCTCTTGAGGCTGTAAGATCTTGGAGGCAGCAGACCTGCCCACCTTGCTCATGGATTCTCCCCTGCACCTCTGTGCCTGGCACAGTAAACACGAATAATTATTTGCTTAATGAATGAATGAATGAATGAATGAACAAATGAGTGAAAGCCCTCCCTCTCCTTCAATTTTCTTTACCCCAAGCACTTACCACTGTCTCCACGACCAGGGTTGCCATGTGTGTTTGGGCAGGTCGTGTCCTGCACAAAGGGCCCTGGTTGGGGGGTCGAGAGAGCAGAAATCGAGCCTGCTGTCCGCTCAGGAAGCGATGTACCCTGGCATGGGGCTGTGTCTGCCCGGAGGAAGGGATACCTTTTTCCTTATTAGCCTTAAGGTGTTCTAGGGCTAATAGCAGTGCTGTGGCAGTGGGTCTGGTGAGCCTCTAAGGACCCCAAAAGTGCAAAAAGAGGGATTTCAGAGAAAGAGGTCAGCCATGGCTGGAGGATGTTTTAATAAGGCTGAGCAGAAGCCCATGCAATGGTTCTGAAACAGAGCCCGGCTCTGTATGCTGTGATCTGGGGGGGGATGTCACTGCTGGGTGCTGGCAGTGGACCTGGGAGAGGGCTGATGGGCCAGAGGACACAGATTTCTGAGTCAGGACTGGAAAGCTTAAGTACTTGTCCTGAACCAGCCCTCATCTCCATGGGGAGGGAGGAAGCGGTGGGTTTAGGACTGCTTCTCCTTTTGGGCCTGACTTTATAAACACAGAAACTGCAACTGACATTCGAGGTCTTCTTGCCAGGTGCAGGGTGCTGGGAGCCTGGTTTCCTTACATTCTCACAACATCCCTGGGGAGGCGGTTGGCACTGCGAGCATGCTTGTTTTAGGGGGGAGGAAACTGAAGTTTCCCCCTCTAGCACTACAGTGCCTGGAGAGATTAAGGAATTGCCTAAGGGCGCAGAGCTGGTAAGTGGGCAGCAGGGATTTGAGCTGAGGTCTCCCTGCCCAGGGCTGGGTGCACACACCCCCCTGCACTCTGGATCCTCCCAGGCACTGTAGCCCCCGTTCCATCAGTGTTTGCTGTGTGCTTGTTGGATGGTGGGTGTGGGAAGGAGGAAACGGACTAGACACTACTGTGTGTCCAAGATTTGCTCCCCAACTTTTCCTCTCCTCCAAACCCCAGGGTCACTGGCAGAATATTCAGCTCTCTGGAACCCCCCATGCTGGGGTTAGCGATTGGCCCTTTTGCAAAGAGCCAGGGAAGCCGCCTGGTGGGCTGGTGGCGAAGGGCCTGGGAGAGATAATTTACGTTCCTTATGAGAAAGGCAGGGGAGATTAGTGAGCAGCCGCAGAGCCCCGCAGCCGGTCACACACATGGGCCCACAGTGGGCAGAGGGGCTGCGCAGGACCACGGCGGCTGCCCAGACGCCCCGCGCCTGCGGAACCCAGACCTGCGTGAAGGTAAATGCAAATCCGCTCCGCCGAGCGTGCTTCCTGCAGAAGGAGGGTTTTCAGTATGCGCGCCTGGTTTCCTCTGCCCTCAGCCCGAATGCTGATTTTATTTTTGCATTTTATGAGCCTGAGAGAGGGAATTCATTTCCTTGGTTATAATATGGCTCTATGGAGAAAGTCTTGTCCAAATGCATTTTGCTCACAAATGCTGTCCAAGAAGAGGAGCCAAACTGCAATGAAATGGAAAGAGATGATTAAAATCTGATTTATAGGCAAGGTGAATTGGTAGGTTTATGCCAAATTATTGCATCCAGGAAGGCTAAAGGAAATGAAAAGTCTCTTCCTGGGAGCTGAAAACCTTTGTAAAAAGAAATATTTAGGATGCACATACTCTTATCCCAGCCTGGCTATATTTTAAAATATGTATTCACCATGTTTGCCCCTTTCAGACTGTGCAATCCCTGAAGGCAGGAATTGGGTTCATTGCATCTTGGTATCCCCCATGTAGGGATGTTTCTGCAATTTTATTTATAAGAAAGGGATTCTACGTTGAAGAGCTTGATGATCTCTTCATTGACCAATTAATGCTTCCTCCATCCCAATTCACCTTCTGAGACACACCATGACCTCCTAACAATGATCCCTCCATGTCCCTACCCCCACAAAAGCATAGGGTCCCAAATTATTATTTTTTTCAGGTTATAGGTAATATAATAAGAATATTAGCCATCAGCTTTTATTGAGTACTTATTATGAATCAGGGATTTCGATAAGCACTTTCTCAGGGTTATTCCATTAATCCTCACAATCACTCTGTGAAGTGGTTACTGTTATTATCCCATTTTACAGATGAGAAAACTGAGGCTTGAAGAGGTTAAGTAATTTGCTCAAGATCACAGAGCTAGTCAGTGGAAACAGCCACCACTCACTGAGTGCTTACTGTGGGCCAGGTACCATGCTAATCCCATTAAACTGATGATCTCATTTTATAGAGCTCTTAACCCTCAAGAAGTGACCTTCACTGCTTAGAATTTCAAGCATTTCATCCCTTGGAGACCAGAAGCAGTGGGAGAGCAGGGTCTTGTTTAGCCTTGTATCCAGAAAGTTGAGGATGGTGCCAGGGACAGCACAATTACTCAGAAAAACATTGTGGAGTGCATGAAGGAACAGCAGACGTGTCTTTCCCATGGGAGCTGCTTCCCCGAGCCCCCCCCGCCCCCTCCCACCCCGCCCCAGCTTAGTCCTGCTCAGGCTCAGACTGCCCTCGGCACAATCTTCCTGACCATGGTTCCCTTTCTTCAGACAGGCAGGGTGTTACCAGGACCCCACATGGCATCATTGGATATGGCTCCAGGGCTCCCCAAGGGGTTATACCAGATGTTCTGTGAGGGGCAGACCCAGGTGTTCTGACACCAGTTCCTACCAGTGCCAGCCTGCCTCTCAGAGACGGGATCTAGATGTTGAAGAGAATATCTTTATTTAATTTTCACTTTAGTTATTTCCTGTTTTGAAAACAAACATGGGAGGGGTTATTGCTTAATGGGTACAGAGTCTGCTTGGGAAGAAGAGAACATTCTAGAGATGGCTGGTGGTGACGGTCGCAGAACAATTTGAATGTAGCGGATGCCACGGAATTCGACACCTAAAAGTGACAAAAATGGTACATTTTCTCTCATGTGTTTTCTACTACCATCTGAAAAACCACACACATGGGTCTCTCTTTTTAACACAAGAAGGCTGGGGTAGTTACAGGGGTTGGTTCAGCTTCTTGTTGTTGCTAGGGTCCCAGAGTCTTTTTATAGTCTCAGCATGATGGTTTCCATTCTGGTTGCAGGGTTTCCTCTGAGACTTCTTCAATTTCATCTGCTCAAGAGAGGAAGGAGGGAACGGGTGATGCTCGCCCTGGCTCTGTCTTTTCTCAAGAGAACGCCAGCAGAATTTTCTTAGGTGTCATGGGCTGGAACTAGGTCTCATGGCCTTGCTGGGCAGCCAGCATGGCTAGAAAAGTGATTACGTAGCTTCCCAAACCTAGAGCTCAGGAGAGTCACTGGGAGAGAAAGAAGTTGAGAGGGAGTAGTGATGGGACAACAAGCAGGCTGTGTTTGGTGTCCTGCTGAAGGTCACACGGTCATGTAGCCGGGCTGGCCAGAACGAGTCTCCTGCAGTCCCAGTCTTGAGCTCTTCTGCTATAACATTTGATACATATGTAGTGGATAGACGCCTCATAAAAAAGGACTGTCCTGGAGAATATCTTTCAAAGACAAAAGCTCTTCAGTGCATGTGCTGAACTTAAAATTAATCGGATGCTAAGAGGTCATGTCAGTTGGGAGCCAGAACATCTGAGCTCGGCCCTTTGCTGGCCAAAAGTTTTGGGAAAGGTCCCCTGGTCTCTGTACTCATAAATGTGATTAATTATTTTTTCTTGGTTAGCGTTGTTCATTAAGTGCCCACTAAGTGTTTTGGTATGTCTAGATGAAAGGCCCTGTAGGAGGACAAAGAGTTGTTATTAACCAACCGTATGCTATCAAGTGTGGGCTCATAATACAAGATGATAGATTTCAAATGTTGGATGAGGATGACGGGATCTTCCCACCGTTCCTCCAGGTCAGAAGCAGAGTAGAGTAAGGGCTCCAGGAGTCACTTCAAATAAGGACACTTACAACATCCCTATTATAATTATCTTGCCATGGCAAGGAAGCCCAAGTATGTTCACTTGGCCATTGAAGATAGTAGAGAATGGACTCCATTCTCTCGGATCCCACCACTTGCTCTTTCCATGGGAGGCACCGAAGAGGAATTGGCAGGCTCTGCCCTTTCTTTGACCTCCCCTTCTCCATTGAGCCTTCCTGGGCAACTCCAGGTTACACTGATTCTTCTCCTTTGTTCTTACCCCAGGGCACCATATACCGTACATTTTAGCATTTAGTGGTACTGCAGTTAACTTTTCATCCCTGTCTTATAAGCTGTGCCAGGAGTGGGCACTGTTTGGAGGAAGGCCACCCAAGATTTTCTGGAACTCCTCAACCTCAAGAGCTAGCACATGTCCAGACATATGACAAGCCCTCCATAAACACTGGATCTGGCCCTATGGGATGGGATGCTTATGACTCGACCAGGTTGGAGTTTTATTCCATGATGTTCTGGAACTAGTAGAGTTGATTGCAGGCTAGAAGGTGAACAGAGCAAGAGCATCCAACCTCTAAAGAGGGCATAATGCGGTTCGGTACCCTTGCAGAGTTCCCTGTAGTCAGACCACAGGGACATTCCCTGAGCTCAGCAAGACACTGACTTTGGGAATCCTATAAAGGGAAAGGGCAACTCTGCAAAACTGGAAGTGAAATTGCTTCAAAGAAGGGCAATTCTTAAATGGCAGGGGAAAAATAATGCAGTCCTGGTAAATGTGGGAATAGGATCCTCGAGTCAGCTGAGAAAGCCCAAAGTATTATTGCAAAGAAGAGTTATATTTTTATTAGTTCATCGTCAGAATGTAAAAACAAGTAAACAGAAAACGAATGAAATCATTTTACAGAAAGCATATTCATTACTTAAAAGTAGCACCTTAGTGGTGGGCACTTTCTGGTCACATCCGGTCAGGTTTGCTCACGCTGACGAGTAAGCAATTCTTGATCATTTTCTTTGCATCTTTGTGCTTTTTTTGCCTGGCTATTAAGGAGCACCTGGCAATTCTGACAGCTTTATGTGCTTGGCCCTACCGGTTCTCCTTCCTGGATCATAAGACCTTTTTACTTTCCAGACACTTACATTGTCTCCGGGTCCCTCTCCTATGTCTTACAGATAGATGGGGGTAGGGACTGCCAGGGTGGCTGAAGCTGAATTTCAACTTCAGTTATTTTTTTAGCCCTTTCTAAATTCAGGCAGCCCAAAACTAAACTTGCTTAGAAGTACAGGTAGGTGGCCCTGAATTGCTTTATCAACACCACCTCCAGGAAGTCTTCATGGATATAGGAATTGACATCTCCATCTCCAGAACCTTCTCAAATGGATTCATGTCTCCATGCCTCTATTTAACTACTTCTGTGTTCTCATCCATCACAAATATATTATGGTGCTGGCATCAGAACATTGTGTTCTCACTGGTTGTCATAAAATCCATATACTTGCAGTCTTGCTTGAGAAGTTTCCAGTGTAAATAACACATAAATTCACATTTTGCGTAATAGGGCCTCTTCCTTACAAATCAGGTCCTGAGAGTATGAAACATACAATACATCTTGGCACACAAGTGTCCAATAAAAATAATAAATTAATAAATACATAAATTACTTAAATATTTAAATAGCATTAAGGTCAGTGGCAACCTGCTAGCTGGAAAATCTATAAATAAAATAGCTGATTGTTTCAGTGGCCATTTGGCATGTAAATGTAAAAATACTGCAAAGACATGATAATGATCCTTTACAAAAAGCAAATTAGGTAGAAAATAACTCTGGGGGCCTATTCTATTGAGTCTTTAGAAAATTCTGCATAATATCTTCCACTTTCCCTCCAAGGTTTCATCCTGGGATTGGAACCTGAAAAAGAATACCAACAGTTTCTGTGAATTAGAAATGTGGCAACAAACCCTTATTTCACCAGACACATGACTGGGGCAACTGGGTTTGGGGATTCCATGTCAGAAGGGCCCAGCCTGTCCTTATGTGGCCTAGGATTTGGTTGCCTTTGGTGTCTTCCCCCCACTCCCAGGTGCCCAGGATAAGGTTCTAACTCCTGAAAACAGCTTGCGAGCTATTCTTGCTCGGACTCTTAGCTACCTCTCCCCTCTCCCTCTTCTTTGCCTTCTCCTCCAGGAGGGCAGGACCTACGCCTGTTTTCTTTACTGCAGTATCTCTGTACCCAGCATAATGCCCAGAACACTATGGGCATCAAATAATATCTGTTTAATGAACAAAGGTATCTTTCTGACTCTGGTGACTGTGAGCCAGGCACCCTATCTCCCCTTTCTTCTCCCGCACTGCCCCCCACCACTGCCCGGCACCCGGGGAACACTGAGTGTTCAGGTGTGGGCTGGGCTTTGGGGGCCTGCTCACCTAACTGCAGGACACAGATGCCCAGTCACTCCAGGAGGAGCTGTAGTAGCGGTCTCGGGCTTGCACGCGGATCTTGGCATCCTTGTGGCACGTGACCTTGGCTGAGGTTTTGTCCACGCAGAGTCTCTCTTTCTGCAAAGGAGAGGGAAGTCGTTGGCAATGCAGTCACAAGAGGGGCTGGGCATATTTCTGCAAAGCTTGATCTCCCCAAACAAGCACACCTTGGTTTGGGGGCACCACAGTAGCAAATAAACACTGGAGTTGTGTAGAACTTGCTCCACCTACCGATAGAAGCTCTAAATACAGATGCAGCTTTTCTATTTCAGCCCAGAGGGAGAGATGGTTTGGTCCAGCTTTCATCTTTCTAGAAGAGCTGCCTCGCCCGAAGGCCCCGTGCACACTCACCCCTGTACTAGGCTGATGGTGGGACACAAGCAGATATGTTCTAGCTGTCCCCTGGATATTCTGAAATACTATATCCTGATCCTTTTATCAGAAAACATGCTGAAGGGGCACCTGGGTGGCTCAGTGGTTAAGCGTCTGCCTTCGGCTCAGGTCATGATCCCAGGGTCCTGGGATCGAGCCCCACATCGGGCTCCCTGCTCAGCGGGAAGCCTGCTTCTCCCTCTCCCACTCCCCCTGCTTGTGCTCCTGTTCTTGCTATCTCTCTGTCAAATAAATAAATAAAATCTTAAAAAAAAATAAAGAAAAGAAAACGTGCTGAAATCCAGGTATTGTTAACTTTTAGCTGTGTGACCACAGGAAAACGCTTTGGGCTCTGTGTCTCAGTTTCATCCTTTATAAAAAGAGGGATAATAATTATTCCTATCTCATAGATGTGGAAATGTTAAAGGTAATCCTCACATAAAACTCTTGGCCAAGTCTTTAATCGATAGGAAGTGTTCAGTAAATATTACCTATTAATGATGTAAATTTTATGTAGGGAAGATACATATCAAGATTTTAAATAATATTTAGGTAAAGTCTACTCCAGAATAGCCCTTCCCCCCTACAAAAAATAATTCTCAGGGAGTGACTGAATGGCTGAATTTCGACCAAATGCTAAACACTATCCTGAATAAGGCCTTTATCCAGTGATTTCTAAAACCGGGGTCCCAGGAGTGTTGGGCTTTATAAAAGTGCCTTCTGGAACTTGGGATTATGATGGCAAGGCAGGAAAGCTTGAAAGCCATCGTCTTAGCCTCTAAGCACTAACATTCTGCTCAAAATCATTTCACGGTATGTGGGACAGCTGGGAATTATCCATTTGGGGTGAGACATAGCACACATGTTCTATCATTCAATTTACTCACTAAACTGAAACATTAAATAATGATCTGAGGCTCCTGGAGCCCAGATTTCCTATGTGAGGACCAATTCTGAGCACAAGAATTAATGACCACCCATACTGGAGGTCAGCTGTGGTTAGGTACACGGAATTTGTGTCCACTGGACTGGCTTCCTGGTTCTGACCGTTCCTAGCTGGGTAACTTTGGGCAAGTCATTTAACCTCTCTGAGCTTCAGTGTCTTCCCTAGTGAAGTGTTGATGATAATACCACCTGCCTTTGTAGGGTTATGTTAAGGATTAAGTGATCCATCCATGTAAAACCCTTAAAGCAGTCTGAGGCGAGGAGAAAGTGCTAAATAGATGTTAGCTACTGTTATCGTCACTCGTCTCCTAGCTGTGGGCCTGCATAAACCTGGGTAGATGGCCCTGGAGTCACCTCTTACCTTTTCCCTATTGTTCTTGCCCTGGCCCTGTATGCAGAATGTCAGGGAGAAGTAGGAATGCGGGGTGCTCCAGGTGTCGGGGTATTCCCAGCTGACCTCCACATGCCGAGAATTTTGTAGTGGTTTCAGCTGCAGGTTCATGGGCGGGTCCGGTTTGACTGGAAGAAGATAAAGAAACACCCTTTATTTTCCTCAGGGGGCTTTGGTGTAAGGTAGTTCTGCCTTCTGATCCCACTTTCCCCTTTGACCAGCCGTGAGTCCCCAGGACAGTTACTTAGCTTCCCTGGGCACCTGGTTGGCAGGCAGGAGGCACCCCCGCTGCCGGTGCTCACGCTGGTGTCCTCGCCAGTTGTCCCCTCCTCCCTGGCTGAACCTGAGAGAGGCTCAGAATCCTTCTCAGCCCTGCACAAGCCGATGAGTCCCAGCAGTGGAACCGTCTCGGCATCGTGCTCAGAAGAAATTCCGTAGAGACAATAAGACTCTCGCATCTGGGCTAGGTGGGGAAGGACCACCCTCCCTGTGCTGCGTACCCCTTTCGGCACCAAACTTGGACCTGAGCTGAGCCTCTGGCTAGGGATGAGATGAGAGATTTTCCACCCAGTGCTCGTTCTGTAGTCTTGTTTTGTTTTTGTTTTTTTTTAATTTATTTGACACAGAGAGACAGCGAGAGAGGGAACACAAGCAGGGAGAGTAGGAGAGGGAGAAGCAGGCTTCCCGCCAAGCAGGGAGCCCGATGTGGGGCTCGATCCCAGGACCCTGAGATCAGGACCTGAGCCGAAGGCAGATGCTTAACCAACTGAGCCACCCAGGTGCCCCCGTTCTGTTGTCTTGTCATGGGATCTGGCGGTAGTTGAAGTCAGATAGTCTCTCTGCTCATTCATTCATTCAGTAAGTGCGGAGTGAGCACCAGCTATGCGCCAGCTACTGGGGGATAGAGCAGCGAGTACCACAAAGACTCTGGCCTCAAGTAGCACACCTTTGCCTAGATGAGGGCAGAGGAGACTTTCTATGGAATGTCCAAAGCCCAAAGACCATGGCTCCCAGTAGACGCTTTTCAGATATTCTTCTCTCTGTTCTTAACACAACTGACATCTTCTTTCCTTCAGAACTCAGCTAAATACCACCTCAGAGAGACCTTCCCTGGCCATCCTATGTGAACCCAAACTCTGCCCCCCCACCTGCCAAGAGTAATTTCTCCACAAATGCTCGAGCAAGTTCTGTGGTTCTGTGAATTTCATTTCATGATGAACGTTCAATGGACACATGGCAAAGGAAGTGACAAATGGCAAAATCTCCATCTGCTGATTAAAAAAATAGATGTCCATTTTGGAGGGGCTTATATTAAAATAATGAAGTTTTTTTTTTTTTTCAAATGCTAGAGAAAGACTCACTGGGAATAACTACAATTAGTAGGGAAACCTTGGTTCTGAATAAAAATGCTATGCCTGAGGGGGTCCTGCTGGATTCACCACAGAAGCTGTCTGGACAGCAGATAGAAGGGTAGCCAAGAGCCTGCTTTTCCCAATGGGGCAGAACTGGGTCTGAGTTGCTAGCTGTGAGATCCGGGGCAACTTACGTAACCTGTCTGAGATTCAATTTTCTCTTCCTTAAAATGCAGAGAATAGTATCTACATTGAACTCTTTTGGGGGTTACAGAATAAAAGAGACAATACGTGTAAACCCCTTACCTTGGTGCATGGGGCATTGTGGACATGTGACAAATGGCATTTATCTTTATGAAGCACATATAATTAAGAGGACTCACTGATGTCCCTGATGAAGAAGCTGCTGGTGTAGTTTTCATACTTGAGCTTGTGAATGGCACCCACCACGACCTCGATGGGTAGGCTCTCCTCGGCCGCGGGGCAGGTGCTGCCCTCCTGACACCCCACCGTGTACTTCTTATAATCCCTGTTGTCCACTCTGACCCTCTCTGCTGAGAGTGTCACTGCTCCACATGTCACCCCTTGGGGGTCAGAGAAGCTGAAATCAAAGACAGACATTACCTCGTGTCTCACCCATTCGTGGGTCAGTTCCCAGTGGCTGGAGCCAGACAGCCGTTTGAGGACACAATTTCTCCAACGGGTTTGATTTCTCCACAGGGGCCAAGAAGCTGCCCTCCCCAGGAGAACAAGCTTTGCCACAGAGGTGGTACAAATATTTAGAGACAACTCTGCATGTCTGTGCCTCTGGCCTAAATGAATCCAGAAATGTTTAGATCCAGAGCCCTTGGTTAAATCTCCTTATTAAAATTTTAAATTCATTTTTCCCATTGTAATGACAAAATCCATATGTGCTAATTATAAAAAATTAAAAAGATAAAAATGTGCATAAATGAAATGTGTGTGCCTCTTTTAACCCTAATCTCACTCCCCAAACAGAAATACTATTCAGAGCTTGTTGTATCCCTCCAGACCTTTGTCTATGAATATTCAAAGCAATCATATATCCACATGTATATGGATACACACATATTTTGCCTATATATATATATACTCACAATGATTTTATTTTTCATTAAATAGGACCCAACTATATATATATGTGTGTGGTTTATAACCATCTCTTCCCCCTCTGAACTTATGGAGAGTGCTCCATGACAGACCACACAGACTGGGTTATCCATTCTGATGGCTGCATGTTAGGCTGGAGGATAAGGCGCTGCACTTTATTTAACTTTTCCCCTGCTGATTACCAAAAACATCACAATGAGCACTGGTATCTGTGTCTCTGTGCATTTGTACAAGCATTCCTTTAGTAAGCCTTTTCATTTTCAAGACGGAAAAGGGAGACCCCAGAGGTTAATGTACTCAGTTACATGGTGGCCAGACCAGGCCGATCACCTGGGGTGTGCTCTGTCGCCCTGCCTTGTTCAGGAACCTGGATGGTGAGGGAGGGAAGTCACACAGACCTGCTAACATAGGTTCAGTATCCATGGAAACTGGTTTCTTAGGGGAAGTCCAAGTACATCGGACAAACAATGAACTTCAGATTAGTGGTGTCATCGGCAGAAGGAAAGGGAGTTGAGGTGGCTCTGGGAAAATTTCTAGAAGCCTCAGGATTTTGGAGTTGGCTTCAGGGCTTTCAAGATCTATGCCCCGGAGCTCTTGTTTCTATTTTCATCTCAAGGTACAATTTTGGCAAGTCATTCGTAGCTTTGATTTCTCCTTTTATCCCTCCCTGTGATGCTATGAGCCTTAATGAAGCATTGCCAGCCAATCTGGATGAGTGGGTTCAAACACAGCAGAGGCTATTCCCAGGCCCCAATAATATCCTGTTCTAACCCACACATTTATTCAGGCGATTAGCTTAAATCTCCATGTTCTTTCCCCAATTTAGGCAAGAGGGGGCGTTGAAAAAATATAGGTTTGACTTTGTTTTCTCTCTTATCATTAACTGATAGGCCATGGCGAGGTTGCCCTTATTTTCTTAATGAAATAGTTCTAGCAAAATACTGAGAAATCAGAGTGGTTTCACTTACCCTCTGCTGCTCTTGACACTGAATTTCAAGTCAGTATTGATTGCCGTCAGCCACCAGCAGGTGAAATGTCCAGAATAATTCTTTGCCTCACACTTTAGATAGAACTTATTTTTGGATTCTGGATTTGAAAAGAACAAAAATTCAATATTTGCAGGTTTTCTTTCAGATAGATTTTAATTGTGGTGAACCACAGGCCACCAAGTCGTACAGGAATGAAGATCTTCCATTTATTCCCTTGGAAAATGATGCTGCTCCCCTGACAGGCAGTTCAGCGAGGACTGAGAAGGTCTCAATAGGTTGCTGATTCTGCAGACTATACTATGCACCTAACACATCAGGGGGAGGCATTAAATTTTTCGAGGCGGCTGCCCCGTGCTGAGTTATGCACTATACATGTTGGTTAATTTCCATTAGCCATTTAAAAAGAACTTCAGGAAAACCAACCATGAAAATCTCTCAACATGAGATCTGGATGGTGCCCAAAGCATCTAAGAAAGCAAAGAAAAACATAGGTGCTGGGTGGTTTCAGTAAGGGATTTGATATCAGTTCCTTAACTACACTAGTCATGTCTTAACCTTTTACATTTTTAAATTTATTTCTTATGGAGCAAAAGAGAAAATTGACATCCTCTGAGCGAATAGAATTACCTTTCTGTTCCTTTAAGATATCAGTGGACCAAATTCCATCTTCCTTTTTGTGAATCAGCAGGAGCGAATGGCTCAGAACCTTGCCTCCTTTATGACAGGTATACCGGCCAGCATCTCCAAACTCTTTGACTTGGATGGTCAGAGTTTTACCAGAGCCTAAGACCTCACTGCTCTGGTCCGAGGTCCAGGTGATGTCATCTTCTTCAGGGGTATGGCAGGTGAGGACCACCATTTCTCCGGGTGCGTCCGGGTGCCAATCCAACTCTACGACATAAACTGGAGAGCACAGGGAGTGGAGAACTGGACTGTAAGCTCCAGGAACCCCGGGACTGGGATTTATGAGCCACCTGTGCATCTGCCCTCCTGAGCACAACCTTGCTCGTGACAGCAAATGCTTGCTGAGATGATTGATCTCAGGTCACTGGGCCCTACTTGGGTTTAAGGTCGTGAAGAGATAAACAAAGTTTTATAGCTGCCATCGAGTCATTAACTGGCAGCCTGTTTTTAATAATTGACCTCTGATTCGCTGGCAGATGGGGAAGGCCTTGATACAATAGAAAAATATGAACAGCACAAAACTCTTTACCAAAGGCCTGGTGGAGAGAAGAACCTTCCAGTACAATTTCAGTTATGTGGAAAATAAGGCAGGGCACAGAGATGTCAAGAAAGACTGACCAGCACTGAGATCTTGTCCCCACTAACTGGCTAGGGGATTTGGAACAAGGTAGTAAATCACCATGAGCCTCAGTTTCCTCGTCTCTAAAATGATAATAATAGCTCTATGTCATAGGTTTGGCTATGAGGATTAAATTTAAAAAAACATATAAAGCACTTAGCATGGTGCTTACCATTGTAAACTCAGTGTTGGTTTTTTTTTTTTTTAGTGTTGGTTATTGGACCAAAGTTTGGTCCAATGACTGCACAGAGAAACTGCCCTATAATTTTCCATGGGCATTTGAGGATTTAGTTCCTACTGCATAAATTAACTCACCCATGGAGATTTTCATTCAATTTTGTTTAAGCAGTTTTACACTCTTATGAAGCAGTTTAGTAGATCCTGGTCTTCCCATTTCATCGAGGAGCATGCCAAAACCAAGAGGCTAAGCAAGCTTATATCAAGTTAGAAGTACAAGACTGAAATTTCAGGCCTTCTGCCTTGTTGGCTTGGCATTGGATCTCTAACCTGAGTATCTAAACTGGCGCTTGAGGAATGGCCTAGAAGAGTACTGCGATGAGTGCGTCACATCCCAGCTTCATTCATGCATCACTTACTAACGAACTAGAGTCATTTAATGTAATGGTTCCCCAAGCCTGATCACTGAATCACCATCAGCAGCAACACCTAGGAAACTGCGGGAAAAGCAAAATCTGAGTTGTTGAATCAGGAACTTTGGGATGGGCCCAATGATCTGGTTTGTATGCTCTCCAGATGATTCCGATGCCCTCTCAAGTTTGAGAGACACGCTGGTTAAGAGCCTGGATATTGGAGTCACATGGGTCTGAGTTTAGATTCAGCTCTACATCTTACACTTGCCTGTGGCCTTAGGCAAGACATTCAATTACTCTAAGCTTCGGTGTCATCATTTTTAAAATGAACAAAATATTAGTGCTTGCTTCAGCAGGTTGAGACATGGATGATACAAGCGAATTCATACAACAGCTTAACATAGTGCCCTAAATGCTCTATAAATGGTGACCCTTATTGTTGGCATCCAGATGTAAAGCACTATGGGACATAAAGTTCTTACATCAGAGGGATTTATAACTACTGAATGGGTAACAAAGACGTGAGCTAAAAAAGCGTTTGGGACCCAACTCTTTGGAAATGATTCGCTATGCTGACATAAAACCACGTGGCTCCTTTGGCTTTCTCTAGTTTTTCTTTGTTCCATCAGCAACTGAACAGCAAGGCTATTTTTCCTGTCACAACTAAGACTCAGAAGGCCTAGAAGGCCCTTACCCAAGGGCAGGGGACAACAACTGCAAGAGGGAGCCTGAGGACGAGCATCCAGAACCTAGTGCCTGGCTTCATCTCCTCATCTTGCATCCAAAGTCGTCTGCCCTCTGTTTCTCACATTGACTTGCTGGAATTTCGGTGGTTTACCAAATTAGAAGTAACTTCGGGGTTTACTATGCAAGGGCCAAGCTTCCTGAGCTCACCAAAAATCCCAGGGTTGGAAGGGATCTGTCATAATTATCTGGCTCAGGCCTTCGCCTTTGCTCAAGGGAGGGTCTAAAACTCTCAAACTCTCCTTGGGCAGAGGGGAGATGGCTGGATTGTTGAGCCCAAGTCAACGTGAGTCTAAATCCTATGCTTCCCCCAAAGTGCTTGGTCAGAGGTGAGTCCTCTCCGTGCTCGGAGGGAGTGATACTGTGCGGTGGAGGGGGGGATGAGAGAACGTAGTTCTTAATCTTTCCAAATCCTTCACTTTGGAATTTTCATTGTATGATACAGCTGGTTTTAGTAATACTTGTGAAGTCCATATAGCCTTTCCTATCACATCCCGCAAAAAGCTCCTACTCTGGCCCCTAATATGGAAGCCAAACGACATAGGTGAAGGAAGTACAGACGGCCTGCCTTTTCCCAGTGATGGCACTCACTAGGAACCTCCCAAGGCTTGGTTGCCCCTTTCGGGCTGATTTCCCCCCAGGGCCTGCCTGATAAGTCCTGGCTTAGATTTCGGGGCCGCCACAGAGAAGGAGAGCCTGGTTACCATTTTTCTCCAGTTCCCATATGGCCATGAGGGGAGATGCCAGCAAAACCAGGGAAAACCAGGAGACGACCAGCTGCTGAGGATGCATCTGCAAGAGGGGGAGAAAGAGAGGGGAAGAAGGAGGAAAAGAGAAGAGGAGGGAAAAGAGAAGAGATGATGTCAGTAATTATTCAGTTGCTTTGCAAACCATATTCATGCTATGTACATTGTTTTTAATCTTGATTTTTCTCTTTCTTGTCTGCACTATCAGATTAATACTACCGGAATTACGGGAGCCCTGAGCCAGTCTCTGGGTAAGAACATCTCCAAAGAGAGAACCACAGACTATCTGGAGCTGAAGGAGACCAGCCCTCTGATAGAATCCTCTTATTTTTAAGCTGAGAAACCCAGGACTCAGAGAAAGAGCATGACTTGTCTGGATCAACATTCAGCAGTGATATACTTGGTACTTACTAGGTAAAGGGCTCTGGGCTAGAGTCACTGGGAGTTAAAAAAAGGATTTGGGCCTGGATTCTGCCTTCTAGGGGCAAACACTTTCAGTCAACAAATATTTATGAAGTCCGTGTGTTAAGTGCCTACCCTCCAGTTGGAGAGACCAGCTATACCTCGTATCACTGTACCCAAGGTGGTATGTCCAGTGACACCTGGGGTAAAGGACTTGGGGTGATGCTGGGGTGGGGGATAAGCAAAGGCGATCTTCCAAATTATGGCAACGATCTGGTAGCCAGGTTGAGTTTCTCTCCGTGTTTAGACGATAATTGCTCAAAACTCAAAGGTTACTTGTTCCTACACGACGAAACCAGTGATTCTCAAACTTGAGCGCATATCAGTGTAACCTGGAAGCCTTGTTAAAACACAGATGGCTGAGTCTGGGGGTGGTGGGAGGTGGGGCCTCAGAATTTGCATTTCTTAGAAGTTTCCAGGTGAAGCTGATGTTGCTGGTCCAAGGACCACACTTTGAGAACCTTTGGTTTCACCCATGTTCGGGGCCCACAGCTCTGAAAATCAAGATGTTCTATGGGAGAAGACCATGAAATACTGATATACCCACTATGAAAAGTGAAATGCCTCATTTTGTGCCCAATCAGCCACCATCTTATAGTAAAACTCAATCTAGATTAGTGTCCAGGGTTTGTGCAAATATTTAGAATGTGAAAATTGTACCCTACTTCTGAATTAGATAGAGAAGATTATTATTTAATTTCATTCTGAAACACCTCCATCCATCTCAGAGAGCACCAGCATTCTCTGAGCAGGAACATATGCTCAGAGACCACTGAGTAAATCATACGAAGAATAAGACTCAAAATTTTTGGTCAATACCTTAAAAATGAGCATCCCTTGGCTGGGGTGACTGAATATTGACAAATCACGGCTTTGTTAGGACCACTGCTAACCTAGGAGAACCTTGCCCCACACTTTACTCCCTTAGATTACAAAGGCTGTGAGTGGCAGAGACAGGACTAGATCTGGCCTTCCTGTCGAGTCAGCGCTCTGTCCCTGCCGCTTCCACAGGCACGTCTATTAATTTGTCCAGGTTACGACTGTGGCAAAAGACTGGTTGCCACAGGGCATCAGTTAGGACATTCACAGGCTCAGAGAGTCAGGCCGACTTGGGCTTGAACCTGGTTCCTCCACTCGCTAGCTGTGTGATGTTGCTCAAATGATCTCTGAGCCTCAGTCTCCTCATCTATAAAATGGACGTGATACCCATCTCAGAGGGTTGTTGAGACAATGCAATGAGATGACATCTTGTAGAAGGCAAACAATAACAGGTCAGCTTGCACCAAGGGGAAGAGATAGAGAAAAATTTGATAACGTTTGTTTTGTATACAAGGCTAGACCAAAAAGTGCCAAGCTGTAGGGAAATGCCCTAGAGGTATTGCAATCACACAGGCTTGTAGAGCCCAGCTGCCGGCACTCTGGGAAGGGAAATAACAGAGATTCCTGGCATCTCCTGGTGATTCTTTTGCTCTATCCTAAGGCTGGGGTTTTCCCTTTGCCTCTGTGTCTAGCACTTCCTCCTGGGGCCTTAGATGTGTTTGAGAATTTCAGGTGACCTGCACTTCAGGGTCAAGGGAGCCCTGGTGACGATTCTTTTTTTTTTTTTTTTTTTTTTTTTGACAGAGAGACAGGGAGAGAGGGAACACAAGCAGAGGGAGTGGGAGAGGGAGAAGCAGGCTTCCCGCCGAGCAGGGAGCCGGATGCGGACCCGATGCGGGACCCGATGCCAGGACCCTGGGATCATGACCTGAGCCAAAGGCAGACGCTTAACGACTGAGCCACCCAGCTTCCCCCTGGTGACGATTCTAAGAAACAACTTGCATTTTAGTAACACCCACATTGTAAACCATGGAACCCTGGCTGGGGGTGGAGGGGGTGGTGGGTCACTCCCTTAATCCAACCCAGGGAATCCAAAAAGGGGGCAGCATGGAGTTACCCTGTTGCTCTCCAGATCAGTGCATACCGGAGAGCTATACTCCACAGCCCACATTTCCTCGGCACACTAAGTTGGAGAGTCTTGAGGATTAAACAGTTTTTCCATGTAATTTTGTAGGTTTTCTAAATGCTTGAAATCCTTGTATATGGAACACAGGGACCCCAGGTCCTGTGCTCTGGTTACACTCCCTAATGCTGGTGCCAACACATGCCCATGACGCTTGAGGGGCATTTCTTTTCCAAGTTTTATCTCGTTTGTTACTTTTTAATTTAAAAAATTATTTTTTAAAATAAAAAGACATAGTCACACCAGGCATGGGTAGCACATTCAAAGGGCCCCAGCTCTGCCACTGATCAGTTGTGTGACTCTAGGCAAGTCACTTGATTTCTTTAAGCCTCACACTCAATCTGTGAAATGGGCATCCTGTTGTGGTGAGGAGTCAGTGAAAGAATTCAGGTAAAGTATCCAGCAGGGTGCCCAGAGGAAGTCAGGACTCTTGGCTACTTGCTCTTCCTGAGTCCCATTCATAGCACTTACTACAACTGCAACACACACACACACACACACAGAGCAATATAATATAGTTACTTCTTTAAGTTAGTCTTCCTTGCCACACTGAACTCTCTGATGGCAGGGATCATGTCTTTCTTATTCCACACTATACCCCCCAGAGTTTAGCATCAGTATTCTAGCATAGAGGGATTTCATTAATTATTAGAAGAATGAATGGATGAATGTACAGAAACCATAAAATCTCAGATCCCAGTAAAATGAACAGTAAGAGGTTGTCCAAATTCTAATATCTTGAAATTCCTTACTTGAGAAAAGTGGGCCATCAGCTGGGGTTTTGTAATCTCTTGGTTAAAATATTTTAACCTGATCATTATTTTTTTTAATGTGAAAATTATTGCACACAATGTATCTGGGCAACTATAAGGCCCCAATGCAGTGTAATCATCTTTTTCCTCCTCACAGATTTAAAAACCCTTCAGAAAGTACTTTTAAACACTGCAGTTGCTTTTTATTTTTAAAGTAACACCAAAATTAGCTAATCCAAAAAATCTGGATAACCCAGCTGTCACTCTGGTTGATTATCCCAACTGACTATTGAACCCAACATAAACATGGGAGCAAGGATGCTCTGCACCTTTCAATTATGAGGTGTAAGTATAATTCAATTGTTTATTGAATTCATTCTGACTTAATGAGTGAACAGCTTTGAAAAAAGTTGACAGTACTCAGGGAAGCACCACTCACGTCGTACAATTTAACCGATGGGCATTAATATTGAGGAACATACTTTTATGTACGTACCGCTTTCAAACAAGACAAAACAAACCTTTCTTATAAAATGTGCCTTCATTCACAGAACTCGGTGTACAATTATTATTATTTGACTTTTAAAAGGAATACTTTCAACATCAGTTCCCAAAGGACTGACTTTTGGCTCATGTCCCAGCAGGTAAGTCACCAGGAATGCCTCCAGAAATCCACCCACTCCACCATGCCAGGCGCGGGGAGCGCTCAGAAGACTCTGCCCCTCTACCCCGCGAGCCTGCAGGCCTGCCGAGGGCTGGCAGGGGCTAAGGATGTGCTTACCTTGCTTCTGGCCCGGCCGCAGCGTTCACTGGGTCTGAAACCGTTGTTTCTTCTGCTATTGCTACTGGAGCTTATATACCGGACTCCTACCAAGCTTTCTGATGGAAACTTCAACTAGAAACTGACTTGTTCAAGTTGCAACACTGAAAACAAGTCTCAAAACCTTCTAGGGGAATTTCAAGAAGTTCCTTTTTTTTTTCCCCATGTGTATCAATAATGCTGAGGGAACACAGGCATCAAAATCCCAGGTAATGAACTAAGAGGAAATAAATTTTGGGTGGGGAAAAAGGAAGGAGATGCGCTGCTCATTTTTTTTGGATTAACATCATAGCCAATGTGTTTAGAGCCTGCAGCAGGCAGCCACCCTGGGCGGCACAGACGGGAGAAGGAAGGCCAAGGAGACACACAGGAGGCCAGGTTCAGGTCAAGATCAAGCAATTGTACGCTAGAGGGTCCAAAAGCAAACTCTATGGTTCTCCTAAAGTCAAAGAAAATGAGATGAATGGCAAAGGATTTAGTATGGTTGGGGCCCCCCTCCACTACATTATTCCTTTAACATCTGGATTTCAGAAACATCCCATTGATCACCCACGGTGCTTCATGCACCACATACACCCTTGCACATTCATACAGACACAGTCCTGGGAAGATGATAAAAATGTGTGTATTACCAATAAGACACAAATATGTAGGGGCACAGCCCATGCTCATAGGTGCTTGATCACGGACAGGTGGGGGCAGAAAGTGAAATATCCACAGTCAGGCATATAGACAACCATGACCCACTCAAGGCACATCCGCTTGGGCACCCAGATAACCTCACACTCATTTGCACACAAAACTATGGCCCTAGGAGCTCTATACTAATGCACAGAATTAGCACAATTAGCTAGAAATTCCTAGCGGAATTTAACATTGTTAAGAGGGGTGAAACCTGGGGCGCCTGGGTGGCTCAGTTGGTTAAGCGACTGCCTTCGGCTCAGGTCATGATCCCGGAGTCCTGGGATCGAGTCCCGCATCGGGCTCCCGGCCCGGCGGAGAGCCTGCTTCTCCCTCTGACCCTATCCCCTCTCATGCTGTTTCTCTCTCTCTCTCTCTCTCAAATAAATAAATAAATAAAATCTTAAAAAAAAAAGAGGGGTGAAAGCTGAACACAGGATCAGACACCCCCCTCCATGCCTCCCCGTCTGCACACGAACGGCAAATAAACGCGAGCGTGAACACCTACACCGAAAACAAGCCTACAGATGCGGCCGTACCCAGAGCCGCCGACAGAGGGCGCTGCTGCGAGGCGGTGCCTGAGGGGCGCCTGGGACCCAGGAGCGCACTCCCGCCGCCGACATCTCCGTTACCGCGCGCGGTCCCTTGTCCCCGCCGTGTGGGAAGTTCCTGGGCCCCCGCAGAGTTTCAGGTGGGCGCAGATTCCCATGCTAACTTTCCTTGTAGTTTCTGCGGGGCGGGGGGTGGGGGCTGGAAACCCGGGCGAGAGCAGCGGAGCTTCCCAAACGCACACTTCCTCCCTCCGCTTGTCCCATCCAGAGAGGGCGGGTGCTGCTGACTTGGCAGTCCCACTGGTTATCCGACCTGGTGCCCTGGCTTGGGCGGAGACATTACCTCCAGCTCAGAGCGCCTTCTCCCCTCTCCTCTGCCTTGTAAGCTTCAAGTGAAACACAAGTTCTTCTCAGATTAACAAAGCAAAGCGTCCTGTATCCAAGACTTAGTAGATATGAACAAAGTAAGTTGCATGGTATTTTGGTTGTAGGATACCGTGTGTGTGTGTGTGTGTGTGTGTGTGTGTGTGTGTCTGAGAGCACTTTTGCTTTGCGATGGACATCTCTGAGGAATATAGCTAGACGATGATGGGGAAGGGACCTTTCCACAGTTGGATTTTCGTTGTTATATGCTACACATATACACTCACACACACACATACATAGATTAAAATATGTATCAACTTGGTGAGGTTTCTTTCTGTAAAAATTTATCACCCCCAACAAACCGTCAAAGCTTACTGAATGGAAAACTTCTTATAAAATCGACGTGAAATAGTTTCACTAATTCATTTATAGTGGCTGCATCACGATAGGTGAGCCCTTCTGTGACCTTCCACAAGTCCATACGTATATACAGTAAGACAAGTAAGACAAAAACATTTTACCAGTGTGTTCATAAAAGCATCTTCACAATTTAAGAAAAAACTGATTTGAACATAAAATCTAAGTAAAAATAGTGTGCTAGTTATGGAAAAGAAGGTTTAAGGTAAGCCCTCGTCCCCCCTTTCCACTCAGATTGCAGGACCAGTCCTGTATGAAAAGCGTGGGGCCAGCACTCTTCACCTATACCACGGACAAGTAGCAGTAGATGTTTAAGAGCATGGACTCTGGTGTTAGAGAGCTGAATTCCAGCCCCTGCTGTGCACATTACTTAACTTCTCTAAGCCTCAGTTTCCACATCTGTAAAATGGGATTAATAATAGTACCTGATCTTAGGTTTGTTGTGAGATTAAATGAGGTCAGATGTAATGCGTTTAGCACAGCATCCTGGTTAAGTGCCTAATAAATGGCTGCTTTATTGATTGATTGATTCTGCCTGTCCCAGGAAGACTTTGGTAGCTTGCTAGGGGACACAGAAGTTGAGTGACAGAATTAATACAAGGAGCCAGAAATAGAGCTCCTGATAGTCCTCATGCCAGGAAACCCGGTGTCTCCAGCTGAGCGCCTCATTTGGCTCTGAGCATACAGATAACCAGGATGAGAAAGAAGAACCTGCCTTTGCCCCATCTCTGCCCCATAGGACTATTTAAAAAAAAAAAAAAAAGATTTTATTTATTTATTTAACAGAGAGAGAGCGTACAAGCAGGGGAAGCAGCAGGCAGAGGGAGAGGGAGAAGCAGGCTCCCCGCTGAGCAGAGAGCCCCACATGGGGCCCCGTAGGACTATTTTGATGATCCAGTTTATCCACAGAGAAAGTAGTTCTTTCAGGTAATAAAGAATTCAGGTTCTCAGGCCCTACCTTCAGAGATTATTAGTCAGTAGATCAGGGGCGGGGCTCAGGAACCTGCATTTTAACAAGCTTGCAGGTGATTCTGATGTGGGGACCGTGGCCTGCCCTTTGAGACACTCTGCACAACTCAGGGGCATTCGAGACACATGCCCGGAGACACATCCTTGGCTGTTCTTATCTCTGGATCCTCACAAGGCCAGCGAGCACTCTTGTAATGTCAACCGAATGCTTCACAATCCACATCCTAGCCCCAAGCAAACAGAACCAAACCAGTGATCTCCCTGTGGTTCTTCCTATGGGAAAGGAATGTCCACTGACTAATAGCAGGCACGCTGAGCTGTAAGATGAAGAGGATCTCCCTAGAAACTGAAAATAACTTGAAGAATTTTTTGACCACAAAACCTTTTTTTTTTTTTTAAAGAATGATCTGAGCTTCTAATACAAGTTTCAAATAAAGGGGAAGTTACATATGCTTCTTAAAATTAAAATGTTAAAAAAAATTATGCAAGCAAGACATGCACGCATGCTACTATAAAAACTTCAAACAATACAAATATATATAGAGTAAAAAGCTGAAGCCCTGATTCACATGACTTCAGAGGTCACCATGGCCAATATTTTGGTGTATATTCTTCTGGAGTCCACTCCTGACCCTTTTCTATGTATTTATATCTATCTGGCTATAGAAATGGGACCATACTATACATATTTTTCTGTAAATTGCTCTTACGACTGTATTTTGTGTCTCGTGGTTTCTTATGTCTTGCTAGAGGTCTCCTAGAATATTCTGTCTGGATCAGTTAAGGTGCTTTGGGCATTACTCTCCAGCTAGCTTTTCTCAATTTCCCAAAATAGCTTTGCAATTCCAGGCATTAATCCACACAGGATCGCATTTAAGATAATAAAAGACCATTTTTGTCTTGTGTGTCTTTCTTAGGAGCAAAGAATTTGTCCCAGAAGTCCTCATATTCTTCTCATCTCCCTGGTCGCCTATAAACTGATCACTGAGAAGAAGAGAGGGCTTACAATGAAAGTCAGGTTTTAGACAAGTTGGGTTTGCCCTGAGCTGTGGAGAGGATCAATATTCCAGGGGAATGGATATTCCAACTAGGTGGAAACTGATGTGGGAAACAAAGTCAGAAGAAAAATTATTGAATTTCCTTACTATCTACAGCCCATTGACAAGTCCTTGAAACAGGAAGAATGACATTCTCTAGGAACTCAGCTGCCTTGATGTTAATACTTTGCTAAGGGCAAAAGGCAATCTTAGCCTGACCTGCCCCCCACTCCCACTGGGTTCCTGTAAGTCTACTTTAACATATGATCCTGGAGTCCTGGTGATGTAGGAAAGATGTTATCAGGGTTCGAAGCCGACGGCCAAGAAAGAATTCTTAAGACATCTTTGGTGCAAAGACTTTATTGATTTTATGAAAGCCAGGGACAGGACCCGTGGGCAGAAAGAGCGGCAATGGGGTCATGAGGAGTGGCCCATTATATACTTTCACGTTGGGAGGGGGTTAGGGATAGTGTAAGTCTCTAAGGGATTTTGGAAGCAAGGTTTCCAGGACCTTGAGGGGGCTAGCTGTTGTTGGGAAAAGGTCATTTATTACTGTCTAATAAAACCTTAGTCATGAGACCCTTCAGATGTATATCAGTGGGCCATATGCTTGGGGGATGATTACCAACATGTATCTTGGGGGTGTTCAGAGATAAAGGAAGTTTCCAAAGGAATTTTTATATGTTAAAGTAGACTTACAGGATCCTGGTGGTGGTGGTGGGGTGGGGGAGATGGAGGGGCTCAGGCCAGGATTGCCTGTTGCCCTTAGCAAAGTATTAACATTGAGGCAGTTGAGTCCCTAGAGGAATGTCACTCTGTTTCAAGGTCTTGTCAATGGGCTGTAGGTAGTAAAGAAATTTAATAATTTTTCTTCTGCCTTTGTTTCCCACATCACTGGGATTGAGCCCCGCAGTGGGCTCCCTGCTCAGCGGGGAGCCTGCTTCTCCCTCTCCCTCTGCTTGTGCTCTTGATCTCTTGCTTGTTCTCTCTCAAATAAATACATAAAATCTTTAAAAATGTTTAAAAAAGTATAAAAATTCCTTTGGAAACTTCCTTTATCTCCCCCCCCCCAAGATACTTGTTGGCAATCATCCCACAAGCATATGACCCACCGATACACATCTGAAGGGTCTCATGATTAAGGTTTTATTAGACGGTAATAAATGACCTTTTCCCAACAATAGCCAGCCCCCTCAAGGTCCTAGAAAACTTGCTTCCAAAATTCCTTGGAGACTTATACTATCCCTAACCCCCTCCCAATATGAAAGTATATAATGGGCCACTTCTCATGACCCCAGTGCAGCTCTCTCTGCCCACGTGTCTTGTCCCCGTGCCTTAATAAAACCACGTTTTGCACCAAAGACGTCGCAAGAATTCTTTCTTGGCCGTTGGCTTTGAATTCTAACGTCTTTCCTTCATCAGAAACCAGGTAGGCAACTGAGAGTCAAATATATCTGTTAGGTGAGCCCAAGTGGTTAGGGCTGTCAACGAAGTGAAGAAATACGACAATTATGTAGCTATCACTCAAGTCCAAGTGTTCTTCTCCCAAATGATTAGTTGCTTTTGAAGGGACACTTCTAGTTCAGGGGCATGGGAAGTAGCTCCCACCTTCGTGGGAGATGTGTGCTAAGAAAAAAGACTGGGGCGGGGGGTGGGAAGGAAAGAGAGACAAAGAAAAAAGACCTGGGGTTCTATGGCCAAAATTTTAACAGTGACTATCTGAGTGGCATGACTGTAGGTGATTTTTGGTTCCTTCTTTATGATTTCCTAAATTTTCCAAAATGCCTATCATGAACTTGGATTACTTTTCTATTCAGAAAAAAATGTCATTGAAAAAAGACACGAACGAAGCACACGAGAAGGGCAGAATATGTAGCGGTTAGGAATTTGCGTTCTAGAACCAGATAGTCCTAGGTCAGCTCATGATGCACATTTATCTCATATAATCGAAGGTGCTCCTGGGATAAAAATTGCTGCGTCCCCGGTGAAGCGCTAGGCTTTATGGGTGGTGATGGAGGGGCCTCTGCAGTGTGTGGGGCTTCCTGGAGGCAGGGGAGAGCCTGAAGTAATCTCATTCAGTTTTTCAAGTGTCCTTCAAATATACGTTTTTTGTTTTAATGCTTTGTAAAAGATCCCTAACGTCAGCTTCTTTTTTAAAGGGGCTGAGATGTTTTCACCAACCTCTTCCCCTTCAACAATGAGTCGGGTCACATTTCTAGAAAGTCATCCTTCCATCTGGGCCTGTGCTCTGAAGGCAGTGGGTCAGATGTCATCACAGCTCAAGTTCATCCCCCACGTGGGCTTTTTTGCTGGCTAGACCGGACTGACTTGCAGAGGAGGGCTCCACTTTGTCATGGATGTTTTCATTTGCATATGGAAATCTTTTTCTCTTCCTTTCTAAGGGCAATTTTCTGTTAATCCCAGTGAATGGAATGGGTGTGCAGACAACCGGAAGGAAGTGGGTGTGTCCTGGGCTGCAGGACAGCTGAGGTGTTTAAATGCTTCTGTTAGAAAGAGGTGGGAACACTTGGTCTGGTATTGCTGTCACCTGAGACAGGTAGAACAAGGCAGGGTGGGTCCAAGGTGGAGAGGGCAAGCTTCTGGAGTGAAGTACTACCAAAGGGGGCCCCTTTCCACATCAACTCAAACCAAAAGACGATGATTACGTATCAACTGGTCCCTCCTGCATTTGTAGGGTAAATTGTTAAATCATCATTCAAGAAAGCATATTCCAGCTGCTGGAATTCCTTGGAGCATGGAATTCTCAAGACAGGAAGTAGCTTGACCAAAAATCAGAGCCTGAGATTTGGAACATCTTCCACTGTGACTGTTGATTGATTTGGGACTCTCCTTTCATTAGGAAGTTATATTCATCTGGGCTTTTATTGTATCTTGCTCTAGAAATCTGCCCTGGAAGGTAGCTATTGACCCTGGTCTCCTGCCCTGTCATTTTCTCTCCAAGTTTTGGCTTTGAAAATCCTATCTACTTATCGATCTACCTTTATTTATTTTTGATGGTACTTTTAAAAAATAACTCAGGCCCCTCTTTAAAAGAAATCAAATAGTACAAAGGTTATTAAGTGTTATTAAGTCTGTCTTCTTTAGGTGCCTTCTGGACTCCCCAGTGTGGAAATTGTTTATACCACAGATCCTGGGCAGGCTGTCCAAACTTACCCATCACATTTGGTGATGATCTTTCAGTCATTTTACGTGAATATGTAACAACCAAATAGAAACAATTTTATTTATGTTTTTGAACAGGTGAGAAATGTTCCTTTAGATCATAGGAGACCATAGGAGATAGAATTGTATGACTTCGGCACTGCCTCCAACAAGCTCCACTCTGTCTGGGGAGAACTGATAAGGCATGAAAGTTAAATAATGCCAAGGTGAGAATGTGGCTGGGTCCTGGGCGGTTGGTCACCAAACTAAGCCTAAGGCGTTATCGTGTTTGTGCTGTAAGCACCACGGGTGACGAAATACCACTCTGTAGTCTCTGGAAGGCCAGAGAAATTTAGCGAAAGGCAAGAGCAGCATCCTCAGTCCTAGCAAGAAGCAGCACAGCAAACAGACCCTGTCGTTGACCCGTCTTGAGTTTTGGTCTCTGTTCTGTTCTGCCAGATGGATGATCTTGGGCAAACTCCTTCAACCTTCCGAACCTCAGTTTCCTCATCTGAGGAAGATGGGACCACTGGTAGTGCCCACCTCGGAGAGCACGTAGAAGGGTCAAATTACATTTCGTGTAGAAGGTGGATCGATAGATGGCAACTGTCATTAAAATTAAATAATATAAAAAGGAAATGTGGTTGGCTGCCAGGTGAGTTTCTGGTCCTACAATGGAGCGATCAATAGGTCACATAACAGCAAAGTTTTAATAATGATTTTGCCTTTGTTTGTTTAGTTGCTTTCATCTGACCACGTATCATGTTACTGAGCGCCTTCTCTATGCCAGATGCCATGGCAGTGTAGTAGGGACACTGTCCCCTGCCATGATAATCTCATGGGTCCTAGAGGGCCACCAAAGAACCCAGAGGCAATGACACTGCAGAGTGACACATCTTACGATGATGATCATCACAGGGTGCTTTAGAATTGTCTTTGGGGTGGTAGTCATGGAAGGCTTCCCAGTAGAGGTGATGTCTAAGCTGAGACCTGAAGAACGAGGAGTTTGCATGAGAAACAACAAGACCGAACATTTTTGAGTATGCTTCTGTCTACCAGGTGCCGTGCTGTGTTTCACGTGTGTTTTCCCATCTAGAACTCACAACAAAATTATGAGGTAGGTACTGTCCTGCCCACTTTACAGATGAGAAAACTGAGGCTCATAGATGTGAAGTTAACTTGCCAAAGAAAATGTAGCTAGTAAGTAGAGAAGCTGAGATTGAGACACAGCCCATGTTCGAGTCCATCAGTACCGTGTGTCATGCGCGGCCAGCCTACATTATGCTTACAAAGTGAGGGCAACTCAGGTTAGCAGGAAAGGCATTATCCTCAGCCAAGCCATATATAGGAGGCCAGAGGAATAAATGGTTTTCTGATATGTGGGAAATAGGAGGGGAGGAGAAGGATGTGATTCCAGTCGTTTTCGAGAATGATGCGTCCAGATATGAGGGCCAGGTGGGGAGAGACTGGGGGGCAGAAGGCTCAGAAAAGAGAGTGCAACAGCCATCCGGTATGAATGGATGGAGACCGCACTCATGCGTCCTCCCACTGCAAAGGGGAGGGAGCCACATGGCCTTCCACTCTGTGAGTATGAACTCCCCAGGTACCACTGGACAGATGTCAGGGTGCACTGGGCTTACATAGAAGCCTAGAAGATGAAGAGGGCTGGTTAAGAGGAAGTAAGCAAAGGGTTGGGAGGATCAAGCAAACGCACTCAGTGTTTGAATCCAGCAAATACTCTCCATTTCTGTCATCCAACTGGAGAGTCCAAGTTGTGGTTCCAGTCATGAGTTGAGCAAGGGATACCGATGAGTCTGGGAATTGATTGCCCATGTATCACCTTTTGCAGTGATCCGTGGATTCCAAAATGAGCAAGAGTCATTTGGACCCATCAGTTTCTGAGGCAGAAACTTCCCCTAAGAATGATAGGTGGGCATCATTGAGGAGTTCTTGAGCGCTGTTCTCGTAATGGCAGCTGACTTTTATTTAGAACGTTTGTTTCTTGCCAGACACCAAGTAAAAGCTTTATAGTTAGTCCTCATAACAACCTTTTTTTAGGTAAAAACCCTGGAGGTAGAGATAGAATGAGTGTCTGGGATTCATGATCTCAGCGACCACCCTGGACCAGAGACCTCTGCCCCGGGCTGCTGATAGAACTGGCCCATGTTTCTATATGAAGGGCTGTTTTCCAGAAAAGCCTTTTGAATGCTTTGGGCTTGACAGTTAAAATTCTGGCATTTGTTTACCTCACAGTCACTTCTCGAATGACAATTAGGTACTATGCACTGTGCTAAGTTTTGTGGACACAGCTGTGAGCAAACAGACAGACTGCCCCGTCGGAGGTAAATGTGTGTGTGCAGAGGACAAAAATACTATGAAGGAAATGAATGGTGGGCGGGATGGAACAGCAGGGAGACGGTGCTGCGGTAGGTCAGGGGAGGCCTGTCTGATGAAGTGGCATTTAAGACGGGACCTGAAAGTGAACCAGGGTAAGAGCAAGCAAGAAGTCCCCATAACGAGAGAGCGCTGGGTGTGTCTGAGGAGCTGAAGGGAGGCCAGTGCGAGCAGAGCAGAGGACTGTGGGAGATGCCCGGCCGGACTGGGCAGGCCCCGGGCTGGTGCTGTAGTTGGGATGGCCTGGCATGGTCACCTCTAGCACGGACAGGTGCAAAAGTCCCTGAGCGGAAGCCGCCGCAACCCCCTCACCAACACGCAGGTGTGCTTTGTAACAAGAGCAGGACAGATGAGGTCCCCGGGAGCTGTAAAACATTACTGACTCGACTTGACTGGAGGGTTCTAAACCTTCTCAGTTGACAGAGCCCTGCGTGCCTCGGTGGCTTTTTCTCACGGCCCCCTGCGGCGGAAAGAGATACCTGATGGTTTCATTTAAGTAGTTGGGTCCAGACAGCTTCATAAGTCTTTATGTTCTAACAACTTTTTCTTTTTTTTTGAAGATTTTATTTATTTATTTGACAGAGAGAGGCACAGCGAGAGAGGGAACACAAGCAGGGGGAGTGGGAGAGGGAGAAGCAGGCTCCCCGCTGAGCAGGGAGCCCGATGCGGGGCTCGAGTCCAGGACCCTGGGATCACGACCTGAGCTGAAGGCGGATGCTTAACGACGGAGCCACCGGCGCCACCTTCTAACAACTTTTTAGTAGTCATTTGAAAAAAGTGATAACACAGAGTGGAAAGAAGAAAATGATTATTTCTTTTGCTTCTCAAGTCACCCGATTACTAATGGGCTGTGTGGGGGATCAGATTGGACGTTTCCTGTTCCACACCGATTTCCTCACGCTGCTGTATAGTGACTGCTGGAAACACAGCTTAGCAGAGATAGGCCATCACTGAAAGGAATGTGGCAAGGAGTGTCTAACATTGACACTCGGAACAGCCCTGAGTCGGTGCAGTGTTCAACAGATGTTGAGTATCCTGCGTTTCCTTTGGGGAATTTCAAATATCTCACAGCACTTCTGTGAATTTACATGGTACACTGGGGGTGATTTGGTGGACAGTGTGGGGACCACAGAACTAGACATATTGGTTTCTGATTATAGAACCGAGATCATCCTTTGCTGCTAAGTCCAAAGCCATCTCTGAGTACATAGTAACATTTTATGTGAGGATTCCAGGAAACAACATTGCCACTCTTTCTGAAAACTCTATCCTATCTGCCCTTAAATCCATAGGGATGCCTCAGAGTGCTAACCCAGTCTGACTACTTTGGATAGAGGAGAGAGGAGGAAAAGTGGGAGGAATGCATCCAGATCTTCAGCAATAGCGTGAAAGCATGCACTGTTGAATAAAGAGGAAGTGAGCATGCAATATGCAATAGTGATTTGGAGCCCTTGATGAAGAAATGAAGGCTAGATTCTGAAGGGTTGGTTGTTGTCAGAACCTGCAGTTAAGCTGGCTAAGCCTTGTGGTATTGCCCTTTGTAATCAGGAACATCCTTTCAGAAGGCAATTGTAGAACACGGGGAGAAGAAATTTAACACCCGCTCTACCAGCATATTTCTTTGGTTGCTCTCATCTATTTCTTTAGCTGGATGCCAATCTTGGTGAGTGAGAGAAAGTGTGAGGATTAGTGAGTGAGCAAATGAGCAGACCTGTCTTAGGAATGCTCCAGAACCTTGCTGCAATATAAATATCATGCTATCTCAAAGAATAATAGTCGGTAGAACCAGTTGACTTTAAGGCAGTTTAACTTTCTCTTTCTGCATGACATCATGTATGTAAATTTTCCAGGTTGGTTGAGACACCGATGAAACCAGTTCCTGTGGCAACTGGAGATATCCTTACATCATCCTTGTGATGGCTGGACCCAGGAAATCAGCAGGGGAACCCACAGTACCACACAGAGGTAGGATGTGTCTCACCGGTAACCCTTTAGGCATGAGAATGAAGAAGAGTTCTTCGGTTGGCTTTAGGCTATCTCATTCTACCTGGCAGTTGACCAGAGAGACACTTCCTTGGGGGAAATCCTAGCCTTGGAAATGTCTCACTCGTATCGTCCCGTTGAATGGTCCGAGTCCTCTCTGCATGGTGTAGCCATTGGACTTTCCTTCTGGGTTGGCTGACTTTGGTCATGGCATGCCACAGGGAGAGTGGGTCCAGTGGTTAATTTATGCAGAAAAAGCATGACTTCCTTGGAGGCTGGGGTGGGAAACAGTGATATATCCTTTTAAGCTTGGATGACCTGACCTGGAGCCGCCTTTTCTCTCTCTGTATTTCATTTAAAGTAAACTCATGCTACCTTCTGAGGTGGAGTATAAGGCATAGTTAAATGTAATGGTATCCACGAGCCCAGATGTTTAAACAGAGATTTATTGTTTATACGGCACTGGGAAAGGTATTCAATTTTTCTGTGCTATACCTTCCTCATGTTAAAATGTAGGTGCCCATTTCTAGTACTTACCACAAAGGTAAAGTAGGTTGTGAAGATTGAAGTAGGTACTGCATAGAGAGGACTTATATTTTTGGAGTAGAACCTGGCTTATCAGACACTTGGTACCTGTTATTTTTATTATTTGAAGACTGTTATCCTCCAAGGCTAGAGACATAGATTATGAGGTTCTTTGATGCCTCATTCTCTTCTAAGTCTTTGAGTCTTTAGAATGAAATCGGACACAGAATTGGTGTTGTTGATTAACAAATTATAAAAATATTCCCCAGCGGATGCTCAGGCACTGCTGAAAGCTACAAGAACTCTCAGGGCCCATGGTCATAAAACTAATGCAACAAAATGGTCCTTAATTACAGTTTCAGAGGCTCCTATCTCATTTTCTTCTATATCCACTTAAAATTATTGTATTTGAATGGAATATATCTATTCAGACTCTCTCATTGTTCTATTGGAAATTTTTAGTGCTAAGGCTTGAAGTCAAGGCCCCTTATTCCACTAAACTTGCAGGATGACAAAACCTGGGGCTTTTAGGAGCCAGGTAGGAAAAGTAAACAGGTGAAGGGTGCCCCATGTGTGATTCTGGATGGCATTGGAGATATCAAAATACTAGGGTGCTCACGCCTCATCTAAATGCATTCAAATTCAATTTTTAAATATTAAGACCCCTTTTTTTAGAGCAGTTAAGGTTCCCAGCAAAATTGAGGGGAAGGTACAGAGAATTCCCATATGTCTTCTGCCCCACCCCCCACATACACAGCCTCCCCATTATCACAAGAGTGGTATATTGGTTACAATGGATGAACCTACACTGACATGTCATTATCACCCAAAGTCCATAGTTTGCATTATGGTTCACTCTGGTGTTGTATATTCTGTGGGTTTGGACAAATGTATGATGACATATATCCACCATTATGATATCATATAGACTATTTTCCCTGTCTTAAAAATCCTCTGTGTCCGCCTTCTCATCCCTCTTCTCTCCAGTTCCTGGCAACCTCTGATCTTTTTATTGTCTTCATAATTTTGCCTTGTCCAGCATGTCATAGAGTTGAAATCATACAGTATGTAGTCTTTTCAGATTGACTTCTTTCACTTAGTAATATGCATTTAAATTTCATTCATGTCTTTTCATGACTTAATACTCATTTCTTTTCAGTGCTGAATCATATTCCATTGTTTAGATGTCCTGCAGTTTATTTATTCATTCACCTATTGTAAGACATCTTTGTCGCTTCCAAGTTTTGGCACTTATCAAGAAAGCTTCTATAAACATCCATGTGCAGGTTTTTGTGGGCACATAGTTTTCACCTCCTTTGGGTAAATACCAATAAGTGTGATTGCTGGATTGTATGGTCAAAGTATGTGCAGTCTTGTAAAAAACCGTCAAGCTGGCTTCCAAAGTGGCTACACCTCCAATTCAGTTTTAAAAAACAATATTGTAATCACTACAACAAACATGTCTGTGGGTTGAATTTGTCCTGACTGATTGCAACTTTGGAAAGGGTGCATAAAACTTGCCACGGTATAATAAAGCTCAGAAATCTGCACTAAGAATCATAGTGAATATGACTTCTCTTGATATCTCGTGAAAAATGGGATGAATGAACGATTATCTCCTCTTCAAAGTGCTCAGGACAAAAGTGCCTTCAGTGTAGTGCAGGCACCAAACACATCCAGAAAGACAGAGATCCCCTCCCAGGAAGCACTGAAACAAGTGCATTCATTCATTCATTCATTCATCCATCTGTGACACTTTTATTGAATGCGCAGTGTATCGTTTGGTTGAGAGGGGACCTCTTTTCCTAAGGAGTTTACAGTTTAGCAGGGGAGATAAACCAAGTGCTCAGCTGGCTCTTAAATAGGACAGGATGAGAGAAACACTCCGAGACTGCAGAAAGGGCGAAGGGAACGTAAGGGACATAGAGAGCATGCCCATTGGGGAGGGTGAAGGCAGATGACATGAAGCAGGGGACTGTCACGGTAGATTGGAAGGAGGGGGCTACATAAGGAGAACGGGAGGGGTGGGGGAAATGAGGTAAGAATATGCAGGGGCCCAGTGTCCAAGAGATGCCAAATAGTTCTCCTTCCTTGAGTTTAGTGTCCACTGAAGAAAAAATGGACAAGGAAGCTGGAAAGATGACAGCAGACAGGCACACAAACAATTAACAATGTTTGAGCCCTATGAGCAAAGCCCAGTTAAGATCAGAGAGAAGGAAAATTCTTGCTCTTCACTGAATGTGGGCTCTTTCCCCCAAACTCTCTACGCTTTGGTTTCTTCTTCTGTAAAATGAGGATAATACTAACACATTAGTATTTACTTCTTGTAAAGTTCTTACAAGAAATACTACTACTTACTGAGCAAAAACCATGGGTCAGGTTCTATGCCACATGCTTTATATGCATTCACTGATTTTATCCTTAAAACCACCTTATGAAGAAGGTACTTTATAATCCCCATTGATGTCTGGGGAAAATGAAGCACAGAGAGAAAAAGTAACTCAATGTATGTCATAGAGCTAGAGAATGGCAGGGCAGGGATCATGAGATCCTATGTAATGTATGATTTGGTTGAGATCATGCATGTGAGCTCTTGGTGCCTGCCCATAGCAGTCACTCAGCACATGCTAGCTATCGTTGTTAATTCTATTAGCATTGTTATTTGACTGGAGGAATCACCTTAGGTTTCATGGAGGGGGTGATATTTGCAATCAGCCTTGAGAAGCACATTCGAGACCATGGGCAAGCTGGAGCTGCACAGCTTTGCCACGGAGAGTAGGGAGGAGCCCCTGCGCTTGAACGCAAGACTCCAAGGGAAGGAGGAGAGAAGGGTACAGCTGACGAGGCAATAAAATGGCCTGGCTGTCCAGCGGTAGACAGTGTGTCAGCATTCGAGGTTTTAAATATAGGAAGTGAAGAGATCAGAGCTTTGCTTAACTTTCTGTTTAGCAAGCTAAACTGTCTGTTCTTGAGGCCGTGCTGTCCTCCAGGGCAGCTCTTCAACTGTGAGTCCTGGCTGGGAAGTGCCCACCTCTGGTGGTGATGCCCCGGGACCAGAAGAGGAAACAACGATGATAGGAATCTCCATTCAGAAGTCCAGCTTTCACTTTAGACTCGTCCCTCGATGGGGACAGGCCGTCTTTGGGTGCTCGTGTGTGAGGGGGGAAAGAGAAACTCAAGAGCAGAAGTGCCCCTGCAAGTCATGTGGCTTTCTGCACCATCTCTCCCATTTCTCCCTCCCCTGGTGACACTTCCTTTTAAGATCCAAAAACACAAAAGCTGACTTAAACCATCTCCAGGGCCAAACATTCCCGGGTGAAAATGAGGGGCTGCTCGAGAGGAAATGAAAGGAGACAGAGATATGATTGCCTTAAGAATTTTCTGCTGTGATCCACTGGACAGATTCATGTTGAAATAGAAAGATAGGTCCGAAAGCATGATGCAAACGCAGGTGTTCGGAGTCCCTGCCAGAGACACACAGAGGGGAGGAATTCTCCAGAATCATGTTGGTGTGGAGTCTTTGGCCGGGAAGCAGCCTGTTGAAGTGGAAATGGCACAGAAATAGAAACCAGACCACCTGGGATCTTCTGGTCCAGTGTTTTCCAAAGGGCAATGTCCTTCGAGGTGATTTTAGACTGCAAAGGAACAACTTATTAAACAGTCACAAACTGGGACGCCTGGGTGGCTCAGTCGGTTAAGCATCTGCCTTTAGCTCAGAACATGATTCCGGGGTCCTGGGTTCGAGTTCCGAGTCTTTGTCTGCCTGCCATTCCCCCTGCTTGTGCTCTCTCTCTCTCTCTCTCTCTCTCTGACAAATAAATAAATAAATAAAATCTTAAAAAAAAAAAAAAACAGTTACAAATCCCAGATGAGAACTTTACCCCATTTCAAAGTTGTTTTTCAGTTCCTTGGATGCCATCAGGGAGGAAGAGTCAGTTTGGAGCTAGGGTGTCTGGAAGACCTCTCCATCACTTGTGGATCTCTTCTGAACAGGGTACAGGCCTCAGGGACAGAGGCGGTAACAGGCAATACCACTATTCAGAGGGTCTCAGCCTTGGTTCACACTCTTGTTTCCTCAGGAGAACTTTAGAAAATTACTTAGATCTGGGCTCTTCTGTCCCCTGAAGAGTTCTAGTTCAATAGATCTGGGGGAAGGCCTGGGCATTGGGACTTTTAAAAGCTCTCCAGGCAGCAGTTTCTAATTAAAGTCATTTTATATTGTATTTATGAATCTAGTCATGGCAAGTTATACTGCTTTTCTACTTAGGTAATGAAGTAAAATTTCCTTTCAATACCAATTGACTTATGCAAAAATGGTAAGTGCCTGTTAAGAAAAAAAAAACAAAAATGGAATCCTACAGGTGGTATTTAGCTGTGGCAAAGACAAAATATGTATTTAGTGAACTTGGCAAAACTCTCTCTTGGATCTTTTCTAAGCTCTACAATTTCTGACCTCCTGTGGGTCCAGTCTTCCTCTCAACAACAAAATGGAAACAATGATCCCAGGTCACCTTTTTCTCAGTGGTTTTACCCCCGGAATCCAATTATTGAGCTTCAGGTTTGACTTGCTAGACAAATGTGAGGCAGGAGATGACCCATGCTACAGGGAGGGGCTGATGGCAGATTTCTAGTGAACTGGTTCTGGGGCTTTTTAGACCAGGCTATTTGAAACTATTTCCAGGGAATCTTCTCTCTCTCCCTGCCAAGATGACCCACTGTTCTCCATGAAAGGTCTCAACCTCTAGTGATGAGTGATTTGCTCCCGTGGCAGTAAACTAAAGAACAACTCAAAATCCCACCGAGGCCTCCAAGGTTTGCACATTTGCTTTTTGTTTGTTTTTTAAAAGATTTTATTTATTTACTTGACAGAGAGAGAGAGGAGCGGGAGCAGCAGAGGGAGAGGGAGAAGCAGACCCCCCCCGATGAGCAGAGAGCCTGATGCAGGGCTCCATCCAAGGACGCTGAGATCATGACCTGAGCCGAAGGACGACGGTTAACTGACTGAGCCACCCAGGTGCCCCCAAGGGTTGCATGTTTGAATGGAAGCTGGATGTCCTGTATTCCCACCATCTCAGTCAGGATCTTCCAAAATATTGTCATCTCCAGCTGTAATCAATGCAAAAATTAATTAATGAGATATCTTATATTCTTTTTTTGTACTAAGTCTGAAATCTAATTTTTCCCCTTCTTTATAAAAAATAGCTTTAGTAATCTGTAATTCACATACCATACAATTCTCCCATTTAAAATGTATAATTCAGGGACGCCTGGGTGGCTCAGTCGTTAAGCATCTGCCTTTGGCTCAGGTCATGATCTCAGGGTCCTAGGATCGAGCCTCATGTTGGGGCTCTCTGTTCAGCAGGGAGTCTGCTTCTCCCTTTCCCACTCCCCTGCTTGTGTTCCCTCTCTCGCTGTCTCTCTCTGTCAAATAAATAAATAAAATCTTTAAGAAAAAAAATTTTAAAAAATTAAAATGTACAGTTCAGTGGTTTTTAGTACATTCACGTATGTGCAACTGTTTCCACAATCAATTTTAGAACCTTTTCATCATCTTGAAATGAAGCCCCATATTCTTGCCTTATCACTCTTCTACCACCCCAGCCACCCTCCCTGTCCTAAGCAATCATTCATCCACTTTCTGTCTCTTTAGATTTCCATATTCTGGACATTTCATATAAATGGAATCATGCTACATGATTATGTACTCTCACTACATATTATGTAGTCTTTTATGACTGGTTTCTTTCATTGAGCATGTTTTCAAGCTTCATCTGTGTCCAAGCATGTATCAGTGCTTCTTCATTCCTTCTTACAGACAAATGATATTCCCACATATGGATGTGTCACATTTCGTTTATCCATTTATCCATTGATGGACATTTGGATTGTTTCCACCTTTTGGCTGCTATGAATAATCCTACTATAACATTTGTATACAAGTTCCTGTGTGGACACATGTTTTCATTCTTCTTGGATAGTTACCTAGGATTGGAATTGCTGGGTCATATTGTAAATTTATGCCTAATCATTCTAGGAACTGCCAGACTGTTTTCCAAAGTGGCTCCACATTTTGCTTTCCCATCATAGTGTATGAGGGTTACGATTGCTCTATATTCTTACCAACATTTGTTGTCATCTGGCTTTTTGATTCTAGCCATCTGAGTGGGTAGGAGGTGATATCTCATCGTGGTTTTGATTTGCATTTCCCTGATAACTAATGGTATGGAGTGTCTTTTCATGGATTTATTGCCCATTTAATATCTTTCTTGGAGAAATATCTATTCAGATCCTTTGCCCATTTTTAATTAGGTTACTTGTCTTTCTATTATTGAGCTGTAAGAGTTCTTTATGTATTCTAGATACAAGTCCCTTATCAGATATATGATTTGCCAATATTTTTTCCCATTCTGTGGGTTGTCATTTCACTTTCTTGATGGTGTCCTTTGAAGCAAGCAAGTTTTAAATTTTGAGAAGGTATCATTTATGTTTTTTTTTTCTTTTGTTGTTCATGAAGCAGAAGCAGTTCTAAGAGGAAAGTTTATAGCAATAAATGCCTACATTAAGTAAAAAAACAAAAGGATCTCAAATAAACAACCTTACTTTATACCTCAAGAAACTAGAAGAGGAAGAACAAAGGAAGTCTAAAGTTAGCATAAAAAAGGAAATAAAAAAGATCTGAGTGGAAATAAATGAAATATGGACTAAAGAGACAATAAAAAAGGTCAATGAACTGTTTTTTTAAAAAAGATAAACAAAATAGACAAACCATTAGCTAGATTTACCAAGAAAAAAAGTGAGAGGACTCAAATAAATAAAATTAGAAATGAAAGAGATGGCATACAACTGATACCATATGAAAAATGTGATGAATGAACAATTATCTACTCTTCAGAGTTTCCATTTGTTTTTTCCTTCATTTCCTAGGACAGTGATATGATATTTCTCTTTATTCTTTCAATGTGGCAAATTATAGGAATCAATTTCTAAATATTAACTCAGCCTTACATTTCTATAATAAACTACTTAGTTGTAATATATTGTCCTTTTTATACTGCTGGCTTTAATGCATCAATGTTCCTGAGTGAAATTAGTCTATAATTTTCCTTCCTCAGAAGACCCTTGTCAATTTTTGACTATCAAGGCTATGGTGGCCTCAAAACCAGTTAGTGAGTGTTCCATTTTATTTATTGTAGAATCTGACATTATTTCTTCTTTATATACTTGGTAAAACTAGGTAATGCTATCAGGGCCTGTGGTTTCCTTTTGGGAAAGATTTTTAATTATGTATTCAATTTATTTAATATTTACAGTATTGTTTCAGTTTTCTATTTCTTCTTGTGTCAGTTCTGGTAAGTTATATTGTTCTAGGAATTTGTCTGTTTCCTTTAAAATTTGAAATTTAGAAGTACGGTTTTTAATATTATCCCTTATGATCTTTTTAATGTTTAAAATAGCTATAAAAATGTCCCTTTCCATTTCTGCTATTGGTTATTCCTTCTTTTTGATCTTGATTTGACTCAGTAGGGGTTAATTTTTTATTTAATTATTTTATTTCCTTATTTTCTTTCTTCCACTTTCTTTAGGTTTAATTTGTGATTTCATGCCTAGCTTCTTGAGATAGAAACATAGGTCATTGTTTTTTCAGGCTGTCTTCTTTTTTAATATATGAGTTTTAAGATTGTAAATTTTTCTATATGCATGATCTTAGTTAGGGCTCCCAAAGTAATTTATTATTTTGGTTGCTCATTGTTACACCACCAGCTCTGATCAGAGTGCTCAGTCTCTCCTATGCTCAAAGTGTTCTAAAGGCTTCCATGTAGGATATTTCATGTAGGATAAAGCCCAGATTCTTACATTGGCACACTTGTCCCTCCATTATTTGCCCCAACTCCCTCATTGTTTTCATCTGCTATTGCTCACTACTATATCCAGCTTGCTCCAGCCACATTGGCCCCTTGATGTTCCTTAGAAGCATCAGACACACTCCTGTCTCAGGGCCTTTGTACTTGCTGCCACCCCTCTCTAGAATGTTTATACTTCAGATAGACACATGACTTGCTCCCTTCCTTCATTCAAGTCTCTGTTGAGATGTACCTTTTTATAAAGGCCTTTTCTGACCACCTGACATAAAATAGCACCTCTTAGCACACTATATCACCTTTGCCCTGATTTATTTTTCTTTATTATTATGCCTCTGGCCAACTGACCCAAAATAAATTTAAATTTGTTTGTTCCTCCCTTCTTCCCTCTCTAGAATATAAGCTTCATGAGAGCAAGAATTTTTTTTTCTGTTTTATTTACTGCTATATTTCCAAAGCCTAGAACAGTACCTGGCATATAGTAAGTAATCTAAAAATATTAATTGAATGAATGGACTCTATGCTTGGAGTAAGGAGAGCTGGATTAAATATTTCTGAATCTATCATTTATCAGCCATGTGACCTTGAGCAATTTTAACTTTCTAATCCCCAGTTCCTTTATTTGTATATAAATATAAAAGTTCTGAATATAAAAGTTATTTATGAAGTATAAAAAATTATAATAAGATATTTTTATTATTATGGTCAGAAAATGTCTTACATGTCCCAGATTTCTTTTTCTTTGGACTTCCATAGCGTTAAAAAATTCACTCCTTTGGGATAAGGCATTTTGTTGTATTTGGCTCTAGTTAAAACATAGGTATGGGGCGCCTGGGTGGCTCAGTCGTTAAGCGTCTGCCTTCAGCTCAGGTCATGATCCCAGGGTCCTGGGATCGAGTCCCACATCGGGCTCCCTGCTCTGTGGGAAGCCTGCTCCTCCCTCTCCCACTCCCCCTGCTTGTGTTCCTGCTCTCTCTGTGTCTCTCTCTGTCAAAAAAATAAATAAAATCTTTAAAAACAAAAACAAACAAAAAAAAACCATAGGTATGTTTCCTGGAAAAGATAACATTTTCACACTTCTGTAGCCACTAGCAAGTCAGTATGAATTGGTATAGAATTCTTTGTCACAAAAGGTGCAGGATATAGGAGAGGTGTATTTTGATGGAGAAAGCAGCAAGATCTAGAGCATGAGGGAGAGGAAGTTCTGGAAAGGCAGTTGCAAGGGCACCGGGGAAAAAATTAGGAAGTCCTTTATTGCTCAGGTTAGGTAAAGTTATGCTTCAGTGGAAAAGCACCTCAGATTTTCAGTAGCATAACCAAGGAAAGGTTAGTTTCTTGTCCATATAGAATCTGCTGTGGGTTCATGCTACTCACCAGGGTTTGGGGGCAGGGGTAGTTATGTTTTGATATGTGTTTATGTTTAGGATTTTGTAGGAAGTCTTGATTAAACAACTTTAATAAATTTAGTAACATTTTGTAAGACTATTGCAGTCCTATGTGTTGACAGAAGATTTTACAGAGTTTATGTGGGAATACGCTTGAATATACTAGTGTGACTTTGTAGCCCTTTCCACATAGAGTTTAGACATAATTGTTGCATTCTGCAACCGAAAGTTGTGTCATGTGGTTTTATGAATATATGTGTTTATGGGGGAATGGGACATATTATTTGATTTAGAACTTTAACAAAATGCTACCATTTATTGAGCACTTCCTGTGTAACAGGTACGAAGCTAAGGGCTTTAAGACATCCTATCTCATTTAATCCTCAAAACAGCTTCCCGAGTAGGTACTATTATTGTACCCACTTTATAGTGAGGAAAATGATGTTCAGAGGCATGAAGTAATTTGACTTTAGTCATACAACTAAGTGGCAGAACTTAGACCAAATTCAGGTCTGCTTGGCTCCAGAGTTCATCGTCTTATGAATGAAATGCTGCCCACTCTCCCCCACCTTCAAGTAATTCATCCTAAATGCATAACTGCCATTAGTCTATCAACAGACCTGAATTGATGATGACAATGATGATGATAACAAATATAGTAACATGGTAAGGGCTATATTTGATTTCATAGCATTTGACCCCTGGTTTGGGCTTCCAAAAATGTCCTCTTGTATATGTTTAACATTCCCAACATTATCATCACTCCTTTGGGCTAAGACATTGCTGGTGGTAGACCCCAGTTAAAATGCAAATTCTTTCCTGGGATCAATTAACACCAATCATTATGACAGCATCAGCCAATTTCTAACATCAGGGAACAATCAAGTGGAGAAGACAAAATTTAAAATAGTTTGTTAGGAAGCAATTTAATGTAGCACATACTCAAATGAGAAATTAAATATAATTGAATGGAAGGTATATTTCACATAAACATAATAGGTAGGTCAGTGGGGGAAGGGTTCCATAATTGGCAACAATTATCAGTAAAGTCTTCCTGGAATAGCACTTGATATGAGTCTTGAAGTCTTGACTGATTTGAAAAACATTTATTTGTCTAACAATCCAGATTTCCTAAAATCTTCTATAATAATTCTCCAGTGTTTTCCTCTGCCCATAACTGTTACCTTTCTCCATCGTCTCTGTTTCTGGGAAATGCTTCTTCCTCTACTCCATGTCACTTGAGTGGGAGCTGCCACCTTCTAAAAAAACCTCTCTCCCAGATAGTGTTAATTGGCTTGAAATAAGCACTTCATCTAATTTGGACCAGTCATAATACCCAAATTTGTGGCCACAGTTGATGAGTTCAGTGATGTTTACCTGACCCAACATTAGCTAATTAGTTCTGTTTGTTGGATTTTCAGTTTGGTACTAGAAAGAGTGAATCGCAGTCCTTCTATGGGTTTGTGCTTTGTGAGTTCTGAGATACTGGAGCTATAGTGGCCATTTTCCTGGCTGGTCTATTTTAAGAAAGAATAGGGTTGACCTGCAGAATGAAACAGAAATGAGGGGCACAAAGAGGGTCTTGGTGGCATTTGATTATCTGATTCCAGGGGTCCCTGAGATCCACCTTTACGCCCTGCTGTGGTTGCTCAATCTTCATATGAATAAATTCTAATAATCCCCCCTGCCACCACTATTTTCTGCCCTTAGCTAGTTTGCCCTATTTTTTGCCCTTAGCTAGTTTGAGGTGAATTTTTGTCACATGCATCTAAGACTCCTGATGATTATTTCATTGTGACTTCATGTTGAAATAGGTAGACTAGGGATTATTTTTATTTTACAGAGAAAAAAATGAGGATCAGAAAAGATGAATGTAACCAAGATGCTAAAAAAGATGAAGAGTTGACCTAAAACAAATGTCCAGTCTTCTCTCCCTGGAGAAAACATTGGTAGGTACAAGGAGATGTGGGCAGGAAAAGTCTGCTGGCTTAGGGGACTCAGTATATTAACTATGAATAGGATAGCTTCCCATTGCTGTGGGTCTTCTGAATGTTCTGACACCAAATTTTGGTATCATTTTAGCTTGTCCTCCCCCGACCCCCTTTTTTTTCTTTGTCAGCAAGCTTTGGTTTTGAGGAAACAAAGGAATCCCAGTTCCACCACAGCACCCACTTTCCATTTTACTTTAGGCCCGTGGGGTTATCCAGGCCTGAAATCAGTCATAACCATCTGTTTGTACCGTAGTGATGTAACACTGAAAAAAAAAAAAAGAATGGCTTTTGACAAGGACTGATTTCAAAATGATATGAAATGATTAATTGTCTCATCTTATCAAAGCACAATGAAATTCTTATTTTTTTTTAAAGATTTTATTTATTTATTTGATAGAGAGAGACACAGCGAGAGAGGGAACACAGCAGGGGGAGTGGGAGAGGGCGAAGCAGGCTTCCCACGGAGCAGAGAGCCCCATGCGGGGCTCGATCCCAGGACCCTGGGATCATGACCTGAGCTGAAGGCAGACGCTTAATGACTGAGCCACCCAGGTGCCCCTGAAATTCTTATTAACCTAGAGATAAAGAAAGAACAATTTCTTGAGTTTAAGGACAAATTTTGCTTATGCTGTCTTCAAAAAAAAAGGAAGACAAGCAGAGGAACTTAGGACATTTAAAAATTTATGTCTTCTCTTATTTCAAAAATAAGATTTAAGGGGGCTTCAAAAGGATATAAAAATATGGAAAGACAATAAGTTAAAAGTAGAAGAGAAATAAAAAAAATGACAAACAGGTAGAGTCATTAAATAGAGTTAAGAGTGAGGCCAATCAACAAATATGACACAATCCTGTATGCATTTGACAGCTGTTTCCCAAGTTGGGCTTTAAGCTTCTCGTTGTCAATATAAGCAGGGAAACCCAATCAGTTACCCAGTCTGTAATTCCGTGAGATACAACAAACCAAATCCTTAAGAGAAATACAATTGCATCTGATCCTATGACCAAAAATAGTGTGCCCTGGGTTCTTACAAAGAGAGCACTGTGCTGGATAATGTAAAAGGTCTCAAGGGCCCCTTCTAGGAGACCCAAGGATGAGATTCACAGCCATGGTTCTCATAGCTGAGAGTTTTATTTCTCAAATTTTAATCATCTTTATGATTTCTGCCATATCTACTTACTACATTAAAAAAATTATTAACCTAAATATATTTTAATGTAGTTTTTACTTTTTAAGCTTAATTTTAAACTTAATTTCATTTTAGCAAGAGAGATAGGCTATTTTAAACTTAATTTTAATTTAATTTTAAACTTAATTTTAACTTAATTTTAGACTTAATTTCATTTTAGCAAGAGAGATAGGCTAGTTCTATTTTTCTAAGACTCTTCAAATTAAGTTTATAAGTATTAAAATTAAAAAGTCTATTATGACCTAAAATTTTCTTATGTACCCCTAGTGATATGTGGGCAACACTTTGGGAAAACACTGGCTCAGGGAAAAAGAAAAACCCCCACATCTGAATAACCATGATCTCATTGTATCTTCTTTCATGAAGTATTATTACCATCATCAAAGATGAGCAAACCAAGGTTAGGACTTGTGCAAGGTTCCACAAAAACCACACTGGGATGAAACTCAAGTTTTCTGATTAAAGTCAAATTCTAGCTTCTAGCTGAATGCGTGGAGGGCCTTTTCCTAAAAAGAAGTTCAAGCCCTTCTTGACAGTTGGCCCTTTTGCTTCCTGCCATAATGCCTCACCCGCAGCTTGGTCTGTGGTGATACCAGCCTATGGTTATTGGAACCCAGTCTTCTGGACCAAAGATAGGAAGTCTGCCAGGCAGATGTGGAATCCAAAAGAGGACCTTCATCCACTGCTTTTGACAGCTCTACCACTTCATACCCCCATGGATTTTTGGGGAAGTATTTTTGTGGCTCACCAGTCTCTCACTAGGCAGGGCCATTGTCCTGGGTTGACCTTATTCACAGGTGGAAAGTACAGCTGGGAGATTTGGAATGGTTACAGTTTGACTTTGACTCTTGGCAGCTCACTGTCACTATGAGCTTTTTTTGGTGAGACCTTGAACTGAAGTTTGTTGTTGAGGATTGCAGGATTCCTCCTCTCTTGGGGGACATTTTGAGTCATAACTGGCAGCGGCTTTTTGATGATAACTCCAGCAAGCTCAGAGGAGAAGCCATCTCCATCTCTCACAGGAATATGACTGGGTAAATCACCTTGAACTCTGGACGCATGGATGTGATCTATCCTCCCACTGCGCCCTGATTTGTAGTGTAAGCCTTTTTCTCCTCCTCCTCCTCCTCTTACTACTTCTTCTTTTATGAATAGAAGTAATGTTCGCCGCTTCTTCTTTCTCTAAAAGAGATTTTTTTAGAGTCCCATAGTTAAAAAAATTATTATTTAAAAACTTTTTATTTTGAGATAATTGTAGATTCACATGCATTTTTACAAAATGCTATGGAAAAATCCTGTGTACCTTTTACCCAGTTTTTCCTAATGGTAATATTCTAAAAGAAATTTTAGAATTACTGAGGTACAATTTGTATATGATAAAACTCTTTTAAAGTATACAATTTCATAATCTTTCACTAATATATATAGCTGTGTAACCGTTATTACAATCAAAATATAGAACATCTCCATCATCCCCAAAATTCCTTCATGTCCCTTTGTAGTTAATCACTTCTCCCCAATCCCCCTAGAAGCCACTCATCTCTTCTCTGTCCCTATATTTTTGCCTTTCCTAGACTGTCTTTTAAATGGAATCATACAGTATGTAGTCTTTTTAAAAAAGATTTATTTATTCATTTTAGAGAGAGAGAGGGCGCGTGTGAGTGCAACTGGGTGGGGGTGGCGGGGCAGAAGGAGAGGGAGAGGGAGAATCTCAAGTAGACTCCCCAGTAACTCGGAGCCCAATGTAGGGCTCAATCTCATGACCCTGAGATCATGAAATGAGCTGAAATCAGGAGTCACAAGCTTAACTGACTGAGCTATAGGCATCCCACAATATGTAGCCTTTTGTGTCTTTTTTTTCATTGAGCATAATGCTTTTGAGATTCATCCCTGTTTCTAAATGTATCACTAGTTTGTCCTTTTTTATTGCTGAGTAGTATTCCTTTATGTGCCACAATTTGTTTATTCATTCACCAATTGATAGAAATTTGCACCGTTTACAGTTTTTGGCTACTAGAAGCAAAGACACTATAAACATTCTTATATAAATCTATGGGTGGACATATGTTTCCATTTCTCTTGGGTAAATTCCTTAGAGTAGGATTGATAGGTTATATGGTAAAAGTATGTTTAACTTTATAAGAAACTACCAAATATTTTCCAAAGTGGTTGGTACAATTTTGCATTTCCATCAGCAATATATAAGAATTTCAGTTCCTCTACATCCTGGTCAACACTTGGTAATGTCAGTTATTTGGAAAATTTTAGCCATTCTAGTGGTATCTTACTAATGTACTTTTTTTCTTTTTTCCTTTTTTTCCCCCCATTTGTATATCTACTTTGGTAGATGTGTCTTTGAATCTTTTGCTGTATTTTTTGATGGGTCACTTGTCTTCAAGTTAATGAATTGAAAGAATTTTTAAATATTTTCTAACTATGTCTTTCACTAGATATATGATTTAAAAATGTTTCCTCCCAGTTTGTGACTTGTCTTTTCATTTCTAAACAGAGCAGTGTATTTCAAAGAAAAGATTTTTTTTTTATTTTATAAAGTCCAATTTATTAATTTTTAAATTTTGTGGTTTGTGTTTTTATGCCCTAGCACATTTTTGCTTAATGCAAGGTCACAAAGATTTTCCTCATGTTTTCTTTTAGAAGTTTTATAATTTTAGCCATTGTGTTTAGATCTGGATGCATTTTGAATTAATTTTTGAATATGGTATGAGATAAGAATTATCTCGTTATATATAATTATAATTTTCTCATTTGAATATCCAATTGTTATAGTGCCATTTGTTGAAAAGACTATTTCTCCCCATTAAATTATTTTGTCACTTTTGTCTAAAATCAGTTGACACTGAATATATGTGGATCTATTTTTGGACTCTATTCTGATATGTTGATCTATATGTCTATCCATCAATACCAGACTATCTTGATAACCGTAGCTTTATACTAAGTTTTAAAATCATTTATAAGTTCTCTAACTTTGATACATATTTTAAAGAATTGTTTTAGCTATTTAAATTCCTTTGTACTTAATATAAAATTTAAAAGTGTTATGTCAATTTCTACAAAAAATAAGCCTGGTGGGATTTTGATTGAGATTGTATTAAATCTATAGGTTAGTTTGGGGGAGAATTGACTTCTTAATAACATTGAATCTTCTGATCAATGAATATGGTTTATCTCTCTATTTAGCTATTTTTCTAAGCAGTATTTTGTAATTTTCAGTATAAAAATCTTGCACATATTTTGTATATTTATTGATTTGTATGTTGGCTTTGTATCTTGCAATCATGCGAAGCTAATTTATGAGTTCTGATTTTTTTTTTTTTTTTGGTAGATTCCTTAGGATTTTGTTTGTAGATCATCATATCATTAGCAAATAAAGGCAGTTCTTCCTTGGAATTTTGATACCTTTTTGTTTATTTCCCTTAATACAGTGGCTAAGACCTGTAAAACACTATAGAATAGAAGTGATGAATTAGACACCATTGTCTTGTTACCGACTTTAGGAGAAAAGTGTTTAGTCTTTTATCATTAAGAATGATGTTAGCTGTAGGACTTTTGTAGATGCCCTTTATCAGATTGGGGAAGTTCCTTTATAATCCTAATCAGTTGCAAATTTTTATCAAGAATGGATACTGACCTTAGTCAAATCCCCCCCCCCCCCATCTATTGACATTCGTATGGATTTTGTTTTTCAGTCTGTTGATATGACGAATTACTAGTGTTGAACCAACATGCATTCCTGGGGTAAACCCTACTTGATCATAATGTATTATCTTTTTTTTCTGCACTTAGTTTGTTAATATTTTATCAACGATTTTTGAGTTTAGTTTCATGAGAGATTTTGGTTTAGAGTATTTTTATCTTGCTTTTTTTTTTAAATTTGGTTTTAATGTCAAGTTGATGCTGACCTCATAAAACAAGTTGGGAAGTATTTCTTCCTCTTTTATGTCCTGGAAGAGTTCATGTAGAATTGATATTATACTATTGGGGAGCAGGAATTCTTGTCCTATTCAAGGTCCTTCTAGCTGGACTAAGAATCAAATTGACATGAGACAGATTAGCAAGAGAAAATCAAATTTAATAGTGTATGTGGGCAATCCACATAGACATGGAGATTTCCAAAACAGTCATGCAAATGAGATATATATGTCATCCTCAAACAAGGGAAAGGGAGTAGGGGTCTGTGATTTCAAAAGAAAGGAATACAATTCACAGGGGTATAAGCAGAAGAGCAGATGTTTGGTAATTAGATGTTTGTCCTGCCATATAGATGGGTTATCAGATAAAATTTATCTCTGGTAATAACTCTTATTCTCAATTTGAATTGAGATTCCAATTGAGATTCTTCTTTAAACAACAAAAAAATACTTTATTTTTTAAGTAATCTCTACACCCAACACATGGCTTGAACTCACGACCCCAAGATCAAGTCACATGCTCCACCAACTGAGTCAGCCAGGCTCCCCCCTAACTGAGATTCTTCTACGTAGTTAAGAGAGGGGCAAAAGTTTCTCTTGAGGCTGCAAGGTCTTGAACACTTTCAGCTCAAAATAATCTGCATACCAAAGTGACGTGTGGGCGGAGGGGTGCTGCCCTGAACCCCTCCAGTATCTTCTTTAAATGTTTGGTATAATTCCCTAGGAAAAGTATCTGGGCCTGGAGTTTCTCTGTAGGAAGGATTTTAACTACGAATACAATCTCTTCAAAAGATGTAAGACCTTCCAAGTTTTCCTTTTTCTCTTGAGTGAGTGTTAACAAGGAATTTGTCTATTGTATCTTAAGTTGTCAAATATATTGCAGAAAGTTGTTCTTAATATTACATTATCCTTTTTAGTGTATGATAGATCTGCAATTGAAGCGGGAGAGCTAGGTTCTTGTCTCACGGAATCGAAGAATAAATCTCGCGGACAAAGGAGAGTGAGTAAAGCGATAGAAGTTTATTAAGTGAAGATACAGAAAAAACTCTCAGGAGTGAGAGGGGTCCCGACAGGTATGCTAATGAGGGCCTTTAGGGTTGGTCTTTTATAGAAAGCTGACCAGGGAACTTAAATCCTTTTAACATCCCTATTGATATCACCATTGAGCAAGGACTAGTGATAACACCTTCAATGGCTTACTTCCTTTTTAGGGTCTGGTTATTCTTTGTTGGTCACAGGTGATTATAATAAAAAAAGACACCCAACCCCGCACACTTAGGGCAGGGTGGTCTGGTTTGTTCCCTTATCTCTGGTTTCCCCACACCTCCACATTTTTGGGATTTCTGTGAGCCCGATCACAGAGTCCCCTATCTATCTCTCCCTACCTAGCCCTGCTGTCCCTTACTCACAATGATAATCCCTTTCATTCACAACATTGGTAATTTGGGTCTCTATCCTTTTTCTTGGTCAGTATCCTGAGACTTAACCAATTTCATTGTTTTTCCAAAGCACCAGCTATTGGTTTCCTTGACTTTGCTTACTATATTTATTTTCTCTTTCAATGTTTTTTTTCCCCCTTATCTTTATTATTTCCTTCCTTTTATTTACTTTGGGTTTAATTTGCTCTTAATTTTCTAGTTCCATAAAGAGGAAACTTAAATAATTGATTTTAGATCTTTCTTTTCTAATATGAACATTTAATGCTGTTAATTTCCCTTTAAGCACTACTTCAACTGGATCCTACAAATTTCTAAGGTTTCTTATCATTTTAATTCAGTTCAAAATATTATCTAATTCCCCTGTTATTTCTTCTTTGACCTGTGGCTTATTTACACGTGTGCTGTTTATTATGCAAATATTTGAGGATTTTCTTGGTGTCATTCTGTTGCTATTGTCATTCATATTTCTTGCTTCTTGGCCCTTTTATTTGGGGCATCTGTGTGCTGCTTCTAATGCATTGGGCCCCTGGACGAATTCACTTGGTGTCGCCCAGAGCCCTCAGGATGTCAAGGCTGCATTTATTCATTAATTCAAAAAATACTTACTGAAGGTCCTCTATGTGCCAAGTTCTGTTGCAGGCATGGGAGAATTATCAATTGTGAACACGAGAGAGAGAGAGAGCTTGCATTATAGTGCACAAGACTGACAATTGTGAAAAAAATTAAATGAGCAAAACATTCCCAAATGCTTATGATGGTGAAGAAGAAAATGGTGATGTGGTAGTAGAGGATGAATAGTTGGGTACTTTAGGTTGGGTGTCCACTCTGAGAAGGTGTCATTTGACGTGAGTTTTGAATGACAAAAAAAGTAAGTTTTCATTTAAAAATCTGGAGGGGGGGCACCTGGGTGGCTTAGTCCCTTAAGCATCTGCCTTCAGCTCAGGTCATGATCCCGGAGTCCTGGAGTTAAGCCCTGCATCAGGCTCTTGCTCAGCGGAGAGCCTGCTTCTCCCTCTGCACTGAACCCCACTTGTGCTCCCTCTCTCACTGTCTCTCGCTCTCAAATAAATAAATAAAATCTTTATAAAAAAAATCTGGAGGAAGGGGCACCTGGGTGGCTCAGTCGGTTAAGCATCTGCCTTTGGCTCAGATCATGATCCCAGGGTCCTGGGATCGAGCCCCGAGTTGGGCTCCCTGTTCAGCAGGCAGCCTACTTCTCCCTCTCCCTCTGCCCCTCCCCCCCACACTGGTGTTCTCTCTCGCTCGCTCTGCTCTCTCTTTCTCTCTCTCAAATAAATAAATAAATAATCTTTGGAAAAAAATAAAAACCTGGAGGAAGATTGTTTCAAGCTAATGGAACAGCCAGTGCAAAGGCCCTGAGGCAGGGTATGTTTGGCTTATTCAGGGACCAGGCAAAAGATCAGAGTGGGTGGAATACAGAGAATAAGGGAATAAGAGGAAGTAATGAGATCACTGGAGTTAGCCAGGGATGACACCACATAGACTTGGAAGACCAAGACAAAGATTTTGGTTATATTTTAAGTCCTTGGTGGAGGGTTTGAATAAGGGAAGTGACAAGACCTGATTTATGTTTCAAATGGATCAGTCTTGCTATAGCATGGAGCATGGATTAGAGGGAAACGGGAGGGGAAGCAGAAAGGCATCAGCCCCACTGTGGACCACCATGGAATAGGTAGGGGAGGCAGGGAGAATGGCTCTTCTCCCAACTCTTTATTCACTCATTCATTCAGTAGCTCTTTCTTGAGTATCTGTTGTGTGTCAGCAATCCGTTAGGCACTGGGTCTACACTGATATATTGTCATGCGCTATGCTACCACTGAGCTTTCAGTCAAACGTCTCTCTTGGTTTCCTGGGTCCTCAAGCAGTGCTGGCTGTACACATGGTCTTTCATGAACATTAGTCCTACGGGGGCTCACCTGAACCACCTGCACTTTCATGTGGGCTCACCACGGGGACAGCTAACCGTGTAGAATTCTCCTCCCTAGGCACCTTCCCTGCAACTTCCTATGCCCTTCAGCAAAACGCAAGGGATGCAAATGTGGAGATGCAAAATGGGTCCAAGGGGAGAAGGAGGTGTGTGAATTTACCTGCCACTAGCCTAGAACCTGATTGAAGGCTATACACGTGTTTGTGAGCATCAGGCTCTAGAAGCCTTTCCCCCTGGGGATCATTGAAGGAATTACAGATTATAAAGATGATCTTTGTTTGTGGTCTCTTTTCAGTAAGGTCAGGCTTTTTTATTTTTTAGGATAAAATATTTTTAAGGTAGTGAAACAATATTGTTTAGTAGGGACAACACTTTTTCAGATTCAATTTGCAACCACAGGGTCTTGTGTGGAATTCTGGGTGTAACCACATTTCTCAAATGGTAAAGAAAGTGGGCAGTCGGCTTTCTGCAAAAGCAACCAAGCATTTAATACATCATCTTTCACTACTTAATGGTCAAAGTCTATGAAATCAACTCCCAGCGAAGTCTGCTGGGTGGGTCAAACTCCTCTACGTCTTCTTTACAGAGAAGGTTCTACGTGGCAGGGACCTACTCATCTGAAGTGAACAAAGATAGGATTCTGGCAAAAGGACAGGTGAAAAATCAGTTTAAACCAGTCCCAGAAAAATTTTTCCATGAGATCCTTATTTCAGAATGTTATTCAGAGACCCAATATACAAAAGAGAGAAAATGGAATCTGTTTTAAAGGTGGAGGGAAAAGTAAGCTCAGCCTGTTGCCACCTACCTTGTGCCTTCCCATCCCTGGCAAGTCTTGGAGACTTAATCCTTCAAGAAGCCCCGTTGGAACCCTGTTGATTTTAACCATGATAGAGAACAGAGATTGTGTTAATACCCCCCACCCCAAGTTGAATTTTATTTAGAATATATCATACACTAGCCACTTTGCAAACAAACTAATTTACATACACAGCATTATGCTTTATCCCATGAAATGAGTATTGGCTCACCTGGTGTCAGGATGGGGAAACTAAGGCTCAGATTGGCTAGATCATGTGCCCAAAGTCACTCGGTTATTAAGTGGCAAATCTTGGCTTCAAACTCAGAGCTGACACCAAACCTTCTGCTTTTAACCAATAAACTCTACTTTGTCTCCCCTCTCTCAGACCGATTTCTTCACTTCTCATCAAGAGCAGAAGCATTTCAAGGAATGTTTACAGAAAGGAGATAGGAAGGAGGGAAGGAGGAAGAAAGTAATGTAGAGGAGGCAGAAGCAAGAGTAAGACTTAGGCTAGTGATAAAGAGGAAATTAGTGTGTAAAATGATAAAAACCCAAGGAACCAGCTGCTAAGAAAGGAAACTCCATGGAAAATCCAAAGAAAGATAATACCGTGAAAGAGAGTGAAAGAAGAGAGAGGCTCAGATGTAAGGTCACTGTTTACTAGTGACAGAAATGCCGAGATTTCAGTCAGGACCAGAGCCCCTGGTTTCTATTGCAGTTTGAATACTTAGTCATTTGAAACTGGGTTAATGTTCCGTATAGCAGAGCAGCACAGAAGGCTGGCCCAGGACACAGGAATCTCGCAGGTGGACCAGCCAGCTGGAGCTGGGCAGTCTTTCTGGGCACCCAGCTCATGGGTTATACGGTGCCCAGGATGTATGGCTTCCCATGACTTCAAACACTTAATTTGCCCCCATTCAGCTAGGTTGCTGAGATGGTTGGCTGGGTCGGAGTCCATGGGCCAACTGTGAACCAACCCGGGGGACAACCCAGAAGCCAAGGATCGGCTGTGGGTTATAGTGTTCTCTCAAAGAAGAAAGCCGGGGAAGGAAACCAGGGAGAGAGCTCTTGGCTTGTTTGGAATGACTGGTCTTTGCCGTTGCTTGGCCCACTTGTACAGAGTCAGTGGCCAATACCAGCAGTATGAACACTGCAGTACCGAGCTCCTGGGTAGAGCTGGCGGCATGCTGCTGATATTGGCTGGGCAAGTGGGTGACCGCCATGGTGGAAGCGCCGGCCCCAAGCGCAGGGGCTGGGGGCAGAGAACATCCTAATTCTCTGCCTCCATTCACCTCTCCGAAGCCCCCTGATCATATTTGCTACTTACCTACCTCTTTAGCTAAGGGATGTGGAGTCACAAGGCACAAATGTTGAGAAGCACCTTGAATCTCTGAGAAGGAAAGGAAAGAAATGTCCAGTGAAGATCTTCTGTATCCCGGCAATTCACATGCCTTTTCAGATCTGATTTTCCCCCAACTTCTATAATAGGCACTATTAGCTCCATTTTATAGGAGATACTCAGAGGTTCCTGAGATTCAGAGAGATTGTGCTGTCTGTCCGGTTTTTTCTACTCCTTTTTGTATCCCCTTCTCCTTGAGGTGCCTTGCATCTCTTGTGGGCATCTAGTGTTGGCATCCTCTTAGATAATCAGCCCTAATCGAAGGGCATCAGAATAGGTACCAAAAGGCAGGACCCTGGCCCTGGATGGGCCACTTCATGGGCCAAGCAGATAACATGGCTATGGAAGGCAGTCAGGAAAAAGGACAACAGGGAGAGGTGGGTGAGTCCATGTAAAGTGCATATGAAGACATTCAGATGCGAGAAAAACACACCACTGCAACAGTAAACAGGGTCAATAAAGCCAGAGCTTTTCAACTTACAGCCTCCTGATTAGATCATCTCTTAGGTGCTTTTGAGCTCCAATATTTACATTTTTGCCTCCCATCAAAACTAGCACATCCTTCGTCAATTATCTTCAGGTTCTGCTTTCTGTTGGTTGGAGTGGGTGGTGGCAGTGAGCTAATCAGACAAGCTAACCTCTCCTAATGGACACATTAGCTAATGGGCAACTCCTCCCATGACTTAATGCCATAGTTGGGTTAAAGTATATCCCTTCCGATCTTGACCTGGGGGATTGACAAATAGTGGGAATTCACATTTCCGTGCCCTATCCCTGCAACTACACCCTAGGGGCAGCACCCGGCACAAGGCTGGGCGGGAATGGGCACGTGACCCAGGCGTGTTTCCCTCCAAATGGGGCATCAATTAGATGGCCAGAGCCTAATGATTGGACTAAATCCTCCGGGTTCTGTATTACGTGGTGGTCCCACAGTGGGTGGGAGGTGGCAGGGTGTGCGTGGGGTGCGGGGAGGAGAACCATGACAATTTTAAAGTCATGTAGTAATATTTTTGTTAATCACATTCTAAACTCCTAATACACATATAAATATTTTTAAAAAGGTAAAAAAGTACATTTGTGGTAAAAAGAAAAAAAAATACCCAGAAGGTATAAAGAGTGAAAGTCCCTTTCCTTTGAACTTTCAGGCCTTTTCCCTGAAAGGAACTAACTACTGTTAATTTCTTTTTTTTTTTTTTTTAAGATTTTATTTATTTATTTGACAGAGAGAGAATGAGAGACAGAGAGCATGAGAGGGAGGAGGGTCAGAGGGAGAAGCAGACTCCCTGCTGAGCAGGGAGCCCGATGCGGGACTCGATCCCGGGACTCCAGGATCATGACCTGAGCCGAAGGCAGTCGCTTAACCAACTGAGCCACCCAGGTGCCCCCACTGTTAATTTCTTATAACTATCTAAACTAAGGAAGACCGCCTGTACCCTCGACTGTTCTATCCTCAGAGAAATCACAAGCAAACAAACAAACCACCAAACCTCATCTATCTTTGCGGGCTACAGATGGTAACAGCGGTGTGGTCTTGTTCTTACGTATTTTTGTCTTCCTTACTCTTTGCTTTCTCGCTCCACTCCTGTAAAACCCCTCCCTTAGTCTCACCTTTTCCATTTCAGAAGAGCCTTTTATCAATGGCTTACATCTGAGTGTAGAAAAGATGCTCATGAATATGAAATGTGGGACCTGGAAAGAGTTTCTCATAATTGTGGAAGCTGAGGGCCCAGGAAAAATGAATACACGCACTATCTTGGGTTTGTATGATGTTTTACTGTTTACGAAAGGGTTTCTCGTTCACTGTTGTATTTTACCCCTCACCAGCCCCCCGTATGGACACGGGCTAGGGAGTACTATTTCTACTGTACAGTGAGGAACTCGAGGCTTCTAGAGGTTGATTTCCCCAATAGCCAGTGCGGTCACTGTCCTAGGGCCATGGGCGGAGCGAGCCTTACACCTCCCTGGCATCACAGCCCTTGTGGCAGGATTTCGGGTGCGGCGAGGAGAAGGTGGAGATGTAATTCCTCAAATTGCAAGACTTGGGAGCCTGGCTGTTTTGCATAAGTTGACAGCGGGCTCTGGCTCAGGTACTCTGCTGACTTCACTTTCCAGGTTTAATTTGGCTCCTGGCCCCGGGGTTTCCCGGGCCTAGGAACGGCCCGGCCCGGCCTGACGCAGAGGAGTGAGAGATGCTCCTGGCCCACGGCCAGCGGCACGGCCCTCCCGGACCTGGGCAGCGTGGAAGCTGGGCTGATCCTTCCCAGTGCCCGTGCCTGACACGTTGGAGCCAGCTGCTTCCCCCTCGTGCTTTCCTTTCCTTTCTCCTGAATTCTGTGCCATGGGAGGGGAATGTCTGTTTCTAACTTCACCTCCTTTGCCTGCATGGGGAGTGAGTAAAATGGCAAGAAGGTCAGGGTTGACTGAGGTCAACACAATGGGCAAGGTGAGCATTCCTGACATAGGTAAGAAGACAAAGGGGACTTCGGGTTCACTCCTGAGGACCTCACGGCTCCGTGGGATGCTCAGTCAGACACATTGCAAAGTAAATGAGTGGGCAATTGCATTTGGCTTCAAGTAATAGAGAATCAAAGCGACAGGCTTTAAACAAGAAAGAGTCTTTATTTTTCTTACAAACTCCTTTAAGTTTGGAGCTGGGCATCCCGGGGCTGGTCTGGTTCTGTGCCGTCACCAGGACCCGGGGTTCTTTCTTTTCTTCCGCTCCACCTTTGCTCTGTAGGATTGCTTCCTGGTCAGAAAGTGGCTCTTGGAGATCCAGACTTCGGATCTCAGGAAGAAGGAGGAAGGGGAAAATGCAAATGGGTGCAATGTTAGCTGAGTGTACCCCCTTCAAATCACTTTCCTGGAAGCTCAGCACTGAAGTATCGACTTACGCTTCATCTGCTATCCTGTCTGCAAAGGTGGCTGGGAGATGTTGTTTGTTTAGTTTTATCTTTTGCCAAACTGGGCACAGTGCTCCCTCCAACAGTAGACTCTTCGTTATTATGAAGGAGGAGGAGAGGGGGTGTTGGGTAGATTACTGGCAGCCTCAGCTAATCCGGGCAATTTTAGCACATGGCAGTGTATTCAGTGCATTCTGCTGAATATGTGGATTAGCTAACCAATTAAACCTTTCTGTGCCTCGATTTTCTCACCCTCAAAATGGACTTAATAATAGCACCTCCTTTGCAGTGACTCAATTTTATAGGACTCTTACGAACATTCAGTGAGAAAATGTATGTGAATGGCTCAGAGCTATGGGAGGTCTACCTTCAGTACCATTAAATGTTAGTTGTGCCAGTGAGCACAAGGGCTAGTGATGATCCCGATCCTGAAGTCCGACTGCCTGGGTTTGTATCCTGCCTCCAGCACTTTCTGCTCAGTCGTGGGGCCATGTTACTTCCACGGTAAAATAGGATAACAGAATCTTTTTGAATTACTATCTGATTGAGAGGATCCATGCAAAATGTTTAACAGAGTGTGTGGCGTATCAGAGACCCTCAGAAAAATGTTATTCATTATGATTACGGAAGCACAGAGAAGGGACATGTAGCACAGACTCCGTCAGGCAAGGCTTTCCCGGCGAGTGGCATTGGGTTGTGTTGTGTTGTAGCAGGTGTAAAGGAGAAAGCCCAGGGGAGAAGGTAGGGAGCGTGGCAGCAACGGAGCAGCAACAGGGAGGGTCTTCAGTGCCTGGGCCCCAAGGTCAAGGTGGGCAGTGGGACACATTGAGGTGGGGTGGGGGATATGTTTGGGACTCGAAAGGCTGCAATGAGCAGCTGAGAGGCTCTGGGGAACTGGGCCGCCCGCCCCATCTCCTGGAGGTGGTTTCTGAATGTGGACGAGCTCATATGCACAGCTGAGGAATTAGCTGATTTGAACCGCGCGTGGTGCGTTGGCATCTGCAAACTGCCACGTGGTAACCAAAGGCCCAAGTTCAAGCCCTGGCCACGCTCCTCTGGGAAAAGGCTGTGAATCAGCTAATGACTTCCACTTTGGCAGAGAAGGAAATGCTAATAGCTGGAGGCTGATCTGATGATTGAGAGAGAGGAAGTTCTAAGTTCTCACAGGCATAGAAAAACAAGCTGCTTCGAGGTTTCCTTTTTTTTTTTTTTTTAGATTTTATTTATTTGCGAGAGAGAGAATGAGAGACAGAGAGCATGAGAGGGGGGAGGGTCAGAGGGAGAAGCAGGCTCCCCGCCGAGCAGGGAGCCTGATGCGGGACTCGATCCCGGGACTCCAGCATCATGACCTGAGCCAAAGGCAGCCGCTTAACTGACTGAGCCACCCAGGCGCCCTGCTTCTAGGTTTCCAACATGGCTTTAGTAGCCATTAGCAGACGAGAACAGATTTGTTTATCAGATTCCCCTAGAAATTAAGTTGTTGGCCAGAGAGGTAAATTCTGAGGTGGGAGGAGTTTCCGGGGATACAGAGGTGCATTGTAATTTAGGGACCATCGGGGCAGCAAAGGGGAGGCTGTTTCCTCAGCTGTGAGGATGAGTGGAAGGAGCACTTGACAGGAGTTCCAAAGTCGTGGGGGCCCCGAAACAACGCACGGTATTCTGTAAAACACGGATAATAACACTTGCTCGACTGGCATGACCAGGCTGTTTGAGGATCGCATGAGAAAAATGTCTGTCTGCAAAGACACCACGTAGGGTGCTCCTAGAATAAACTGCAGCCTCTTCCCCAATTTCCTGGGACTTCGGACGGATTACAGAAGACATCAGTCTCTTTCCCACCTTTGTCTATTGACACATGGTCCTTTTCTGCCTAGAACATTCTGCCAGGTTTTCCTATGGTTTGTTCTGCCTCACCTCAGCTTATGTGACCCTTCCCCACAAAGGCCTTCCTGACCCACGGAAAGTATGCAGTCCCTCTGAGCCTCTAGCGCCCAAGATAGCAAGTGGTTCAAAACTCAGGCTTCCAAGCAAGACTCTTGGGTTCAAGTTCAACTCTGACACATACCGGCTGCTTGACCTTGGACAATCACCTAATCTGTCTGTGCCTCAGTTCCCACAACTGTAAGATGGAAATATTAATACAGGTATTCCCCACTTTCTGGAAGTTCAAGTCATTTCACTTTTACAAAAGACCTACATGAGTACCTGTTTCCACTAACTAAAAGAAACCTGAAGAGGATTTTCATGTTTATAAAAAAGCCACTACCATGCTAACAAAGTATGTTTTTTTGGTATAAAACAAAGTGGTGTAATGTGAACTTTCAGAAAGTGGGGGATGCTTTTCACCTGATGTCATTTCTTAGGAATGTTCTGCTTTCGGATAGTGGGGGAAACCTGTAATCTATTTCACAAAGTGGTGTGGACAAAGGATGACTTTTATAGATGTCAGCTATTACTACTGTTCATCAGCGCCCTCTGCTTCCTTTCTAGCACTAACCACATCTGTGATTAATTTATTTGTAAGGATGTTTATTATCTGACACCCTTAAGGTGATCATTGTGAGAGCAGTGAGCCTGTCTTTACCATCCGTTCTTATGTACCATGTGCCAGACACCCAGCACATGCTCAAGAAATGTTGTTGGACAAGGAGTATACTGAAAGACTGTTTCCCAGAACAGAGCCCCGAGGGTGACTGAGACTGTGCAGGGCCCAGCCAAGGAGCTTGTCAGATGGCCTTGCTCCGTCCATATTTCATTCTCTCCTTTGTAGGACTTTCCCTTATGTAATGAAACAGCAGTGAAACCCCACGACACCTGAGGGCTTCCCCGCTTGCCAGCCCACTATCTGACCACAAAAAGGGGGAAGAAACCTTAAGAGAAAAAGAGCAGCTCAAAACCACATGCTTCTTGGGACCCAAACATGAGCTGTCTTTTCCCCAGAGTCATGTGAGGGCACTGCAGTGGACTGGGGGTGTGTTCCGCTGAGCCCCAGAACCAACAGATGAAGCATCAGAGGCCCTGGTCTCGGTCTCAGCAGTCGAGACTTTTTCTGCCTCTGCTCCTGAGTGGCTGTGCAACCTTCATCAGGATCGCATGAGAAAAATGTCTGTCTGCAAAGACAGCACATAGGGTGCTCCTAGAATAAACTGCAACCTCTTCCCAGGTGGCATTTGGCTCGAAGGTCATCAGGTCACTTTACCTCTCTGGGTCTCTTCAGTCCTCATCTGCAAATTGAGGGGACCGGCACAGCTGATTAAAGGAGAGTGGCCATAGAGTCCTGGCTTTGCCTATAGATCTGGTATAATTATTGATGATAACTTCTTTCATTCTCTAAGTTATAAGGTCAGTTTGATTCATCTCTTCTAGTTATAATATTTTGCCCCAATTTTTTTTTCTGATCGCCTGCCCCTGCCTCTGCCCCACCCCCAGATGCATGCTCTGCCTCACTTCATGAGCGGGGAGGCTGAGACCCCCAAAGACATCGTCACTCGGATGCCTCTGCTCTCTGGCTTCCAGTGGGGTTTGGCAGTGGGAGGTCTCAGCAGATGGGTGTGGGGAAAAGAGAGAAGTAGGGACATTGATCCTCTGCTGCAACCTTGGAAGGGCTGCTTCCTACCCCCACATCTTCCGGGGGCCTGAGCTCTATGAACATCCCTCTCACCTGGCTCCTGCAGACCTAGGCATGAGGGACGGTAATGGCTGCCCTGGTGTGTGGTCGTTCCCAGCTGCTTTCTTACTGCTGCTCACAGCTCTGTGTACAGTCCCTCCTCTGATTCTCTCCAGCTGTTTCGAGTGTGCCGCCTACTTCCTGCTGCACTTGAACACATATAGACTCTTTAACACGCTGATCCACACTCCACCGGGCACACGGGGCTCGTTAATGCAGGGAACCCTAAATCCATATGGAGGCAGCTGCACTGATGGGTCTTATTTTTCTAGGACGGTAGGAGGGCTGGCTTGTGGAATAAACGGTAGAATGAATGAAGGGGAGGGGACATTTGAGCCAAATGTCATTTAGGTGCCACTTTAGCAGCATAGAAATAAAAAGAAACTTACAGTGCATGCCTGACACTAACAGGCATTTGAGAAATGTGCACTGAATAAGTAAGATTTCCGCCCCCCAGTTTTATTATGAACATTTTCAAACATACAGCAAATTGAACAACTTGTATAGTGAACACCCGTATATTCACATCTAGATTTTATAAGGAAGATGTTGCTATACTTGTTCTATCACATATCAACCCAACCATCTAGTCCTCTCTCCATCTATCAATCCATCTTATCTTTTTTTTATAGTTCAAAGTAAGTTATAAACACAGTATACTTTTCTCCTGAACAGTTCAGTAAAAATAGTAATATATTTTTTTCATCGCCAAAGCAATTGAAGCTAATTGTAAAACGTTTTGACAATACAGGGTGTATGAAGTGAAAAGAAAAATCTCTCTTCTGTCTCTAGTCTTGTTCCCCAAGCATTAGGGCTCATACGTATAGTTCCAAACATTGATACAGACATATATTTTTGATATTTTACCAAACTAGAATTATAGCATAATTATTATTTTGCAACTTGCTTAAAAAAATTAATCATACCTTGAAGTCATTCTTTCCCATCAATAATTACAATTTCTCTTAACTCTTTTCAATGGCTGTAGAATTTTCCGTATTTATTTATTTAACCATTTCATATTGATAGACATTGACACTGTTTCCATTTTTTTTGGTACAATAAACAATGCTGCAATGAAGATTCTTACGCATTTCTTTATTTGACAAATATTTAATAAGCACCAACTATGTGCCAGGCATGGTTCTATGCTCTGAGCATATTGGGAAAAAGAGATAGATAAGATCTCTATGTGAAAATTACGTTCTTGTGAGGGATACAGGTTATAAACTAGAAAACAATGAAATTTTAGCTGATTATGAAGAAAATAGAACAATGTGATAGATGGTGATAGCAGGTACTACTTTACACAGGGTGGTCTGGGAGGGCCTCTTTGAGGAAGCCACATTGGAGCTGAGACCTGAATGATGAGGAGGAGCCAGTTATGCAAGTTCTAGGGAGAAGGCACAGCAAATGCAAAGGCCCTGAGGTGGGAACCAGCTCAATGTATTTGAAGAATAGAAATAGAGCCAGCATGACTGAAGTCTAGCAAATGGTTGGAAATGAGATTAGTAAGGTAGGTCGGGGCCAGATCATATGGAGCCAAGGAGTTGGAGTTTTATTCTTAGTGCAGCACATCACATTACATTTTAATCGCTGGGAAGTCATAGAACAATGCTCCATCTGACCTGTGTAGAATGGAATGTGAGCAAAAACATCTCGTGTATTTGGTTAGCTGCAGCATGGGAAGCCATAGCTTTACCCAGGCTGTGGGTCATCCTGGAAATAGAATGAATGTCAGGGTCAGAGATCTGTGTTCAAATTCCAGTGCTACTGGTACATATCCAAAAGTGAAAGTAGGGTCTCTAAGATATTTGTACACCCATGTTCATAGCGGTATTATTCACAGTAGCCAAAACATGGAAGCAACCCAAGTGTCCATCAACGGCTGAGTGGATGGACAAAATGTGGTATATACATACAATGGAGTATTATCCAGCCTTAAAAATAAAGGAAATTCTGGGACACCTAGGTGGCTCTGTCGGTTAAGTGTCTGCCTTCGGCTCAGATCATGATCCCAGGGTCCTGGGATCAAGTCCCGCATCGGGCTCCCTGCTCAGCAGGGAGTCTGCTTTCCCCCGGTTTGTGCTCTCTCTCTCTCTGACAAATAAATAAAATCTTTAAAAAAATAAATAAAGGAAATAAAGGAAATTCTGACATTGGTACAATATGGATGAACTTCGAGGATAGAATGGTAAATGAAATAAGCCAGGCACAAAAAAATACTGTAGGGTTCTACTTCCATGAAGATCTAGAATAGTGAAATTCATTGAGACAGAAAGTAGAGTGGTGGTTGCCAGGGGCTGGAGAGAGGGAGGCATGGGGAATTATTTAATGGGTATGGAGTTTCAGTTTTACAAGATGAAAAGAGTTCTGGCGATTAGTTGCACAATAATGTGAATGTACTTAATACTAGTGAACTGCATGTGTGCTTTAAAATGGTAAATTTTATGTAATGTGTATTTTACAATTGAAAACTTGACAAAAATTCCAGCTCCATCATTTAGGAGCACTGTGACTTGGCCAATTTGTCCCTCTGAGTCTCAGTTTCTGCATATGTAAAAGGGAGACAATAATACCTTCTAGCTCTTGTGGAGGCAGGCTCAAATGCTGTCTCATTCTAGTCTTCCTTTGCAGAATTTGGAATCTCAGGCTTCCCAGCCTTCCCCAGGCAGCTGAAAGACCCTTTCGGTGAATTTTAATTGAGTTGCCCTTGTACCTAATACCTGTAGATGCTCAATGAATACTTGTTGGCTGACTTGCTGACTGAATCCACTTGTGTAGACATGATCTAGAAGGAGGCATATGTGTAGGAAGCTATGTGTCTATTACATAGTTAGCATCCCATAAATATTTATGGAACAGGTGAATGAACAAAGTGGATGACACGTGAATTATAAAACAATCTGCCTGTTCCAAAACATGAACAAGAGTATTTTTCTCATCTGGTAGCATAAATAGTTGCTTCAGAAAATAAACTGACTGGAAGCCCCGTTGACTGAGTCTCATCTTGGCATCTGTATTAGTTTACTATTGCTAGAAAATAACACATTTCTGCAAATACAGTGGTTTAAACAACACACATTTATTACCTTACAGTTCTATTGGTCAGACTTCTAACATGGGTCTCACTGGGCCAAAATCAAGGTGTCAGTAGGGCTGTGTTCATTACTGGAGGTTCTAGGAATGGATCTGCCTCCTTTGGATCATTTGGGTTATTGGCAAAATTCAATCCCTTATGTCTGTAGGACTGGGGTCCTGTTTCCTTTACATCTGTCACTGAGGCCCATTTCCAGCTTCTAGAGGTCACCCACATTCCTTGACTTGTTCCCACTTTCTCTGTCTTCAAAGTCCCCCAACACTTCCTCCCCCCCATCTCTCTGACCCACAGAAAAAGTTCTCCACATTTAAGGACCCAAGTACTTAGATTGGGCTCACCTGCATCATCCAGGATATTCTCCCCACCTCAAGGTCCTTAACCTTAATTCCACTCACACATTCTCCTTTAAAGATGGAAAGATACTGGGGATTAGGGCATGGATATCTTTGGGGGTTATTATTTTGCCTACCATGACATCATGAGCATGAATTGGTTTCTCAGAGCAGGCATTTGTCTCCCAGCAAAGAGCTCTGGGAAATAAGCCCCCCAAAATGGAAATTTGGACGAAGAGAAGAGAGATGAGGCACTGGCAGTAAATATGTTGGCAGGCCTGAGAATAATGCTACAGAGAGAGTTTCCCAGCTTTACGGTATGTAGGTCGCTGAAGGAAGAGAGAAATACTCACAAATGCCAAGAAAGTTCAACTTTGTGTGTCTTATGATTTCCCTTTAGATCAGTTCTGCCGAGGATAAAGCAACCTTCCCAGGCCACAAATAATCATAATAGTTTCCCCCAAGATTTTCATGAGTTGATTGGTGGGTTGTTATCCGCCCATTGCTGCCAATAATTGAAGGATGCTGTCTTTGCTGGCTCGGTGAAACTTCCAGATGTTATCAGAGCAAACGATACTTGAGGTTTTCCCTGCACCTGGCATCAGCTCCTAGAATGGGTCCGGCCACTAATCAGGGGCCTGGGGGTGTCCAACATGGACCTTTAGGTCACTTCCAGAGCCTCCTCTCTAGACTGTCTACATCACACTGCTAAGATGCCATCTATTTTAAATCTTTTTCTTTGTCCCTTTGCCATCTTCTTTCCCCCCTTCTCTCTCTCTCTTGCCCTTTCTTCCCTCCTCTCTCGTTTTCTGATGTGTTAGGATCAAAATAATGAAAAAGAATAGAAACAGTTTCAACTCAGGAAATAACGCAAAGGCAGAAGAAAGACCGTACAAAGTTCACTGCTTGAATCTTTCCCGTTCTGTTAAAAGGTGTTTACAGCAGAGGAATCTTGTCTGGGGAAATGAGGCAGTAAGAGGTTGCGATAACTCTGCAGGGTGGGGCGGACGGGGGAGAAGATATCACAGAAACTAGGGGGAGAAGGAGAAAACGGCTGCTTCTGAGGACGCAGGGATTGCAGGTTTTGAGTGAACTACAGTTGTAATTGTCCCGTAGGTCATCCCTACAGAGGGATGACAGGGCGACTCTTGACCACAGTCTGCCCTTAGAGAAGGGGTGTGTTGGGCTTGGACTTTCTAGATGCTACCACAGTGGGAAGCCAGAGTCTCATCGTGTGCTAATAGAGGTCACAGCTCTTGGGAACAGGGCTTGCAACACAGAGGAAACTCCCCCTCCCTGCCCGTGACCACACCTTCGCCTGTCTCACACCCGGGCTGCCCAGTCAGACAGCTCTGGGGATGACACTGGCGTGGGATCATCAAGAAGACTGCTTGGGAAACCCAATAGGGAAAAGAGGTAGTTGAGCCAAGAAAAGTCACCAGACCTTTCTTTTGGCTTGAGGCATTGTATATATTTGAATAATAAGAACCAAATTAATATTACAATTCTAATGTGACTGTTGAGCCACGGTGATGTGCTAATCATGGTTTTACAAGGATTATCTTTAGTCATTAGGCTAACTCTGCAAGGTAGGCGTTATCTACATCCTATAGATGTTGAAATTGAGAATGAGAGAGGTTAGGAGAGTTGCCAAAGGCCACAGTATGTGTGGTAGGGTTGAACTTCAAGTTCAGGTTCAATTGCTTTTATTTTGTTTTTTTTTTAATTATTTTTAGAAAATTTTTTAGAGTAACCGAAGTGTGTATATACGTGTATATATATGTATATACACGTATATACATATAATTTTTTTTATGTTCAATTGCTTTTAAAGCCCATTTCCTCTTTCCCTGACAGCTTCTCTCCCTCCTCCCCTCCTTCTCTTTCTCCCTCTGTCCCTTCCTTCCTCCTATTTTCTCTCTGCCATGTTTCCTTCGTGCCTTTTTCTTTTGAGAAAGAGAGAGAGAGTGGAGGAGGGGCAGAGGGAGAGAGAACCTTGAGCACGCTCCACGCCCGGCACAAAGCACGACGCAGGACTCAATCCCACGACCCCAAGATCATGACCTGAGCTGAAATCAAGAGTCAGATGCTCAACCGATTGAGCCACCCCAGTGCCCCTCATGTCTTTTTAAAAAGGAAATAAATTGTCACATACTCAGTGGGAACCCCTTTGTGTCCCTCCCCTGTCTCATTCCCCTCCCTCCCTCTACGGAGGCAGCCAATCTCTCAATTGAGGTTATGGAGTGGGAGTGGTCCTCCCACCCTTCATTGTGTGTCCACGGCCATAAATGATCTACAGCCTGCTGTGTTTTAAGCATTTACATATATAAAAAATGGCTAAAAGTATTCATTTACAGAGAAAAAAATACAAACAGCTGTTAACAACAAGAAAAAACTCACTGTCTCATTCATCAAAAGGGCAATACAAATTAAGATCACCTTGAGACACTATTTTTTTTAACTTGTGAAACGGGCCAAGACTGACGATTTGTTAGCGCAGTGTGTAGAAGAGGCCGTGGGGAAAGAGACACTGCAACTTGGATTGTGAGTGACTGAATCCGTGTTTTCTCTGGAGAGGGCAATCTGACAATCTCCATCAAAAATGCAAACGCACAAAATTACAAAAGAAATTTCATTCTGGAAATCTGTCCATAGATATATTTGTACATTTGCAAAAGCACATGTGTTTAAGGTTATTCCTTAAAGTATTGCTTGTAATAAAAAAGACCAGAAATAATCCACACATCCATCAATAGGGGCTGGTTGAATAAATTGTGATGCATCCCAATTAGAAAAAAGAATGACGATACTCTCTGTGCTTACATGGAAATTCCTCCAATACATATTGAATTAAAAAAAAAAAAAGCAAAGCACAGAAGAATATGTATAGTCTGCTACCTTTGTGTGGCAAAGGATAAAATAAGCTTATCTATCCATGTTTGTATGTACATAAGAAACTCTGAAAGTTTACATATAAAAATGAGTAACAGTTTTGTATGTGGGAAGAAAGAAGTGGGATGAAGGAAGAAAGGAAGACTTTTTTTTTTTTTTAAAGATTTTATTTATTTATTTGACAGAGAGAGACAGCGAGAGAGGGAACACAAGCAGGGGGAGTGGGAGAGGGAGAAGCAGGCTTCCCACAGAGCAGGGAGCCTGATGTGGGGCTCAATGCGGGGCTCGATCCCAGGACCCTGGGATCATGACCTGAGCCGAAGGCAGCTGCTTAACGACTGAGCCACCCAGGTGCCCCAGAAAGGAAGACTTTTAAATGTATTTTAAAATTATTTTTTTGAGCAATGTGGATGGACAATGTTACCTATCCCCAAAATTAAATTAAAAAACTAGGGTGGTATCATACAGTACAAGTCATTCTGCAACTAACCTTTCCCAGTCTGGTTTATGTTTTTGAGGCCTCCCCATGCAGTCATGGCCTTGATCTTTCCATTAATTATGCTGTCTTGAACTGTGGAATCTTACAGCTGGAAATGCTCCTGGAGGTCACCCAGCTCCCTACGTTCATATTACGGGAAGAAAAATGCAGGTGCAGAAATGACAAGTGGCTCACCCAGGCTGGCCCAGCAGGTCAATGCCAGAATTGGGGTTGGCCTCAGATCTTCCAAACCCGGCTAGGAGTCTGGGGCTGCCTTACGCCCTTCACCTCCCAGTGCCAAAATCACCCCCCAATTCCTACTAAGAGGTTGGTAATATTATGTGCTATCTTTTCCTAGGGATGTTTGCCTTTTCAAAACAAAACAAAGATAAACAACAACATCAAACACAAAATGGGGTGATCACCATTTCATGCAATAGGGCATATTTGGGGTGAGTGAAATGATGGGGGTGGGGGTACACTAACCGTGGTGGTGTCGTTAGCCAGGGTGGGAGTAAACTTTATAGTATCTCCTTTCCCCTTTCTTCCTCCTAAATGAATAAGCAAATAAATAAAAGAAAAAAAAAGAGAAAGAAAAACAAAACAACTAGGTCATTGCCCCTTCACTGGTATGATTGGTTCTGCCTTCAGCTCAGGAAGGAACCAATTTGTGCTTTGAATTGGCAATAGCATTACTGCAAATATTATTAATGTAACAAAATGTTATTATTTTTTGTTGCCATAGCTACAGTCAAGGCACCAATAAATCCCCTACAGTGAAAGAGACCTCTGCAGGTCAAGTCCTCTCGTCCTGCCATCAGGCAGGACCCCATTAACCATCCTGACAGGGGAGGACCTTTTAGGATTTGATAAATGACCCCATTCCTTCTGGAAGTTCTTATAGTAAAGCACTAGGTCAGAAATGATAAGGATACAAAAACTCATGTGCCTTCACTTCAAATCTAATATCATAGATGTATTTCCCCCCAAATTTTATACTAAAATATTTTAACAGTGGAGGAGTAGCAACAATGTGAAGAGGCCCTTCCGAAGCTTGGAATTTCGGTCACATTCAGGATTTTCAGTTACAACTTCATGCAAATGCTGGATTCCATTTTGTAACATAAATACATTTGCTTTAATGTCCACATTTATATTCCATTAACATTTCCCCTCCCCCCATTCTTCTAGTAAAATTGATGCTGCAAGAAGATATACCATATTCATCTGTGGCTTTGGATATCTTCTGTCTGGATCTCAGCCTGGATCTTTGTACACAAAGATCAAGTTTGAGAAGCATGGATTGGCCAGGAGGTGGCAAACTTATTTTGTAAAGGGCCAGACAGTAAAATGTGGGCCATACTGTTTTTGTTAATAACTATTCAACCCTGCCATTGTAGTCTTGCAGTAAAAGCAGCCATAAACAAAAAGTAAATGAGTTGGCATGGTTGTATTCCAATAAAACTTTATAAAAACAAACAGATTTGGCCCATGGCCTGAATCTGGCCCTTAGGTTATAGTTTACAAACTCCTCGATGAGATAGTACATGCCCAAGGGTTTATAAAAAGGAAATATTTTCTTTCTTTTTTTTCTTTTAAAACAGCCATTTTACTCTATTTTTTTTTAAGATTTTATTTATTTATTTGAGATAGAGAGAGAGAGTGAGAGAGAGAGCACAAGCAGCAGAGGGAGAGGGAGAAGCAGGCTCTCCACTGAGCAGGGAGCCCGATGCGGGGCTCGATCCCAGGACCCTGAGATCATGACCTGAGCCGAAGGCAGACGCTTAATTAACTGAGCCACCCAGGCGCCCCCAAAAGGAAATATTTTCAGCTGGAACCCATAAGAAAGAAGAATGGGAATAGAAATTCCATTGATCATTGAAGGCTGTATGTCATTTCAAAGAGCAGAGAAGAAATGTAGTATTATTAGTAGAGGACCAGTGTAATCAAAGGCAAAAACTTTTGAGTTTATGTGTAGGTGGGGGACAGGGAGGAAAGTAATTAGATCAGTTTGGCTGGAGGAAGGAACTCATGTCCAAGAGAAGCATGTTAAACCATCAGGCCTTGGAAGGGACCTCTCTGATCATTTTCTTCTCATTTTACAGATGGGGAAATTGAGGTCAACAGAGATCTCAGATCTGGAATGAAGCTGAGGAGTGGAACACTTTGAATACTAAGCTAAAGGATCTCAGCTCTGCAGTGCAGGCCAGTGATGTTTCAACATTTCCTCTTTGAATGCTTATTCATTAACCTACTTCCTACATGCCACGTGACCAGATGTCCCAAGAGGAGTTCCTTTGGGATGAAGCTAACTCTCATCCTCTGTATACCATTGCAAAATAGTGCTATTGAGGTGGTGACAAGAAGCATGTGGAGCAATCACCTAGATGAGTGCCAAGGATCCAGAAGCTTTAGCTTCTCATCCTGCTGTCAACATGTTCTGCTAGCCCAGACTGAATCCTGAGCTCTCCTGCAGTTAAACAAGAAGCATTCATCCTCAGAACCAGTGGCTCTGCCCCCTCCTCCCACCACGAACTTGAAGCAATAAATGACCAGAGGATACTGGAATGCAACGTGCCACAACCTTGCATGACCCAGATATTCATTCACTGTTTTTTCCTCCTAATTGCTGAGCACTTCCCATGCACTGGGTGCTGAGGATAAACAGTGAACGAGGTAAGTAGGCAGGCTTCTGCCCTCATGGGGCTCACATTGTAGTGGTGTAAGGAGGGGAACATAATGCACAAGTCAACAACAACAACAACAAACCAAGCCCCAGAATTTCAGATGGAGATTAAGTGCTTCCAGCAAAATTGAACAGGGTATCATGATAGTGGCTGGAGGGGCTCTTTTGAAGAGGTCTCTGAGGAGAGACCTGAAGGTTGAGAAGAGCAAGCACAGAGCACTCCAGGCAGGAGGAAGAGTAGGGGAAAGACCCAGAGTGTGCTGTGTTGGAGGAATAGAGAGAAGGCGTGTCTGCAGGGTGATGGGGCAGAGGGGAATGGGTAGGAGACAAGGAACAAGAGACAGACAACATAAAGAAACTGATGAATTTTAATCAGGTTGATCACGTGACTCAACTTGGCCTCTATTTTTTAAATTTAATTTAGTTTATATTCAGTTAATTAACATATAGAGGATTATTAGTTTCAGAGGTAGAGTGTAGTGATTCATCAGTTGCATACAACACCCAGTGCTCATCACATCACATGCCCTCCAGTTACCCCATCCTCCCACAGCCCCCTCCACTCCAGCAACCCTCAGTTTGTTTCCTATGGTTAAGAGTCTCTTATGGTTTGTCTCTCTTTCTGATTTCATCTTGTTTTATTTTTCCCTCCCTTCCCCTATGATCCTCTGTTTTGTTTCTTAAATTCCACATATGAGTGAAGTCATATGGTATTTGTCTTTCTCTGACTTATTTCACTTAGCATAATACCTTCTAGATCCATCCACATCATTGCAAATGGCAAGATTTCATTTTTTGATGGCTGCGTAATATTCCATTGTGTGTGTGTGTGTGTGTGTGTGTGTGTATACACATACACCCCACATCTTCTTTATCCACTCATCTGTCGATGGACATCTGGGCTTTTTCCATAGTCTGGCTATTGTGGACATTGCTGCTCTAAACATTGGGTGGTCTCTATTTTTTTTAATGAATTCTCTTAAATCTGTGTTTGTGGGAAACAACATCTGCCCTTGTTTTTAAGAGATAACTTCTGAGTGTATCATTCTTGGCTGTTTCCTGGCTTCCCACAGTTACGGTTGTCATCTCAGCTCTAGTTGTCCGTCTTTTGTAGGTGACCTCTGTTTTCTCTGCTGCTTTTATAATATCGTGTCTTTGCTTTAGTGCTTCTCAGTTTATTGATAAATGTGCTTAGGTGTGGATTTAATCTTTTTTATGCTATTTGAGATTTTGTGGGGATCCTCAGTCTGAAGATTAGTTTCTTTCACCAGTTTTGGAAAATACTCTGCTATTAACTCACTGAAAATTTCCTCTCCTCCCTTCTTTCTCTTCTGTCCCTCCAGTGCTTTAAAAAGAAGTATGTTAGTCCTTCTAAGCCTATCATCCATTATTCGTGACGTCCCTTTCCTATTTTCCATCTCTTAGTTTCTCTGTGCTCAAGCCAGAGTAATTTCAGATCTACAGCCAAGTTTGTCAGTTCTCTTCAGCTACACTTAACATTCTGGTTTCTCTTTTTAAAAGAGTATCCAGGCTGTTACCTGGAGAATGGCTTGGAGGGATTAAGAGAAGTGAGATAATCAACAAGGCTAGACCAGGGGGCAATCATGGTGGCCCCGTCAGACACTAGCAGTGGAGACTGAGAGCAGTGACTAGATTCAGGACATATTTTGGAAGCAGAAGAACCAGGACCCATTGAATGATGGGACGTAGGGGTGTGGATGGTGCTGGTGATGGTGCTGGTGAAGTGAAAAGCAGAAATCAAGGATAACTCCTCAGGTTAGTGCTTGAAGAGTCAGTAAATGGTGGTGTCTTTTTGTTGTTGTTAAGATTGGAAGGCTGCAGGGGCGCCTGGGTGGCTCAGTTGGTTAAGCCACTGCCTTCGGCTCAGGTCATGATCCTGGAGCCCCGGGATCGAGTCCCGCATCGGGCTCCCTGCTCGGCAGGGAGCCTGCTTCGCCCTCTGACCCTCCCCCCTCTCATGCTCGCTCTCTCTATCTCATTCTGTCTCTCAAAATAAATAAATAAAATCTTCAAAAAAAAAAAAAAAAGATTGGAAGGCTGGGAGATGCTCAGTGTGGGCAGGGAGTGTGGTCAGTCCAGACGTCCATCCTGGGTGTGCTGAGTTGTGAGGCCTCTAGGTAGGGATATGCAGGTGGCTGGAGGGACATTTTTTCTGTGTCTCTAGTTAGAAGGTTAGCATTCTCTCTAACACCTAAATAATAATCATCTGAGACTTGATTTGCTTGATCACACATTTTATGTCTCCTTCCTGGAATTTCTGGGACTCTGTAAAGAAGATCTCCTGATGCCATGGATCCATCCTTGTTTCTGCATTTCACCTCCACCAGACCACTCTTCCTATCTCTGCTCAACTCTGTGATACCACATGACTTCTGTGCCCGAGGCTGGACATGTTTAAGGGACCTGACACATACTGTCAGATAGCTCTTCCCAGAGATTGGGTCACTTATATTTCCATCAGCAGAAAAGGCATGTGCATTTCCCCACATTCCCACTAACACCGTATTTGCTAATTTCAATTTATATCGCAAAGATAGCTTTTAAACAGGACAGTATCTCTACAAATTGCAACATCCCAAATCATTCAAGCTGTCATAATCACACATAATTATGCAGGAAATTTGGGGTGCATGCATGGCTAAGAAGTCCCACTCCATACCAAGTTCTGCCGTTGTGCTGCCTCTTTTAACCCCCCATAGCATCCTGATGTGGGACGTGTTATCATCCCTCATTTTCTTTTCTTTCTTTCTTTCTTTTTTTTTTTTTTAAGTTTTAGTCATTTATTCGAGAGAGAGAGCAAGTGAGAGAGAGAGAGAGAGAGAAAGGGAGAGAACATGAGCAGAGGGAGTGGCAAGCAGAGGAAGAGGGAGAAGCAGGCTCCCCACTGAGCAAGGAGCTCAATGCGGGACTCAATCCCAGGACCCCGGGATCATGACCTGAGCCAAAGGCAGACGCTTAACTGACTGAGCCACCCAGGTATCCCATATTTTAAAATATATTTTAATGGGCATCACATCACAGGTACAGTAAAGTTATCCATGTTCAACTATATAATTTGAGAGAGAAGAGAGGAGGAAATGAAAAAATTTTAGGGGATGCCCTAAAGTAAACATCAGAGGGGAACAAGGGCGGGTATCCACTGTTCCCTGGGGCCTCTCGTCGTGTGAGCATCTCACCATACAGGCTGTGGGTCTAGGTTTGAAGAGATGAATTTGGGGTTCAACATGAAGCCTCATTGAAACCAGCTGCTTCAGCTGATGGTCACACGAGGAGTCAGGGATCCACCGAACACTTAGGGAAACACTGACTGATTGAACTTACTGAGAAATGTGCGTCTCCCATATGGTATCATGCTAAGGGGCTTCTGGGGCATTTTGACTTTTGACATTTCTACCCAGAGCGCTAATCTGACAAGCTAACCCCTGTGTGAGATGCCACTCCACTGTTTGTAGCTGAGTCACCCTGTTCTTTGTGGTTTAAATCAAAGTGACTTAAGCTCTTTATCCTATTTTCTTTACCCTGTGTCCTCTTTGCTGGGAAGTCTGGCATCCTCCCCCAGACTCCTGCCATCTCTGAAGCTGACACTCTTGTGGTTGCTGCCAGCTCTGGGTTTCTGCCTCGGAGGAGCTAGGTTCACTCCTCCCACGAAAGGGCCACACACTCCCCTGTCCTCTGCACGGAGTATGGCATGGGACTTGACCTCTGCTTTTCGGTTTTCACCAGGCCCTTCCCCCGAGGAGTGTGTGCTTGATAGACTTAAATCAAGCTGTGCAGATTTGGGAGGGATTGTTAAAATTCATAATAACACCAACAGATTAAAATTATTTTTCCTTTCAGTTTCTGAGCCAGGGGCCAGCTGAGTATCTGATGCTGTTGGAGCCTGAGAAGGAGGCAGGAGATAGGCGCCTGTAGCCTCTCAGGTGTGAGAGGATGTGTATGTCCCCCCTGGGCGGAGGGAACTCCCTGGGAAGCAGGACTCTAGCTGCTCTGCCATTATCCCCCAGTGGGCTCTGAGTGGATGAGATGATTCTAGTAGAAGTGGAGTATGGGTGGACTGCCTCTGGGTGGGGAGAGAAGGGAGGGAGGCAGCTGGAGCCCAAGCTGGTGGGACATAGGTGCTCATGCAGGGGGTGGCCCCACAACACTCCACAACGAAACCAGCACAAGTGCCCCCATGAGAGGCAGCCACACAGAGGGCGCCGAGGGCCAGTCCATGTCATCCAGGGAAGCAGCAACCAATGTAATAAAGAGGATCAGTCCCTCACCTTGGGCAGCTCAGTAAGGAGACACCTCTGCCCTTCCATCCTTCTGTCCTGCCCCAACACCAGAGGACATGTGTGGAGGAGATGGGGTGGTGAGAACAGATCCTACTTCCCTCCCCGCCAAGCTCCCTAGAGATGCAGGTCCAGTGTTTTATGTGTGTGTTTGGGGTTGGGGGTGGAGGACGGTGGGAAGAAGAGAGTCATTGCTTGAAAATAAGTTTAAAGTTTTGAAATCCGTGGGACTGAGTCCTACTGGAACCAAAATGTGAATGAATGATATTGGACTAAGATGACGTTAAGCATTGCTAAGGAGAGTTTGAGGGTACACAGTGGCACTTTTGTGTTTGAAACCCTGTTCCTTAATAAACTGGATTCCATTGTAGTTATTGGGTATCAGTCTTTTAAAGACTCAATTTTCCTAGCCAGTATGCCTTTCCCCAGCTCCTTGCATCTGCCTACTTCACAAGATGACTTTTTCCAGACCTGAGGGGTGCAACCTCAATACACTGGCCATCAAAAGTGACAATCCAGGGGAGAAAGGGGGTGTCCCCAGAAAACCTTGCAACCTCAGTAGTTTGTGTGGAAGTAAGCAAGAGGGTGTAATAACCCTCCACTTTCCTTTTGGCTACAATTATGAAGCTCATTGAATGCATTCCACAACAGTATCTCAATTTACAGATGAACTAATTGAGGGTTGGAGGAATTAAACAGTGGAAGTTCATACAGCTGGTAAACCACACAGCTTAAGATTGGAGCCCAGACCAGTTCAATTCCAGACTCTATCACTCCAGTGGCCATGGTACACGTTCAGTCTTTTAGGATCAGTTACCTGCTCTATCAACTCCATTACATGGTTTACTAAGCAAGGTAGCCAAGACCTCAGCCTATGGGCTTTGGGATCAGGAGGGCTCGTGTTTGAATCTTGACTCCATCATTAATCAGTTGTGTGACTTTGGAAACTCAGCCTCCTTCAGTCCACTCAGAAGGAGCGTAGGCTGGGGTGCCTGGGTGGCTCAGTCGGTTAAGCGTTTTACTCTTGATTTCGGCTCAGGTCATGATCTCGGGGTCATGGGATCGAACCCCGAGTTGGGCTCTGTGCTGGGCGTGGAGCCTGATCAAGATTCTCTCTCCCTCCGCCCCTCTCCACCTTTAAAACAACAACAACAAAAAAGGAGGGTAGGCTGTGAGGAGAAGTCCAATGAAGTATGTGCTAAGCATTTTATTTTATTGTTGTTACTGTTAATTTTTTAATTATTAAATTAAAAAATTTAATTTAAATTTTTGTATTATAATTTGTTATTTTGTTAATTTTGTATTCTATTTTGTTAATTTGTTAAATTACTGTTAATTTTTTTTACAGGTATAATTCTTTAGCCATGAGAAAGCAGTGACGGAGAACAGACAACAATGATCAGATCAGTAACTAACATTTACTGAGTGCCTGGGATGGAGTAGACACTGTGCTATCTGCTCTCCATGTACTAAATTAATTCTCCTAACAATCAGTGAAGGCTGTGCAATTAACCTCAGTGTCCAAAGAAGAAGCACATCCAGCCACAAGTGAGGAGCCAGGATTTGAACCTAGGTGGCTGGACTTGGAAGCTTGCGCTCACCACTAGGAGGTAAGCTTGCATGGGCCTTCTTGGGATGTTGGAAGCAGATGGTGTTGCTTAGGGAGGGTGAGTGGGAGGCTTTGTTCCTGGGGTCAGCATGTGGGCTTTGGCAAGAGGGCAAGATAAGATGACCATGGAAGGGGAAATTGGGTGTTTGAAACAGCTGTCACCTGTGGGATGATGTCTGAGACTCAATTCTAAAGGTGAATCACACTGTCAGAGCTTCTATGTCCTTAGAGATGGTTTAGTCTCATGGTCTTTTAAACTGTGTCCCATGGGCCCTTAGGATCCTCCCAGGGCGGGTGGGTGGAGGTAGTGGATAGAGGCTCATCAGATGGGTCTTTAAGACCCTCTTGTTTGCTTCAACCAGGGCAATTCCACTTTGCTTTTCACCTTTTTGGGGGGCGGGGGGAAGTACAACTTACATACAGTAAAGCACATGAATCTCAATGAGATAGCTTGATGAGTTTTTATATATATATACATCTAGGTAGTCACTACCCAGATCAACATAAAGAATATTCTCTGCACCCTGGGGCCGAGTTCCCTGCTGTCCCCTTCTAGTCGGTGCCCTCACCAATAATATCACCAGATAACCACCTTCTGCTCTTACCTGTTTTGAACTTCATATAAATAGAATTATGAAGTTTATCCTCTTTTTGTGTCTGGCTTCTTTCACTCAAAATTATATCTGAGACATTCATCCATGTTTTGGAATGTAGCAATGGTCTTCTTTTCTTCAATGCCATTGCCTGACAATATCACAATTTATTGATTTTTTTTTGTACTATTGATGGAAAACATTTAAGTTGTTTCCAGGTTTTGGTAGTATGAACATAGCTGTTACGAACATTTTTGTACAAGCCTTGTGATGGACAAATGAACACATTTCTGTTAAGTGTATACCCAGGGGTGGACCATAGGATAGCTGTTGTTTAGCTCTGGTGGGTAGACCAGCTGGTTTGGGGGTTTTTTTTAAGTTTTTTTTTTTTATTTGACAGAGAGAGACACAGTAGAGCGGGAACACAAGCAGGCGGAGTGGGAGAGGGAGAAGCAGGCTTCCTGCAGAGCAGGGAACCCAATGTGGGGCTTGATCCCAACGACTGAGCCACCCAGGCGCCCCGAAACAGCTGTTTTTTGAATAGATGTTTCATAGAGTAGGGATCGTAAGATTTACTTGGGGAAAGGGTGTGGTTGCTTAAAAAATTTTTTTTTAAAGGAAAGAGTTTAGCCCCCACTAGTGCAATCCTCTGCATTTGCAGATGGTCAGACCGAGACTCAGAGAGACTCAAACGGCAACAAAGCCATGTCTGGAACTCAGTTACGGGACTAGAAGTTTCTTATAAACTTCTGAGCTCTCTGAAATGTGTGCTCTATATCACTCAACCTGGCTGCTGGTCAGATGTGGAAAGGATACCACAATCTGAGTCAGAAGCCCGGGGTTCAAGCCCCGCTACTGTCACTAACCTGTGTGTGATGCAGGGCAAGGTACCTGCCGCTGTGGGCCTCAGTCTCCTTACCTGGGAAGTGGATGCTTCTGCTTCCCAGCCTTGCTGGATTCAAGGAGACCATGATGGAGAGACACGCTGTAGGTTGAGAAGCACTTAACATCATTGTTATTATTACCATCAAAATATATTCTAAGGGGATGCTTTGGTAAGCATGCTGTTTTCTTATAATATTCATGCTTATGATAATTCACTACTTCACATTTTTTTTCCCAGCCTGACTTAATAGTATTTAATGAGAGCTTTCCCCCCTTCATTAAAAGCTAGTGTGGCAGATAGTATTTTCCAAAGATGGCCACACCAACATATAACTCATCCTACATGCTTCTCTCTAATGGAACTTTTTTTTTTTTTGCAAGTGGAAGGGAGGGAGAGAGAGAATCTTAAGCAGACCCCACACTCAGCATGGAGCCTGTTGTGGGACTTGATCTTATGACCCTGAGATCATCTCTTGAGCTAAAATCAAGAGTCAGACGCTTAACCAACTAAGCCACCCAGGTGCCCCTGATGGCACATTTTTGTAACGTGACACATCTTTGTTGAAGGAGACAGGGTCAATGTTTTCTCCCCTCAAACCTGGACGGACCTTTGTGATTACCTCAATTAATGGAACTTAGCAGAAATGAGGATATGTGAGGACAAATCCAGAGTTAGAAAGGAAAAGTCTAAATGTTGGGGTGTTTCCTAGAGAGAACAGAAACAACCCCCGCAGGAGACACTGTATTGGCTTTTACTTATCTGATTTCACACTGTGATCCTTTTCATTTCTCATTTCTTCATTTAAACTTTCCGCCAAAAGAAAAAAAATATATATCTATGAAACACGCCCTTGAGTTAAACCTGAGTGAAGAATCGAGTTCTGTGTAGCTTCCTACTCAGGCAGAATTGTAGTCACTTGCAAGGAGCCCGATGACTCCAGGAGAAAGGCCTGGAGGCCACATCCTCCTCTTGTGGCTCAGGGGGGATAAGAGTGGGGGTGAGGGCACGCCTGGGATGACGAGAGCTCCCCTTAGCCTGAGAGGCAGACGGACTCCTGGCCCTCTGGACCCTAAAGGCAGAATGACACCCACAAGTGTGGGTGGCTAGGAGTCACACAGAAAGGACTCTCCCCTGAGAGTTGCAGGTTTCTGTGAAGGATGGTCCTTCTGTCAAGAAGGTCTTTATTACAAATTTAAAAATAATAAATTCTTCACACCTGTAAATTGCTTCACATATTAGAAAGCAGGTTCACCTGTGTTACTTATGTGATTTTTTTCCAGTGGCCCTAAAAAGAAGCCAGAGATTGTAACCCCACCACCACCACCACCATCATCTTAATTTTAAATTTAAAGGAACTGAAAGGGGAAGGGCTTTGCCCAAGATCACACAGCTAGCAAGCAGAAATGCCAGTGAAAGAATCAGGGCTTCTGGCTTCTGGGAAATTTTCCTTTACTGAATCATAGACTTGATCCATGGGGGAGTAGGGGTTTGGGGCCCTATAGTGGATAAATGGCAGAGCTCACTTGAGGGAGGGGTATACCCTTCACCCCTTTAGATTGCCCCAGAGCTCTTTTCTGCATGTATGGTATCAGCTCTGTGTGGAATAAAATGCCCCTGTGTCCCTTCATAACTTTGTCAGAAAAGCACCACCCTATCAGTCATTGACATTTTAGTGAGAATTTAAGGACTTACATTTTCTCTAAGAGAGATATTTTCATTTTACATCTTATCTCATTGTGACACTTGACTCTTGGAAAGGAATTTCCAGCATCAGTGAGCAGATAGAAGAGGCATTTTCTCAGGGGCAGGGTGGAAGCGAGTGGGAGAGATATTATAGACTCCTCCCACCCCATGGTATCAGCAGATGCTAACTACTCGAATCATAAAATTTCAGTTATCAAATATCTGAGTGCTCGGTGCTGAGGTTCCAATGACGAATAGAGAGTGGTCCATGGAAAGAGTCACAGTCTGGTGGGGGAGACAGGCAAGGACGCAAGTAACGGTAATAGGATCTCCTAAGTGCTATTATAGACCTAAGTATAGAAGGTGCTATCAGAGCATGAAGGAAACTGGTTAAGAATGGGGATATAGCAGAGCTTTCTAGAGGAGGTGACATCAGTTGGGCTGAGTCTGAGACAACGGAACCGCCATTCATTGAATATTTTAGTCCAGGTTCTATAGAAGAGCTAGTCTGATAGTAGGGAGGGGTGCAACCCCAGGGAACCAGGCATGAAGGGAAGAGTAGCGAGCAGCGCTGGGTGGAGAGGAATACGATGGAGGGTGTTATCACACAGGAGATCTGTAGCAAGCCCGGCTGATGCAGCATCTGGCTGGACAGCCTCAGAGAGGCCTCACGGAGCTCAGTCCCCCCAGTGTCCTGTGGGGGGCCAAGGGATGGAGAGCAAATGTGCTTTCTGGTTCTCTCCCATTTCGGATCCCTCAGTGGCCCAGGCTCACTGCAGGCAGAGGTAATGCTCATGCACTTCTACTTGGAGTCACGTGCCCTGTGTGGGCAATATATCTGAGTCGGAGCTGGGAGTGTTGAGAGGGACAGGAAGTCACTGGTGGCAACCTGAGGGGCGAGCACTGTGTCCCTGGTGCCGGCAAAAGAGATCTGAGGTGGCCTCGAGGGGGAGTATCTGGGAGCTAGCAGGGCATTTATACACACTGGATGATCTACTCCTCACAATAACCCCATGTGGGGTTGCATGGTGTCCCCCAAAAGATGTGTTGAAGTCCTACCCCCTATTATCTGTGAAGGGGACCCTATTTGGAAATAAGGTCTTAACAGATGTCATCAAACTGTAAATGAAGAAGAAGTCACACTGGAGTAGGGTGGCCCTTAATCCAGTATGATCGTTGTCCTTAGAGGAAGAGAAGAGGCACAGAGACAGGTGAACGCTGAGAAAAGAAGCCCCGTGCAGCCCGACATGCAGGGAGATGCCGTGTGCCAAGGCAGAGGTTACGGGGACGCATCCAGGAGCCAAGGAGCACCAGGACCGCCGACAACACCAGGAGCAGGGAAAAAGGCAAGGGACAGATTCTCCCCTACAGACTCTAGAGAGAATGCAGTCCCAAAGACTCCTTGATCTTGGACTTCTGGCCTCCAGAAGAATAATGCGAGAGAATAAATTTCTGCTGCTTTAAGCCACCCGGTTCGTGGTGCTTTGTTGCAGGAGCCCTAGGTGGAGGGGCGAGCGGAGCAGACACGTGCAGGTAACTGTGAGCTAGAACTCTCACGTTCTGAGCACTCTTCATCTATCCACCCATTTAATCCTCCCAAGACCCACTGAGGAGCAACCCTTATGTTCCCATTTTCCAAATAAGGACCCGAGGCGCAGAGAACCTAAGCAACTCGCTGAATGTCACGGTCAATGGAATTGAAACCCTGGCACCCCCAAGCCCGTGGTATTTGCACTCACCCTGCGTGCACTCACCCAAGGCTGACACAGTGCCTCTCCTCTGTGCTATAGACAGCAGGGTGCAGAGATGAGCACGCTTTGGTTCCCCCAACCCCACAGCCCTCACTGTCTTTCTGATCCAATCTAGCTGACATCCCCTCCCTCCCCCGCCCCAACACACACACTGGAGAACTGCTCTGAAACGTGGCTGGTCTGAGCTCACGTGTGCTGTGTGTGTCAAATACACACCGGGTTTACAACACCCAATACAAAAAGAATGCAAAATGTATCATGAATAATTTTTAATATTGACTGCATGTTGAAGTGACCATGTTTTGAATATACAGGATTAGGCTAAATAAAATATATCATGAACGTTTATTGCACCTTTTATTTTTTATTTATTTTATTTTATTATGTTATGTTAATCACCATACATTACATCATTAGTTTTTGAGGTGGTGTTCCATGATGCATTATGAGTTTGTGTATAACACCCAGTGTATTGCACCTTTTAAAAGAAGTTTATTGCACCAGAAAACCGAGGCCGGGTAGGCACTCACGTGATACTTCTGTTGGGTGGCGCTGCTCTAGGACGTGAAGTCCTTGAAGGCAGGGGCCGTCTCTGTCCTGTCCACCGTGGGTCCCAGGAGAAGAGCCGGGCCTGCACACAATGGTCCCTCAATACGCAGTTGTTGGATAATTGCGCGAATGACCAAATCCACCCACCCTGGCGTCTGCTCATCTGTTCCCCGTACACACAAGGTCCAGACCGGACTTTCACCTTGCTTTGTCTCTCTGGGAAGTCCCTCAATTATTCTGAGGCGTGAAGAGATAATGGTTACTGCTTTGTGCCAGGATACTGAGAGGCTGGATGTGTGGTAGAATTTGGAGAATAAAAATGGTCAGAGTATTTCCACCCACAATGGCAATTATCACTGACTGGATGCAACATCCGTGCCTGGCGTCATTCTCCACACTTTGTGTGGAGTGAGGCATTTAATTCTAATGACGCTATGACATCAATCCCACCGTCAACTCCAATTGACAGATGGGGGATATTAAAGCTCCGAAAGCTTAACTCACGCCCCTGGGATTACAGGGCTGGATTTGTAACCAGCTCTGTCCAGCATGATCCTTGGGCTCTAACCACCCCCACAGAGCACAAGGCAAGAGGGGCCAGGGGTCCCACAGAGTGACCCTTCAACTGGGTCCCTTTGGTCTCGAGACCCCAGAGCCACCCCAGACCGCGGACACCCCAGCTCTCCTGGGTTCTGGGGAACCTATCCTCTGTGTGTATTACCACAAAGCATCTGGCCACGCATTTTCTGTGTGTCTGGGTTCATCCTGCCAGGGCATTCAGCTGTGTCTTGTCATGTGTCTTCTTCGCCAGATGGCTGGGCTACTCATGGGCCGGCTCACTTCTGTACCCGTGATGTGGCCATGAGCCAGCGAGTGAGCGGGCATTCTGGGGCAGGGAACAACCCTCACCCATGCCTTTTGATGAGCCATCCCTTCCTGCCCTTCTGGGCCTCAGCTTCTACAGATTTTTAGAGAGCAGCAACTCACAGAGACTCCCCAAAATGCTTATTCCAGCCTCGCTGAGGGAGACATGCCAATCCTCTGGGTGCTTGTGTTAGTCCATTGACCCTTTAGGTCACGGGGTTGGTCTGGAGGTCACGAACCCAGGTGCTGGGGTCAGGCAGAGTGCTGTTCAGTTCAGACACCACCTCCCTGGAGCTGCATTGGTGGAGAGCTCTTTCTTTCTCCCCAAGGCTCAGCCTCCTCTTCAGTGAAATGAGGACAGCGAGAAGCCATTCATGTCATTACTGTTTCTTGTTAAAGCATGAGTCCAAGGCTTGCCTTGGCCTGTACTGACCTCTCTCCCCTAAACTCGTACTGTATTCCTGAGTCCTGCAGGGGTTAGTGCCCATTCATTTGTAATGTCACATGGCGGAGTCCATGGATCTGGCATGGAAAGTGTGGTCATGGTTCAAGAAGACCTGGTTCATGTCCCCAGCGCATCCGCTCTCGACCCCACACCGGCTCTTCCCATGGTGATTACCCCATCTCCATGCATGAAACTCAGCTTTCCCTCTGCCCAAGCCAGAAACCTGCATGTCATCCTCGACTCCCGTCTTGCACAGCCTCGAAATGCTGTTGGCAGTTTGCCCCCACCTTCTCCGGCACCTCCGCTGCCCCTGGTCCAAGCCCCCAGGGTCCCCCGCCTGCATCTTAGCCTTCTACCTGGTCTCCCTGGTTCCGTCCTTGACTCCAGTCATTCTGTCCTCCACAGAATGACCCTTTGGTGGGGTTACCTTGTTTGCAGATTGTCTTTTTTTATATTTTTAAACAAATGCTTAAATAGTGCTCACTAGGTGTCAGGCACAAGTCTGAGTACAGAGTCCAACTCCCCTGGATTCTTATAACAGCCCCAGGAGGAGAGTACCTGCCCAAGGTCTGAGGTCACCCATCTAGTCAGCGGTGGGGCTGGGCTGGTCATCTGGCTCCTGATTGGTGCTGTCAACAGTGATCCTTTTAAAACACAGCAGATTGAGGGCGCCTGGGTGGCTCAGTTGGTTAAGCGACTGCTTTCGGCTCAGGTCAAGATCCTGGAGTCCCGGGATCGAGCCCCACGTCCGGCTCCCTGCTCAGCGGGGAGCCTGCTTCTCCCTCTGACCCCCTTCCCTCTCGTGCTCTCTTTCTCTCATTCTCTCTCTCTCAAATAAATAAATAAAACCTTAAAAAAATAAAAATAAAATAAAGCACATCAGATTGTGTTCCCACTCTGCTCAGACCCTCCAGTGGCTTCCCATGTGCTCAGAATGTCCAAGTCCTCACAATTCTGCTCTAGCTACACTGACCTTAAACACTGCAAGCCCACTCCTGCCTCAGGGTCTCTGTACTTGAGGGTTTGCATGCATGTTACCTGTGTTAAGGAGTTTGGACTTTATCTGAAGGGAATGCAGAATCCACTAAGAAGCATGGAAAAAATTCATCTCACGTGATGTGCAAGAGCCAGCTTATACTTGCTCACGAGGGCCAGTTGTTAAATTTGTAGGAAATTTGCAAGCTGAGTATTAAATCGTTGTAGCTTGAAATTCACTATAGATGAGAGCATTTACACCATGGAAGTTGGCAAGCACCCCAAATCATGGCTCTCCTCTCACCCTGCCTCCTCAGAGAGCTGCTGTTAAGCATTTACCAACACACCACTGGCATTGACAAAGATTTGTATGAAGTGCAAGTAAAGCGTTAACTTCCCAAGTCAGGGCAGGCTTCCCAGAAGAGGTGGCATTTAAACTGGGTCCTGAGTGATCCGTAGGCATTTGCCAGAGGTGAGAGGGCATCCCAGACTGAGCAAACCAACTGAGAAAAAGCACAAAGTTCTGGACATTCCCTTTGGGGCAGTAAGTACTGCAGAGTGGCCATGGAGTGTGGAGGGGAGGAGGAGGGGGAGGCAAGTTGTATGGGAAGAGAGCAGCAGAGAATGGGGTTGGAGGCAGATTGGGTGAGAATCTCAAGACCAGGTAAGGGGCTTGGACTCTCTCCTGGGGTCCTGGGGAGCCATGACAGGTGGTAGAGCAGGGCTAGGACAGGCACTGCTGAATGCTGCAGGTTAGCAAGCCTAGTCTGGCTGTCGTGTGGAGGATGAATTGGAGGCGGGAGGCCAGAAGCTCTTTGAAACCAGTTTGCTTTGCATGCTTAGAGTGAGTGAGAGTTAGGAGTAGATGATACGGATGGTGTCTGCCTGAGGGTCTTCCCCCGCAGCTCTGCGGAAACACTTTATGCATGCAGGTCCCAGAAGCCTCTTTTGGGAGGAATTAGTTCACTAGTAGTTGCAAAACATTGTGGGAAACTAGAAAATTGCAATGAACCCTCCCTGGAAGGGAGCGTGTAATGGGTTTGTCTTCCATCTGACCTTGGGACCTCCCTTCCTGGGGACCCAGGCTCCTTGCACAATCAGTTTCCTGAAGGCCCTCGGAAGGGGGTGGACATAACAGCCATTGTGGGCACTTTCTAACTGCAGCCTCCGTTTGAGGTTCTTGGTCTGTGTCATCGCCTTTGGTTCCCACAGCGTGTCATCGAGGGAGGAAAGTTGTTATCCCCAACTTACAAGTGAAACCAAGAGATGAGGTAACTGTTCTGGTCTCAAAAGCCAGAGGTTGTCCTCGGTACTGCCGTCCTACACTGCCTCTCCCTTCTCAGACGCCATGCTGGTTGTTTTTGTGATGGTCACAGCTCCTAGGATTGGTCTCCATTTTGTAGATGGAGAAACTGAGGTTTGGCGAGGGTTCACACTTACTCCAGGTCACACGGCCAGCAAGCAGCAGAGCAGGCTGGACCCTGCAGCCGGAGCCCCGCCTTCCAGGAAGGAGGGAGAAAAGATGAGAGAAAGGGAAGATGGGCACCAGAGGGCAAGGGCGCCCCAGCCTGTGGTGTTTGGGTCTGGTGTCTTCCAAAGGATGAGAATTTTTGTTTTCATAGTTTGGAAATCCCACAGGAGGACAGAAACATCACGAACAATGGCTCTGCCCTGCCCACACCCACCTCCTCTTGACCAAGACTTTGGTTCTTCCAGGAAATCTTGCCTCAGAATTGGGGGCTGCACATCAGGGCTCCCCTCTGGGTCTGGAGGACAGGTGTTTCGGGGAGTGGTGTCATCAAGAGTGAGGGAAACTGCTGTCCAAACCCCATGTCACTCCATGTTTTGAAACTCGGCCCCTAGGCCTTGGTGCCCATCCCTGATGGTTAACCGACACCAAGTGACGGATCCTGGAACAACGCCCAGTGGTCACCAGTGGCGAAGAAGACTGCTGAGAAGAAGAGAAGCTGGCACATAATGAATCAGGCATTGTGTGGTTTACTGACCAGTGTCAACATCAACTGATGCTCATCGTGGGATGGGGTAGGGGGTGGGGGCAGCCGCAGGGAAATCTGAGAAGCATGAAACAACAACTCATATTTATTGAGCGCTCATTATGAGACCAGGAATTGGGCTAAACATCTCACCGAATACTCAAGCCATATTCCGACATAGGTTTTATTACCCCTGGTTGAGAGATGGGGAAACAGAGTTTAAGTGGCTTGCCCCAGGGCTGAGCCGACATCTGAACCCAGGTCAGACTCTATGTGCCCAAACTAAGCACCTGCACCCTGACTGCTGTGGGGGAGCATGGAGAGAAGCAGAGGGACCAGTGAGGAGGTGACTACAATAATCCAGGGGAGAAAAAAATGATTGGGGCGCCTGGATGGCTCAGTTGGTTGAGCATCTGACTCTTGGTTTCAGCTTGGGTCATGATCTCAGGGTTGTGGGATTGAGCCCTGTGTTGGGCTCTGCACTCGGTGGGGAGTCTGCTTGAGATCATCTCTCTTTCTCCCTCTCCCTCCGCCCCTCCCCCTGCTCATGTGTGTGTGCTCGCTCTCTCTCAAAAAGATGAATAAAATCTAAAAAATAATTTATAAAAAAATGATTGCTCAGACTAATGTGGTAGCAGTGGTTGGATTCAGGGTATATTTTAAAGGCAAAGCAATGGGACTTGTTGAGGGTTGGATGGGAAACGTGAGAAAGATACTGATCAAAGACAAGACCTAGATTTTTGGCCTGAGCAACAAAGTGCAAGGAGGTGTTCTTTGCTAAGATTGGGACATCAAGGGCAGGACAGGGTTTGGGGGTGGGGATCCAGAACGAACCTGCAAGGTCAATTCAACCACCACAGGGAAACACCATCAGGGGAGATGGTAGGGAGAGGAGGGGCATATATACTGTAACATCAGTATATAGATGCAGTTTAAAGCCCTGGGCTGGATAAGATCATCAAATGAAGGACTGTACATGGGAAAACGGCCAAGGGCAGAGCTTTGGCGAGTTTCGCGATTAAAGGGTGGGCTGTGGAAGGGTAGCTAGCAGAGGAAACTGAGCAGGAACAAGCAGGGGGTAGGAGGACAACGAGGTGATAGTTAAAGAAGAACACGTTTCAAGAAGGAGAGGTGATCACCAGGTCATTGCTGCTGAAGGTCAAGTAAGACAAGGAGAGGTCTGGGCATTGGCTTTGGCAAAGTGTAGCCCATTGTTGACCCTGATATCCCAGGGGTGACAAACTGTTTAGACCTGTCATGTTGGCTGGCCTTGAATTTCTGGGTAAAGATTCTTAAGATTATAGAGCCTAGAGACGACAGAGCCAACATTTAGACAGTCTGCTAAGTTTGAACTTTGGATCAACCAGTAGCTGTATGACCTTGGGCAAGTTACTAACCCTTCTGAACTTCAGTTTCCTCATCTGTAAATGGGGGAAAACAATGCTGCCTGTCTTATAAATTGTGGTGAAGCAAGCATTACATGAAATCACATATATAAAGTAGGTACTTATTATTATTAATATTGTTAGCTTAAGAGTGGTACTTATATTTCTGAGAAAATCAATGTCCTAGTTTTGAGCAGAGCTTCATTAATGCTAAAGAAAGTGATGGAAAGTTCTTTGAAGTTTGAAACATTCCTCTCCCTGGTGCCATCCAAAATTCTCAGCACATAACTGGTCTTAACCTGATTATGTCAGTCCCTGCTTTGAGCAGTTTGTCATGCTCTCTGGGAAGAGACCAAGACCCCTACCTGGACCCACAAGACCCGAGTCGTCCAGGTCTCACTCCTCCAGCTTCTCACAGTTTCCTGAAAGTGCTAGTCTCCCTCCAGCAACAGCACATTGCACCTGCTACTCCCTCTTCTACAAAGTCCCTTCCCTTTCCTCTTCCCAGTGTCAAATTCTCATCTTTCCCCTCCTGGGACAATGGTCACTTCCCTGGGAAGCCCTCCCTGAGCTCCTGGACCGGGTCAAATTTCTCTGCTAGGAGTTGCCAGAGCCCAGGTGCCCCCTTCCTGGCACTCGGCATATTTCTGATGGCACATTCTTGTTGTGAACCTCTGTGCGATACCCGCCTTCACCACTAGACCCTGGGTGCGTGAGGGCAAGGCCGGGTCTGCTTTGCTCACCAGCGCGTACCTTGGGTCAAGCCCTGGGTCTGGCACGTAGGGAGAATACAACCCAGAACTGCTGACTGAGTGAATGAGTAGGTATTTAACGCAGTGAAGAAATGAGCAGATGGCTTTCCTTTTTGCAGAGCAGTGCAGGTTGTTTGAAAGGCAAATATAAAACCAAATCTTACGCCATTTACTTTAATTATAATACCAAGGAGGGGGAATAAAATCTTGCCCTTGAAATATAATTCATATAATTATATGAAATATAATACTTTAAAACCTAGACTGTCATTTTCACTCATTTCCTTTTTAAAATGATAATCGCCCGATAAGATGTAAGTAATGGCCCTTAAAGTAGGTCCCCGACTTGGCAGAGCCACTAACTAGCTGCTGATCGTAGACAAGTCACTTAAGCTCTGCGTGTCACTATTTACCTCACATGGTTCTTGTGAGGCTCTGGGTTGGTGGTGTGAAAGCCCTTGGAAAGCAAGGTCTTCTTTATTATCCATTATTCTCAAGAATATGAATAACAAGAAGGAACAGGCTGCGTGCTGGAGATGATTGAGTAGATCTGCAGGGCTGGAGGATTGTGGCCACAGAGAAAAATGAAAAGGGAGAAGATAGGGTTGAGAAATTGAAGGGGGGGGATAAAGGGAAGAGGGGATCAGAGATCATGAAGACTGGGGTTTTATGTCTGCCAGGCTAAGCAGAAAGAGGGGGTTGTTGGTATCTAGAGCTGGGGAAGGTGACCTGAATAAAATCACCCTGGTGGCCAAATTCTTAGAAGCCACATAAGGGAAGAAAAGAATAGCCACCCCCTCCTCGGCTTGCCATGTGGTTGCACAGGAGAGATGCCAGGTGTCCCCCAGGTGACCTTGGCCGCTTAGGGCTGTGGCTCTGCAGACAGGTCTGGGAGGCTGCACCCTGCCTGGCAGCTGTGGGTCTGCCCACCGGCGACTTTTGCGGCCCACTGCAACCTGGCTGGATTCAGCCCCTGGGAGCAATTCAAAGCCTCTGGGTAGTAGGGCAGCCAGGGAGATGGTTCTGGAGAACGCTGCCTGGGTAAAAGGGCGGGCCACCCCATAGCAACAGGCCACCGATTCCCTCAGGGGAGGGGCTCCATCATTCGTTGCCAGCCAGCTTTTCCAGGGAGGCTGGGTTTTAAATGTGGAATCACATCATTTGCAGAAAAACAAAAACCAAGCAATCAAAACAAACAAACAAAAAAACCCTGGCAGGCACAACAGGACATGCCTGATGGTGTCACTTGGGCTTCCCATTTGTGCTCCCATTTGATCCCCATCTGGGGGCTTCTGGCACGCCCTCCCCCTCCCCCTTCCAGGGAGAAAGCCCTGGAAATTCACTTAACTCATTGTCCGTCTGTAAGAGATGACAAGTCAGTGCCTTTCTTCAATACTGGAGGGAAGGACGGACTCTGCTGTCCTATTTCCACACGCCCATTGTGCTGTCCTTCCTTCCACTCCTAATTCTACTTGCCGGAGTGGTAAGTAGCTGCAAAGGTGGTGTTGACTGGAGTCATTCATTCAGTCCTTCATTCCCTCAGTCAACAAATAATAGTCAAGAAACATCCCTCTAGGTGTCACACACGGCCTGGTGCTGAAGACTGTGCATTTACATTCCAGTGGGGGAAGGCAGACCACGAGAAGTAAACAAACATAGAGTAAAGTGTCAGCTTGTGATAGGTGCTATGAATAAACATAATGCCAGGAGAGGAGAGAGAGTGATGGAGGCAGTTATTTTAGGTTGGAAGACCAGGAGAGACCTCTCTATCCTCCCTCCTCCCACACTCCATGCTTTAACAAGATTTCCCTGGGTTTCCCTGGCCTCATTCATAGGTGCTAATGAGCAGCTGAGGGTTGGCAGAGGAGCTACTGAGATAAAAAAGGGTTTCCCCTACACCCTCTGTATCCCTGGCCCTCTGAAGTAGGCTCAGCCCCAGCCAAGGGGAGCAGGTGCAAAGCTCAAATCCTAAGAGTAAGTATTCCCATTTGTCTGTACAGCTTGGAAATCCCAGGCCCAATGAGTCAGCCGAGAGGAGGGAGGCTGCAGGCTGCATGCCGGTGGGTGGAGGGAGCAGGAGGGAAGCTCCAGGCTACGGTCGTCCAATGCCCGCTCAGACCGCCTTCCTCAAGGGGGACGCTCAGACCGCCTTCCTCAAGGGGGAATAGGCAGACACCGGGTTGCAGTAAGTCAGGGTCGGTCTCGCTACCCCAGATAAGCACCTGCCCCATTTCCCGGTCTCTGACTGAAAACTTATCATCAGATAGTCACTTTTCTGGAAGGTGCAAGGGCATCTCAAAATCTTTTTTTTTTTTCTAAGATGGATAATGGCAGGTGGTGTGATGACTTTCCATCTCAAAGGGGAAGTTCTTACCATGAGCCAGAAGGCCCTGCATGATATACAGCCCCTGCTTCTTGGGCTGGCTTTGTAATTTTGGGGGGGCCCAGTGTCAAAGGGCAAATTGGCCCTGCTGCATTATTGTGATCTCCCCGAGGATAGAGATTCTTATCTTTCTGTTTTGGTTTGATGGCGGTTCTATTGCCAAAGCCTGGCACCTGACAGAGGCTCACGAATTGTTATTGTTGAGTCAAGGTGTTTGAGTCATGATGTGGATGTGTTGGTGGGGCTTCTTTTAACATTTATTAAGTACCTACTGCATATTAGGCACTGGGCTAAGGCAGTGGTTCTCAACCCTGGCCCGCACATGAGTATCACGCCAGGAATTCTTAAAAATCCCAATGCCAGACTCGCCTGGACCAGTTCTGTGAGAATCTAGTGGGGGTGGGCATCAGCATTTTTAAAGATTCTCCTGCATGGCCCAGCTTGAGGACCAGGGGGCTGCCATTCCTCCCTTGTCAGAGGCTGTGTACATCAGCATCACGGGGCCGCCTCGGTTACTGCTCAGATACCCGCGACCATTTTCAGAGATTCTGGACCAATACGTCTGAGAAGAGGCTAGCCTGTTTAACAAGATCCTCAGGGGATTTTGCTTACACCAGATTTCAAGAACCTGAGTTATCTTGTGGAATCTTATGACTGTGCCCATTTAACAGACAAGAATGAATAGACTGAGAGAGGTTAAGGAGTTTGTTCAAGGTAACGAGGTAGGTAACTGGAAGAACAGGGATTCGAACCCAGGGCTCCCGAAGCCATGATCTGAGCTTACCCACTAGCACCTCTGCCTGTCCTCTGTCACAAAAACTGGGTGTACTCCAAGAGGAGAGGGGTGGCTTGGTTGTGAAAATAAAGATTAAATAAAGATTGGACGCATCTAATATTGTCTAACTTGAAGATGGACACGTTGGTTAAACTACCAGCTCTGTGGTGAGGAAACGGGTCCAGCGGGGAACTGACCTCCATCCCAAGAGTCACTTGGGCTTTAAGTGGTGGAGCCGGGATTCCAACCCAGTTCTCCAGGCTCCAGATCCGAGAGCCATTTTCCCTGGACCCTCCCTCAAGTTCCACATTAGCAAGCGAATCGCTAAGCTCTTAGGGCATCCCAGAATCCTTGTTGCTGCCACCTGACACACAGTAGGCTCACAAGCAGTGATGGCCAGAAGGATGGCTGACTGCGCGGCCAGGTGGGCGAGGGAGTGACAGGGTCTGAGTGGCACACTGGTCTCTGGTGGGTTTATGCTCTCTAGTTCCAAGTACGGACCACTAGAGGGCGGTATCGGACAAGAGAAGGAACAAGGCTTCCCAGCGTTTCTAGGACTGGAGAAAAGAATCCATTTGTGGCTATGGATTTAAATCAAAAGGGGAGGTTCTAATTCACAGAGCAATTAAAGTGAGCGTTGCTTTCCCCTGGACTTGTAGGCTGATGGGAACCTTCCTCCGGCCACAGTAACACGTGGGCCTACCCCTGACCTTTCTAGATTTAAAATCAACAGATTAAGAGGGGTGGAGGGGAAATCTTGGTCAGCCTGAAATGTGGATGTTTATAGTTAATAGGAGGTTAAAAAAAAAAAAAAAAGACATTTTATAGCTTCCCAGACTTTTACAACACTGATGGGAGTTAATGTTTCGAGAAATGGTATTCTGATGAAGTCGTATGCTGAATTAATTTTCCATAAATAAAACCATACATTTTCACAGATTGTTTTTTCTGCCTTATCATGGAGGTGTGTGCTTTCTGTGGATAAACATTCTCTCCCTTCTTTCTTCTGCCCCCCTCTTCTCTCCATGAGCCCCACAGTAAGATAGACCCGGGTTTCGATCTGAGTTATGTTGCTACTGGTTGTGTGACCTTGGGTTAATGGCTTTACATCTTTGAGGTCAGAGTTGTCAACTAGAAAACAGGGGGACGAATGATGACGCTGAAGGTCTGCCATGAGATTCAAAGAGAGAACCTGTGGAAAGGTGCCTCATGCTGGGCCCTCAATACATGGTGGCCATCTTCCATGTTATACCCCCTTTGGCTTGGCACTTAGGTCCAACATAAGACTGAGAAATAGGCACAGGTCTCCCTTGGAGCTCCTTCCAGCTTCTTCTCCCAGCCCCTTCTCTTCTCCCCATTTACATCAGGAACCAAAAGTTCGGTTGTCAAAAGAACAGCTAGGTCTTTAGTGAGTGTGAGCCAGTTACTCCTCCCTGGGACCACCACGACTAACCCCAAGATCACATTTGAGAAGGTACCTGCACTGGAGAGAGACCCAGAGGAATGAATTTTAAATGGCAGCCTTTCAGACCCAACACCTCCCTCATGCTAATGATCATTACAATTATAATAACGTTTCCTGGCACATACGATGTGCTATGCTCTGTGCTCAGCGTTTCATATGCATTATCCCCTTGAATTCTTACCACACACCTTAGAAGCTAGGTGTTTCGGCATCGTCTTTTTACAGGTGAGGAGACTGAGGATCAGAGAATTTAAGTGGCTTGGCGGAGATCACACAGCTATCAAGTGGTGAGGCTGGAGGCAAACCTAGGTCTGACTCCAGAGCTTACTGTTGAGTAGGAGGTGACAGTATTCCAAGGTGACCTCACAGAAAGGGCTAGCGAGCGTGTCAGCAAGGTTGAAAAGAAGGAGACGACACATGACAGAGAGAGCCTGGGAAACTTTACGGATGTGGTGTGATTGGAACATGGCCCTGAGGATTAGTTTGGGTTTCAGCAGGCGGAGATGAGGAGGGAAGGCGGCATTAGAGGTGAAGGAACCACCAGGAGCCGAAGCAGAGAGGCTGGAAAGCATGGGGTTTGTTTTGGAGACATGGATGTATCAGTAATGCATCCCCATAGGAGGTAGGTGCTACCTCTCATTATTTGCATTTTACAGAGGAGGAAAGCGAGGTAGAGGGGAGGTAATTAATTTGGCTAAGGTCACACAGCTAAGAGGTAGAGCTGGGATTTGAACTGCCATCTGTCTAACTCCAGAGCCTTTTCAAGGTGGAGATCACATACGGATCTCAAGTCCATCACTGACTGAGGGAAGGCTGAGTACCTGACGCTTCTGGGAGGATTCCAGGTCCAGCAGCTCAACCATGCCCAAAGCAGCATACCAGTGTCTGCCCCCACCCTGCTCTCCCCCCTGCAGTGTGTGGGGGCCAGGAGGGGGAGAAGAGCAGGGAACAGGACAATTTTCAGATTCTCAGATAATTACAGAGACTGTACCTTTTACCACACCCACCTTTTCACACCCTTCTTCCAGGGATCAGGTTACTCTCTTGCATTCTTTTACATTTAATAATCATGGCTTGTTAACCACATGCTGGACCCTGGGATAATAATGAGGCCTGAAGTCAGTTTGGAAGCCTGCGGGAGATCACATAGCTAGCAAGTGGCGGATGGAGGATTGGATCCCAGCCTGAGCCACTCACCACCACCGTACGGCTCCCCTCTCCTCTGCTTCTCCTGCTTCTCACAATGGCCCCAGAGAGGTCTCTGGGCTCAGGAAGTCTGACCTACCTGCCAGGGCTCGAGGTTGGTGAGCCAGCCTGGAGGCCAGATCCTGATTCCTGGTCCGGTCTCTCTGCTGCTCCCACCCCCTGCCCCAAGTCTGTCCTGAGGTAGCAGGTGCTGATGGACCCTGAGTACCCACTGTACCTCCACAGCTGAGCTCCTGGCCTCACGCACTTGTCCCCAGGAGCCCTACCCATAGAGGGTAGGAAATCCAGGCCATTGGTGGATCTGTTTGTGTGGGTTTTAGGATCCATGGAATCCTGGCTCATTTCACTTCTGTTACCAGAACCCACTGTGACCCTGGAGGGACATTTGTAGGGCTGGGGCAATATTCACAGATGGACAGGGGACTGGTTTTAGCTCACAAATGGAAATCTCATTTAGAGGGAGGTTAGGTGTAAGGGGCACGGAGGGGATTCCCGCTGTGGATTAGGGGGATTTCCAAGGTAGCAGCGAGAGTGGGGGGAGGGCAGAGGGGTGTGTGTGCATTCATTCCCTCATTCAGTCATTCATCTATTCCCTCCACATACCCCGAGCACCTATTCTGTACCAGGCTGTGTTCAGGGCATGAGAGAAACAGGAGGAAGAAAACAGACAAAATCCTTGCCCTCATAGTGCCCCCGTTCTACTGGTGATGGTGGGGGTGGGGGTGGGGTGGGGTGGGCAAATACAATGAATACATTGTCCGTTAGGTGATGGTGACAAGTGACATAGAGGAAAACAAACCAGGGATGGAAGCAGGAGGGCTGGTGGGGCAGAATCTGTCTGCATCTGGACCTGCCTTCCAGTTCCAGGGGGAGCTAGAATCAGGTTCTTTTCTTTTCTAAATAAGCAGGTCATTATTCAGAGAACCCAGATTCACCCTGTATGGGTAAAATGCAGGTAAGTCCAACACCTGGCAGGGGACACTCAGAGCCAAAGAGGGGCTCGAAGGTGAAGCCACTTTGCTCCGTACACGCCCAGGTCATCTCACGCGGAGCCAGGGACCCCAGGCCCACCCTTGCCTGGTGGAGGTGGGAACGGCACTTCCATCGGCTGATCTTGGTGGTCAAGACCAGGGTGGATATGTGTCCTGGTGCCACACACTGTCCTGAGAGATGGAGGGCTCTCTTTGCTGGCCATTTTTGGAGAGGGCCAGGAAGTGGGGGGCTGGCTTTTCCCTGCCATGAGGCTACAAACCCGAAGTGAGGTATAAGCTTACCCTGTTGTTACACATTAAATGGGGGCTCGGGAACCTGAGCCAAATCTGTCTCAGCACCTTCGGCTTAGGGCCCCCAGGTTCCCCCTTCTTTTACAGACGATCTGGAAGCCCAAAAAACAGATTTATGACACAATGGCTCGCTTTTGCTTGGAAACTTAGGTCCCCCAAAAGGAACTGTGTTGGGAACCTGTACTAAGATATTTATGAACTTATTTATTTATTTATTTTTAAAGATTTTATTTATTTATTTGAGAGAGAGAGAGAGCACAAGTGGTGTGAGGGGCAGAGGGAGAAGCAGACTCCCCGCTGAGCAGGGAGCCCGATGCGGGACTCGATCCCAGGACCCTGGGATCGTGACCTGAGCTGAAGGCAGATAGATGCTCAACCGACTGAGCCACCCAGGGGCCCCGAACTTTTTTTTTTAATACTAAAAACAGTTTTGTATTTTTGATTTATTTTGAATTATTTGTGACTTTTCATGCACTCATTAAGGGTCAGTCGTTGGAAAGGACTTCCAGAGCACCTCTAGGTAGCAGATGCTGTCCTAGGCACAGGGGTCATGGTTCCTGTGCCCACGTTGTAAACAGTCTAGTGACACACAGGTAAGTAAAAGGGTGGTTATAATACGGGGCTGTGAGGGGCAGAGTTGAGGGTTGTTTTGGGAGCTACTTAACCATGGAGGTCAGGGATGGCTTCCGGGAGGAAATAATGTCAAATCTGGAAGGAGGTGACTGGATGAAGAGGCTGGGGAAGAGCGTTAGAACCTTAAGGAAGAACAAGGCCAAGCTTGGAGTGGAGAGCAGGAATGGGGTGTAGAGCCATACTATCTCACCCACGGGGTGGTGGCGAGGAAGAGGTAAGCCGTGTGCGTTAGTCGTCTAGGGCCGCCATGACAAAGGACTGGGAAGCATAAACTGGAAGGCGTCTTATAAGGACACCAGTCACGATGGATGAGAGTCTACCCTAATCATGCCATTTTAACTTTAATCGCCTCTTTAAAGGCTCCATCTCCAAATACAATCCCATTCTGAGGTACTGGAGGTTGGGCTTCAACATGTGAATTTGGGGGTGACGGACACAGTTCAGATCATAACAGATGGGCAGTGCCTAGATCCATCAAGTCTTAGGAGCCGTGTTAAAGAGAATGGACTTTCTCTGAAGGCAAGGGGGAGTCACTGCAGAGGCTAAGACAGAGGGAAGATGCGGATGTTTGCATTTTACAGAGTTCTTGCAGCAGCGACGGCAAAGAATTGAAGGACAGAGAGGAGTTTAGAAGTGGGCGGGATACCCTCTAAGAGAATCTGGCCGAAGAACGAGAGACTCAGGAGGTAGAAACCACAGGACTTGTGATGGGCTCCCTGTGGGGGGCAGGGCAGGGGAGTGTCAGGGTGAGCTGGATTTCTGGTTGGGGCCACCGGGTGCAACATGGAAATCCTCACTGTGCATTTTGGAGGAGAGCCTGGCCCAGGTGAGGGGAAGGAGACGAGTCCAAGGTGGGGGGCATCTGAGTGGAGGCAGGTTTCCAGCTCTGGAAAGAAGTCTGGAAGTCTGGATTGGAGATGTGGGTTTAGGACTCCTTAGCTCTGGATGGTAATTAAAGCCATGGGAACTGATGAGGGAGGGGTGCTAGCCCTGAGTCTGAATATTCAGAAGTGAGCTGAAACTCTTCTTATTAAAGCTGGAGACGTGTGTGCGCAGAATGATTAACACCCCTGCTGATATGGACACCCAGTTAATTTTCCTGCATGTTCTGAGAGCCACTGGGAACCTGGGGTGAGGAGGGTCTCCTGGGTCTTAGCTCCCTTCCTGAGGCCTGAGGACATTTCATCAGCTTTTGATACTTAATGAGTCACTGGACACCCTCCCAGCTGAGTCGGCCCAGGGACCCCACGTGGGAAGGACACACAAGGAACTCCTACAGACTAGACCACCTGCCTTGTGGAGCAGAGGGGCGGGGAGGGCGAGGGCGGGGTACCCTTCAGAGCCAATGCATGGTGGTGGCTTGTCTGCACAGGGATAAGTAATGACGCCGAAGAACTGGAAGTGTTTGCTGGGCTTGAGGACGCATGACACATATTTTTGGTAGTAGTAGTTTTCCAGATTTGTCTTTTTTTTTTTTTTAAAGATTTTTATTTATTTATTTGAGAGAGAGAGAGCACTAGAGAGAGCAAGCATGAGTGGGGGGCAGAGGGAGAGGGAGAATCAGGCTCCCAGCCGAGCAGGGAGCCCAACGTGGGACTCGATCCCAGCCCCCTGGGATCACGACCGGAGTCGGAGGCAGATGCTTAAACAATGGAGCAACCCAGGCGCCCCTAGATTTGTCTTTTTAAGGTGTCTTTCCCAAGCCATTCTAAAATAATAACAGCTGAAATTTATAGAGTCCTCACTAGATTCCAGACAATGTGCGAAGCATTTGACCGGTATCACCTCAATTCATCCTCGCAGGTGGGCCCTGTGGGTACTCCCACTTTTCTGATGAAGACAGCACAGCTCAGAGAAGGGAAGAAGCTTGTGCCAGGCTGTGCTGTTTGTGACGGAGGGGGTTGGATGGGAACCCTAGCAGGCTGATGTCAAGGCTCCCGCGGTCGATCACTGGGCCACCTGGCTGCAATGAGCGTTCCTTCATGGAAGCAGGACCTTTGCGCGGGTTTCCCTGGCCTCATAGTCGAAACACCTGGGGCCCATCCCCAGCTCCCCCACAGGCTGGTGTGTGACTTGGGTAAATTGCTGACCTTCCTGTATCTCAGTCTTCCACCTCTCATAAAATAACAGTGCCTACTAGAACAGGGTTTGGGAGTGAGTTTAGTGATAATCCATAATGACTCTGAAGCACTTAGCTCCATGCTGGGAACATAGTAAGTGCCTGGGGCAGATGGGATTGCCCAAAGATGGCCATATCAATACTGATACCTTCCCACAGGCTCTTTTTCCCATGTGAGGGTGACACTCCTTCACTGACCACTGGGTTTAGAGTCCCTCCTCTTGAACCAACATGTGCCTTGGCCAACAGCGCACAATGGAAATAACACCGTGTGACTTCTGAGGCTAGGTCATAAGCGTCCACCTGCCTCTCTCATTTAGCCTATCTGGAGCCATGGGCCTGGCTGTTTGAGTCTTCCCACCCTGGGCACCAACCAGAGTGAGTGAGACCAAAGGCCCCACCTCTGAGCCGACACAGTGGATGCCGAGTAGAGCAGAGATGAACTGTCCCCACCAAGCCCTGCCCTGACTGCAGATCTGTGAGCAAAATAAATGTTTTTCTTTTAAGACTCTATGTTTTGGGGTGGTTTCTTATGCAGATTAGATAATAAGAACAAAGCCCAAGAAATGGCTCTTGATGTTATTACTTCTGCCTGAATTAGCGCACTGTCACTAATTCCAGAAGTAGGTTATAAATCAGGAAGATAATGTCTGGAGGTGGGGTAAATTTGGGTCCCGGAAATTCCCCAAAGTGTGTCAACTCCTATTGGCTGTTTGAGAGTTAATGAGCAGCTATAAAAGCTGATTGGATCATCTGAGATCAGAGGGTTTGTACTATGCAAATGAAGGATAAGCAGGATGAAACCCCTGTATGTGGGGTGGTATGTGGTAGGGAGAGGGTTCTGCCCTCATTTCTTCTCTGTGAGACTCATGGGCTAAGGTAATATATCCTTTGGCATATCATATTAACCATTCCCCAACACTTTCTTATCAATAATATCATTCCAGCCATACCATACACCTCCTGGATGGTGTAGGACAGGGATTCCTGACCTTATATTCCAGTTGGGCAAACTGAGGCACAGTGAAGCGAGGTGACAAGATTCAAGGACATACGGCCGGTCAGGGGCAGAGCAAAGAAAGTATACTCTCCTTGCCTTTAGAGCTTAGCTCTTCAACCTGCGAGCTGTGTAACTTGAGGCAAGCTAATTGGCCTCTCTGTGCCTAAATTTTCCCATCTGTAAAATAGGGATAAACACGGTACTCCTTTAGAGGCATCTGGGCAGCTCAGTCCGTTAAGCATCTGACTCTTGATTTTGGCTCAGGTCATGATCTCAGGGTCGTGGGATTGAGCCCCGTGTCGGGCTCTGCGCTGGGCATGGAGCCTGCTTGGGATTCGGTGTCTCTCCCCCTCTGCCCCCCACCTCCCTTTCTTAAAAAAAATACCCCTTCAGACTGTTGTAGTGAAGATTAAATCAGGTATTTTGTGTGAAGTGTTTCGGATGCTCCTGGCATATAAGAAAAAGTTAGGAAGTGGCTGAATTGGGGTTTTAGATCAGGTGGTCTACCTCCAGACTCCATACTGGTGAGCCCAAGTCCCGGTAATTCCCATCGGTCCTCCCAGAAGCCCAGACAGCAATATCCCTGGTATCCCACTGTTCCCAAGAGGGCATGATTTTCAGTCCTGCCTGGCCACCCTTCTCGGTTCACTGTGCCTTGAATACACGACGCCCTGAACTGAAGGAAGCACCAGCACCTCCTCTTTTATTAATGCAGCCCAAGATCATACTGCTATTCTGGCAGTCACATCGTGCTGTTGACTCATCCTGAGCCAGCAGTCAAAATCCTGTGTTCTTACCACACGTGTTAGCATCAAGCTGCATTCTTGCCCAACTAGGATTGGTGCCGTTGGGGATTTTAAAAATCTGACTGCGGAATTATGCGGTTTGTTAGCTTTTGCTCACTGCTGTAGCCAGTCGAAGAAAGAACCCAGATGAGCTCCTCCTTTCTGGGTACCTGGAGACACCCCACACGCTTTGAATATGCCCTCTCTTTTTTCTTTAGTTAGTTGGAGTGGCTTGCTGTTACTTGCAGCAGGAAAAGCAAGCCACGGATCGGCTTCCGAGTGGTCCACGTGTAGGAAGACAAGAGGTGTGGCTTGGGTGTTGTGGCCCAAGGCAGAGAAAGGGGGCTCTGGAAGCTTTTGCCACATGCCAGCTCTGAGCCCCAACTTGGAGTGGTTGCCACCTGAATAGGACAGAGCTGAGGACAGAGGCTGTGTTCTGGAAGGACACTGGCAGAACTAATCAGGCTTCTAGCACATTGGTTGTTCAGATGGCCCCTGACCTCCCTAAATGTACTGTCATCTAACCCACGTTTTTCCAGGGCCCACAAAGATGAAATGATATTTTGCTCATGTCTGATTTCTTGCTGAACTACAAACTGATCTAGCTTGGGCCAGGGGTCTGCCTGCCTGTGTTCTGATGGGCTGTTGCAAGGGGCAGACTCACCGTGCAACCCTGCCTTTGGAGAAGTGGCCATGGAGGCAGGGCGGACACCCCAAAATGTATGTGTTTCGGGGTTAATCACATTCATGTTAGGGTATTTCTTAGGTAAATCCCCCCAATTTAACTTAGAGTTAATTTAATTTATATCATTTCAAATGCTGAATCAATAAAGCCAAGGGTAGAATTCCTTTAGCAGGACCCACCTCATAGTTCCTTTAGGGAGTAAGGCTCTGCAGGTCATCTCATGCATGACTGGCTCATGTTCTTGCTTCAGATGGTCTCTGGCAGCTTCGGTGTCACTTCTTGGTAAACTAAACAGTGTTACCTTCACTCCAGGCAAAGGAAGGGGGCTTTTCCCAAGGGGTGGGCCGAGTTAAAGGAATCCAGCCAGGGAAGGTGAGCTAGCCAAAGCTGGAAGGCTTACCCCTGCTGGACTGGAATAGGCAGAGGAGGGGGCAGTTCCTGGGGCCAGAAGAAAGTGGTCGTACTTGTAGGGATTGTAGGAAAGGACGCCTGGCAGGACCATTGGCCTTAGGTAGAGGCAGGCAGCCCGCTAGTAACCCCCCAGCAGGGAAGGAGCTGGGAAAGTAAATATCTCAGCCTCATTCTCTCCTCTCCCTCAGTCTCCCACCAGTGCCTCAGTTGGCTGAATCTAACTGGAAGCCAGAGGACAAGAGATCCTGTGGAAACAATCCATACACGTTACCCTACTGGGGGTACAAAGAAGGATGGAAATAGGTGGAAAGTGGACCTGGGAGGGAGAAATGGAAAATATGCGGCACATCCTAAACTAGGCTCCTGCTGTTTGCCTCCCCAGATCAGCGCTTATTCTAATTCCTTGTTGCTACTGGGAGATGAGGCATGTGGTGAGGACTGTATCTGACTTGGTCTTTGCTCTGTTCCCAGGGCCCACCACTGGGCCTGGTTTGCTATGGTGTGCACTAGAGCTTGGAAAATGAGTGGGTGGATATAAGCCTTGTCACCACACGGGCCATACATCTCTGGGAGCAGCGAATGGCCCAGTACATGGCTTGCACATAAAAGGGACTATTTGGGGAATGAACACGTGCACGATTGAGTGAATAGGTAAATTATAACGGTGGAACACCTTGACAATCCCGTGGTGCCAAGTTTGTGTCACAATTCAACTCCAAGTTCATTAAATTCAGCAAGACCGGTTCCTTTGGCGGAGGCACGGTAGCATATACATTATTATCTCCCGCCCTGTATCCACACCACCCGGTTCTGGTAGCTTCTCCTTCATTTCCTTGGAAGCAGACCAGGGATGATCACCTTAGGTCACTTGTTCAACCCTAGTCTTGGGGTGAGCTGTGACCAAGGCTGAGATGATCAGACTGTTCCTGGGAATTGGCCTCAAATCCACCAAGGATGGGAAATGTGTTTCTTCTCTCTCTTTCCTTTTTTTTTTTTTGCTTAAGTGTATCAGAGGTAGTATTTGTTGTTTGCATTCAAAAGCTGATATACACAGACAGCAGAAGGAGAATTCCGGACTTAACAGGCTATACCGTGATGCAGTTAAAGTCTCGGGCTTTACCAGGGCATTGCCTGGGTTTGGATCACAGCGCTGTCACTTCTTAGCTGTGTGACCTTAGGCAAGTTACTTATCTTCTCTGTGTCTCCTGCTTCTTAATCTTTGCAATAGGAGGGTTAAATGAGTCAAAGCCTGCAAACACGTAATACAGTGCCTGCTTCATGGCGAACACTCATTAAATATCATCAGGGCCTTGACCATCCAAGCAATTTGAGAAGAAAAAAATTGATAGAATTATATTTTCGTAAGTAACGGAGAAAAGAAACTCACAATCATGGAAAAAACTGGAATGAACTAGGTGTTTCTCAAGGGCTCCTTGTCTCTTCCTTTCTGCTCTGATGTGGGGTAGGTATAGAGGAAAAAGGATCTGAAGCTGCTTCCAAAGGGGCCCCTCAAAACTAAGCTGTTGTCTTTTTATTTTTCAAGAAAATCTAAAGACCAATGACTGTGTCTGGTATTCTCTCTTCCTTTTCTGAGAAAGTTCATGAGTTCTTGGCCCTGAATAAGCTTAGTTCCCTACAGCTCCCCGCAAGGAAATTAAATTTGCAGGTCCTGCACAAAAGTTGAGTTATCACTAATATGATCTTTGGTGCTGTAACTCACTGTAGGAGTGGGGAGGGGATGGAGGATGGATTTGACAGTGATGAGAAAATAGTCCTTCTCTGGCCTTCCCTCTCAGACATACAGACACGGGGTGTATGCCTGCTCTCTCTCTCTCTCACACACACACACACACACACGCAATGTGACACACTCCCTCAAGTACACATCAGCACCACCACATGCATCTCTTTACAAAAAGATTCACTTTCTTAGGAGCAGTTACTATCCTGAGTGATTTTTTAAAAAACTCAACCCGACCAACATTTTTGGGGTGCTTACTTCACCTGAGCTAAGCACTGAGGGAGGTGGGGAGAAGGACATGCTATGAGCGTGATTCTATCCTTGTCCTGCCTTCTAGGAGATTTCAAAGCAACGTACTGGGGGAGGCAGAGACACTTCCCAGAGTTTGATAAAAGGTAGACTGTGACAAGGACATCTCAGGAGGTTAAGAAATTGCTAAAGATTGCTTCCCTTTGGGGCTCCCGGATGGCTCAGTCAGTTTGGCGTCTGCCTTTGGGGTCCTGGGATCGAGCCCTGGGTCAGGTTCCCTGCTCAGCAGGGAGTCTGCTTCTCCCTCTCCCTCTGCCCCTTCTCCTCCTCTTGCTCGCTCGTTCTCAAATAAATAAAAATTCTAAAAAAAGAAAAAAAGAAAAAAGATTGCTTTCTTTTTTTAAGTTATTTCTTAATGGGATTCAGGTGTTTCACACATTCTCAGTGCAGTTTTGCACTCAGCCTTGTTCTGCATCTGTTTGGATTTGAGTATTTGATCTGCTACTTAAAAGCAGTGACACTTTTGAGCCTGGCTTCCTAATCTGTATACAGGATATTAATATTACCTGTACGTATTAAGATTGTGTTTTGCTACAAATAACAGAGATCACATGGCAGTAGCCTAACCAAATAGGAGAGTGTTTTTCTCATGTTAACAAGCAGTTCAGAGGTGGGCAATCCAATATTGGTGCCATTGCTCAAGGGACTCATCAGGGACTCAGGCTCCCTCTGTCTTGCTGCCCAAGCACCCAGAGCCACAAGGTGGCTGAGAGATGAGTCAGTTGCATTTGTCCCCCTTTGAAGAGCTTTCTGGAGAGTCCCACTAAGTGACTCCATCTTACACTTCATTGGCCACAACTATGCCAGGATGACCAACCCTACCTGCACAGGAAGCTGGGATATCAAGTATTTTAACTGAACACAGTATTGCCTCAAAGAAAACTGAGGTTCCATGAGGAAGGAAGAAGGGGAGACCCTGGCAGTATCGAGCACACTATCTTGGAGTTGCTGAGAAGACTCCCTGAGGGCATTTGTTAGCTCTGTCGACGTTAGTTTCATGGCTAAGATGGCCAAGTTGCGGTCTAGTCAATGTGCAGTGGGGTCACTCTCTGAACAAGAAGCGAGGTTTAAATGCTACCGGAAACCAAGTCATCATTTGTTTCATCAGCTGAGCTCCTGCTCTGTGCGAGGCGTAGCACTGAGTATGCACCACTTGTTTCTGTCTCACTTCCCACAGCTTCTTCCTATCTGGAGGTAAGATGAGCTCCGTTGTGCAGCAACACTCCCTTTCTTCAGGCTGTGAATCGAGGGGACTTCCCTGAGCCCATCGATTTCAAAACCATTTCCAAAACGAGACCCAGCCTCTTGCTTTCAAAGGGACCCTTGACAAATAATTAAGAAAGAAGAGCATGAAGTAGGACTATTATGGGCGGGAAAGCCCTATATGTACATGCCCCTTTTCCAGCTAGCTCACGGCCTGGTTCTTGTGGGTTCCCCAGATGAGCTACCAGTAACCCCCCTCTCCCGATCCAGTGGAAAGGAAAGGATTTGTCTTCAAGCCGATTGTGTTTCATCCCTTAAAGTGAGTGAATTCGGCAAATAATTTCTGAGCCTTTGTTGTGTATAAGGTACCGTGCTGGCATGGATAACAAGAACAGATATTAAATCAGTTAAGTAACTGATTAGATATTTGATTAGACTGTGCTAGCTAATGGGGATAGCTTTATCTTTTTAAGACTGATAGAGCACTTTCTGTGTCTATATGCAAACCCCATGCTCACTGCCTTATATATGTTTTCTTCTTGGATCCTCTGAGGGTTTATATCCAAACTCTGAAACAGGTAGAAAATAGAATTATTATCATTTACCTCCCCCCACCTCCTGCTTTGTGTTGAATCCATGAAGGAGGAGGACAGGTTGGAGATCTAAAACCAGGACCTGATATTCTGGGAAGAGACCACCTTTTGGTTGAGGTGCCCCATGCAAATATGGGGTGGCTTCAGTTGAACAGAAGTGGCTGCATTTTTAGGTAGAGAGGGCTGTGCTGTCTCCCCCATGCTTTGCCTCTGAGTTTCTCTCAGGTCTAGTCAGTGTGAAGGAGATCTCAGAATGCCCCTACCACCCCACTTGATAGGGGAGAAGAATGGAGTTAGGAAGTCAGAATCAAGTGCCTGCCATGGGGTCACTGGGATGTGACTTGAGGAGACATCGTAGCAAAGTCTCTAATGATGGGCCAAAGCTGGGCCTCAGGGAAGATACAGCCAAGTCTCAAGATCAACAGAGCCAAGGAGATGCTGAGTCATAGGGAGGACAACCTACATTTACTGTGTCACTGTTACATCAGTGGTGGACGCTTTAGAGATGGTGTGACAAGGGGAGAAGCCAACGCCCAGGGCCAGAGGGATGCATACCTCAGTAAAGGCCGGCCTGGACATTCGGTGGTACCTGGACCTGCCAGGATGACAGGCATTATCTAGAATAGGTGACCCTCCCATAAGGCCAGGGGTTAAGAAAAAGTCTTCTGGGAATTTAGCTTCACCCCAGAGGAGACAAGAAGAAGGGGAAGGGGAAGACTGTTCAATTGAATTGAATAAGTTACCCCAAAGGGATGGGCTTTGGCCAGAGAAATGATGGCATTAGAGGAAGAGTTTTTTTCGCCATTTGCAGAAACAGTGGTACCAGAATTGTGACTGTGAACTTTATATCCACAAGGGGGGTTTAGGTAAAAACATTCTCCAATATTTTCTTTTCTGGTCTTCTCTTGGCTTCCATCTCAGAGAGCCTTCTCATAAGCTGAAGTGCTTGCCAGGACCAAGGTAGATATTAAACCCATGAATAATGGCTGAGGCTTCATCTGTAGACTCCATGGTTTCCTTGAGGGAATGCATATTCATACTCATATTCATCTTTTAATCAGTGGAGAAACCAGAAGATGACTCACCCCTCATAGCTGAGGGGGAGTCATGAGGCCCTTGACAAGGGTCCCTCTGGCTTCTGGGTTTTTCTAGGTGAGGTCCAGGCAGCCCTGTGAGGAGCACATGAGGGAAGGGAGGCAGAAGGGGCCGAGAAGAGAGGTGGCGGCCGTTCTGAACAAGGGGCTCTTCCTGTCAGAGACTCCATCTCCACCCAGATGGAGGCTTCGGTTCTGAAGTGCAGCTCCCGACTCAAACACCCACTCTCAGATTCACACACTCACACACAGAACTGTCCCTCACCGCCACAGCAATGAGTGACCCTGCCTGGAGGCCCTTTCCCCTTCCAGAGGCAGGAAGAGGAAGGAATTATGGAAAAATAAAAACAGAAACAAAAACAAAAACAAAACTGCTCTGTAGAGAGAAGTGGGGGGCGGGGGGCAGTTTCATTTCTCCCTTCCTTGGAGTATAAGCAATTCCACCTAATTTCTCTCACATTAAATGAGGTTGCCAAGGAAATCGAAGTGGAGTGACCCCCACAGCGTGGGTTCAACTCACAGAAACTCAATATACTATACAATATTAAGAGGTGATTATTCACTTTACAGGCAACTGCTTTGCTTCTGCACAGGATTCCTTTAAGGAGTACTTCCCTAGGGCATCTAAGAATTTGCTTATAGATCATGAGTATTTGATGGAAGGCAGAGGAAGGAAGAGAAACAAGAACCATCGTCTGCTCTGCATCCAGGAGAAATGAAGAAAAAAGATGAAGGATCTCTGAAATTATGTAAATCAATGGGAAAACAGGATGGATTTCCCAAATTAAATTTATATGCAATTTTGCATAGCATTATAAAATATTAGCTTTTGCAAAAACCTAACATTTGCTATTTATGCTGAACTGAGCAGTTTATTTACATGAATCCTCATGACAACCATAAATGTAGATATTATCCTCACCTGTCATTGAGTAAGCTGAGGCCCAGGATGGGAAGACACTTGTCAAAGGTCACAGATATTTCAAGTTCACATTACTCCATAAACCAATAGTCATAAATCCAACTCCGTGCGTGCGTGCGTGCGCGTGCGTGTCCCTCGTGGGTTTTTTTTTTTTTTTTTTTTTCTGTAGGAAGCACAAGGGGTTGATCAACATTCATTCCTCTACTTGAAAAATGTTTTCAAAAAAGGAAACTATTTTTGGATAGAGTGAATTAAAGAGTAAACATGAGTCTCACTATTAGTTTATTTTCACTGAGTGCACAAGCCCCTCCAACGATAATTCATCCGGATGTGAGCTGGAACTCATTAGAAGTCACCGGGCCTGGGGGAGAAGATACAACCACGATTTAAGACATCTGAGCCTTTTAGGACAATTTGTTATCTTGGATTTCATTTTTAATGGGAGACACTAATTCACACAAGAAGTCCCTGGGGCAAGCGTATGGTGCCCTGTAATTGTTGTGGGTCTCTGGGGTGTCCAGGCATGAGCTGGCTCCTGGGCTGGGCGAGGTGTTAGGCGTGGGGGCCCTTGGAACCTCTTGATCAGCTTGGTGTGGTGGGGGGATGATCTCTTACCACTCCGTGAAACAACATGACTCCAAGTTGTCCCTTAAGAGCTGGTTATTTTTTAAAAAGATTTCTCCTTTCATCCTGATGGGAGGGTGAAGCCTGGGCCCATGAGATCAGGTTGAAAAGCAGTAGGGTAGGAGAGATGAGAGGGTGACTATTCTGAGCACCAGATTCTCCCCGGTGGCTAAGTGGGTGATAATGATCCACAGTGGGCCTCAGGTCCCTTGTCTGTAAAATGAGGAGCTGATGGCACAGTCTCTCAGGTCCTTTTCAAACCTGTGATAGAGTGAGAAGGTCAGAGTAGGAGAAAGGCATCCTGGAGCTCTGTTCCCCTGCTCAGGTCCTTCCCAGACTGAGATGTTGGAATTGCAACAACAGTAACAGTGAAAGAATGTTGATTATGTACTAAGTGTTGACATGATGCTAAATACTCTACGTTCTGGGACAATCCTATAAAGTAGGTACTGTTCCCTTCATTTCACAGTTGAGGGGCCAGAGCACAGAGGGAACATACAAAAAGTCACACGGACCCCAGTGGACTACCTGTAGGACCTTCACTCCCAACCACTACAGTCTTCATCTGTAAAATGGGAATCATGACAAACCTTCTTCAGAGCATTTCAGTGAGGATAAAATGGCATCCTGAGGTAAAGTGCTTAGCATTGTTCCTGGCTCATGGTAATAGCTAATTAAGTAAACTGTTTGTTTAGCTCACAGAAGCTAATGGGAATAAGAGACTTAATTATTGTCTTCAAATATATGAAGGATTTTTAAGGATTCACTTATGTTTCATGAATACTGAGTCCCTACAGAGCCAGACTAAATGCTTTGTATTATTCTTAAGTCTGTGTCATCCAGGAAGAGATTTTAATTTAAACAGGAGAAATTTAATTAGACATAAAAATAACTTAACTTTCATACTGGTTGTAAAATTCCAGAATAAATGATTGCAATTAGCTATGAAGGTTGTATTCATTGTGTTGAAGTAAAGAATGACGATTTGAAGAGCTTCCAGGTACAGCTGTGCCGGTTGTGTACTGCACAAAACCAGGGGTTGCCATTTACACCATAGTCTGTGTAAACAGCACACTCTCCACAGTTCCTCACTACACAACCTCCATGGCTGTTTGTGGCCATCCTACCTATTTGTTCTGAAGTGTTTAGGTGGAAACTGGTCCTGTCCCAGCTGTAGGAATCCATGGCTTTGAATGAAAGTTGAGAGTTGAGATGATTATCTAAGAAAGTAAACATGTGGCTTGCACAATACAAGTCACCAGTCCGGGTTCCATGGCAGTCATAAATAACACCTCATGGCTTCAGAATCCCTCTCAACACAACACTCCAGGGGATTTCTATCAATAAATCAGATCTGTCACTCTAGCTAAAACACAAAAGCTGTTTAGCCCAGTAGCCTTGTCTGGAGTCAGAATGCCTGGGTTCAAATCTGAGCTCTGCCACGTGTTATACTGGTGAACACGGCGCGAATCAGAAAAGAAGCTTTTGGCTGCAAATAACACACGCAAACTAAAAGTGTTTTAACAACAAGAGAAAGTTACGATTATTATTATCCTTTTTTTTTTTTTTAAACCCAAGATGTGTGCGAATGTTCACATGCACAGTCACACACTGTGTATTTTTAACATCTCTGATACTGGGTGCCATACAATTGCTGGTGCTAAGCATTGTCCGTGCTCATGCATCAACCCTGCAGAATGCTGATGGCGCCCTGGGAATATAGCCCAGAGATGCCCGAGGGGAACCCCTTTGAGAAACACTGCATCGTCAAAGCTCTTGATGGTACAGCGGATAATCAATTATGGAAAAACTTGGGCATTGATGACTCTGAGTGGAAAAGTGTCTAGATTCTCAGTGTAAAGCAGATTTAGGAATACTTTGACTAACTGACTTCCCTTGAATATATATTTTATGAATGTACAAAAATGATATGTGGTATAAAAAATCTAGCCAAGATCTTGTGAATGAAAACTGAGGTTTTGCTAGTAGGGGAGAAAAAGAGGAATGACTGTTGGTAGTAAGCCAGAAGTGTCCACCACACTCGACAAGTTGCTTAGATTTTCTTTGCCTTGGTGTCCCCATGTGTAAAATTGCAATAATAATAAATACCTCAGAGGGTGGTTTTGAAGATTAAATAATACACAGAAAGTACTTAGAATAGTGGCTGTTGGGCGCCTGGGTGGCTCAGTTGGTTAAGCAACTGCCTTCGGCTCAGGTCATGATCCCAGGGTCCTGGGATCGAGTCCCACATTGGGCTCCCGGCTCAGCAGGGAGCCTGCTTCTCCCTCTGACCCTCTCTTCTCTCATGCTGTTTCTCTCTCGCTCGCTCTCTAATAAATAAATAAATAAAATCTTTAAAAAAAACAAAACAAAACAAAAAAAGAATAGTGGCTGTTATATGGTAAGGGCTCAAAAAGTGTTAGCATTTATTGATACCATTTTTATTCTTTGTTATTATTATAACTATATTATAGTTGTTATTATAATTATAATGCCACCTTAAATCCAGATAGATACTGAGGAGCTTATGTTCTGGTTATAGGGGCCAGACTTACACTTGGAAACCAAGAAGAGAGTCCCTTGCTGCCTAGTCTTTGCAGATACTCTTCCTTCTGTCTGAAACACAATTTATCATCACCTGTTCCCAGCCTCAGCCTGGCAAATTCCTATTCATTGCACTATGTCACCTTAGTTGTGTCCCTGTCCCCATTCTTTAGATAACCTGTCTATGCTGAACAGTTCCATAATCTTCATCATGATAGCAATATTATATCGTGATTTCCAGTGTGTAACACAAAGTAGGTGTGTAGTGGGAACTTGTTGAATAAAGAAATGGAGGAATGTGTTTCACTTAGAACTCTTTTAGTTATAAGCAACAGAAAACCCCAATCTAACCATGTTTAGTCAAAAAAGAAACTTACAGACCTCATAACTGAAAAGCCCAGAGGTTGGTTTGACTTCAGGTATGGTTCGATCCAGGGGCTTAGATGATGACATTAATGTTCGGTTTCTTTTCATCTCTTAGCTCTGCCTTCTTAAATGTTGGTTCCATTTCCAGTCTTCCCATGGCATTCCCTGGTGTCTTCAGATTCTCATTTTTCCTATAATCTTAGGGACAAACAACATGTTCCTCTTTCCCACTAGTCCCACCAATAGTCTAACTGATTCTTATTGGGTCACATGTCTCTGCAAAAAATCACTGTGGCCAGGGGTAGAGTTGGGTAGAGGTTTCCTGTCCTGGAGCACAAGGACTGACAGTGAGAGGCAGGATTCCCAAGGGAAAATTTGGGATACTGTATGAGAATGGGGCAATGGATGCTGGACCACAAAACAATAGGTGTTCACTATAAAATGAATGAATGGATGGGTGAATAAATGAATAAATTATGCAGGGCCAAGTAATAAAATCAGGTATAGAGAAGAAAGTGCCATAGAATTTGTGGTAGAACAGAATAATGGCCCCCCAAAGACATCCACATTATAATCCCTGGAACCTATGAATATGTTATTACCTTACATGGCAAAGAGGAATTTAGGTTGTGGATGGAATTAAGGTTGCTAATCATCTGACCTTAAAATAAGGAGATTATCCTGGATTGTTTGGGTATACCCAATGTAATCACAAGGTTTCTTAAAAGGGGAAGACAGATGGGGTACCTGGGTGGCTCAGTCGGTTAAGCCTCTGACTCTTGGTTTCATCTCAGGTAATGATCTCAGGGTCCTGAGATCAAGCCCTGCATTGGACTCCGGGCTCAGTAGGGAGTCTGCCTGAGAGTCTCTCTCTCCCTCTGCCCCTCCCCCCACTCGAGCGTGCGCTCACATACACACACTCTCTCTCTCAAATAAATAAATAAATCTTTAAAGAAAGAGGGGAAGACAGAGGCAGAAAAGGAAGTCAGAGTGATGTGATGTGAGAAGGACTCAACTCACTGTTGCTAACTTGAAGATGGAGGAAAGGGCCTTGGGCCATGGAATGTAGGTATCCTCTAGAAGCTGGAACAGGCAAGGAAGTAGATTTACTTCTAGAGCCTCCAGAAAGAAACACAGCCATGCTGACACCTTGATTTTTAGCCCAATGAGACTCATTTTGGACTTTTGACCTGCAGAACTATAAGATAATACATTTATGTTATTTTAAGTCACTAAGTTTGTGGTAATTAGTTATGGCAGCAATAGAAAACTAATGGAGTTCAAAGAGAATAATAGATATTCTCTACAGAACACATGAGTGAATAGTCATTCACTCATGATGAATGATACAGGACCATGTAATGAAATTAGGGTTAGAGAGAAAAGTGCTGTAGAGCTCAAAGGAGGGAGACATCTTTGTAGGCGTAGTCAAAAAAGGGTTCTTGGGGAAGGCAGGATTGTGGTTGTCATATTTCATAAGCCTAACAAAAGGAGAGGGATTTCTGGCTGAGAAAAGTGGAATGTTCGAAGGCAGGAATGAATTGACATATTGCTCACTGGGATTGCAAGGTACAGTTGGAGGAGAGCAGGAGGTGGGGTTAGGTAGGTAAGAAAGGGCGGCTGAGGGAGGTTCCACAAATCTGGGATAAGATGTTTCTATTCGTTCCAGTTAGCCAAGAGAAGGCAGTGTACATTTTTGAGCAGAAGCCTTTCATGATGAAACAGTGGTGCCCGAGATGAATTAGGGACAATAGCAGCCAGAAGTGGGCCGGGCCGGCTGCTTGGAATCGGGGAGCGGGCCGCCCATCTGCAGGATCAATGACTGTGACTTAGCAATTGAGTAGACATGAGGGAGGAGGCAGAGAACCCTGGAAGGCGGAGGGGTCTTTGCTGGGGCTCTTCTCTGTCCATGACTTCAGGTAGTCAACCGAACTCCCAAGATTAGATGCAAAATTTGGAGTGTTTGTGAGTTTTCCTGGGGAGAAGGTCCACATCATTTGTCAGATTCTCAGAGGGCTCTGTGACTCCAGAAAGATAATATAACTGATGTCATTTTTTTTTTTTAAGATTTTATTTATTTGACAGAGAGAGCACAAGCAGAGGGAGAGAGAGAGAGAGAAGCAGGCTCCCTGCTGAGCAAGGAGCTTGATGTGGGACTCGATCCCAGGACCCTGGGATCATGACCTGGGCCGAAGGCAGCTGCTTAACTGACTGAGCCACCCAGGCGTCCCCTGATGTCAATTTTTAATACGCTTTATTGAAGAAGAATAAACATACATAGAATATATACCTAAAGAACAGTGTTCATATTATAAGTGTACAGCTTGTTGGATTTGCACAAACTGAATATCCCTAAGTAACCAGGGCCCGGATCCCAACCCAGAACCCTCCCAGTACCCCAGAAGCTCCTTCTCAAGCCCATGCTACCATGCCCCTGCACCTCCTGGCCTTAGCATACACTACCTTGATTTCTGACTGCTGAGAGAGGACGCTGGGCTGCATCCCATCGGGCACTTGGCAACCCCGAGCGCCCGTTTCTAGAAGCAAGGATAGGGTAGAAGACAACACACCGGAGCTTTCCTCCAGGGGTTTTCAGAGAGAATTGCTTGAGAGAACCACTTTAGAGCTCTCCAAACATGCCCACGTGGCTTTAGCTCAGGGCAGGACCCCTCCAAGCAGACCTCCGTCTCAGGTTTCCGACCATCAGACTTGTGGCCAAGCCCCAGCTCTCCCCCAGGGCCTGAAATCCCTGCGCTTGCCTCCATGAACAGCACTCCTCCCTGGGATCCTGGGGGCCGGGCCTCGGGAACAACAAAATCTAATTTGGGCATTTCATTTTGTGAGGTGATCATTATTTGGTTTCCTTTCCCGATTTGGAATCAAGGGCCAAGAACGCAGGCTCTTAAATACATAGTTACCAAGCCGTGCGTTCAGGCGGCGGCCAGTGACTCGACCTTGGGCTAAGAGGATTAGCCGCCCGCTGAGGCTGCGAAGTACTAATAGGAAGTCATCCTGCGGGGGGCACAGAGCACATTCCAGCAGATGGAGGCCGGAGGGGACATCGATGGCACATAATAGGGTTCCGAGCCCATCTATTTGCCTTTTCAAACAATAGTCAAATGAATTACAGTAACTAGATTTCTAGTTCACCTTCCGCCTCAGCCCATCAAAGCAGGGAACCCAAGCAAAAGAAACAAGGTGAAGGTTTTCATGGCCTCACCAAGAATAATGGATACTGTCAGAGAAAAGGACCCAAAAAAGAAAATTAGATTTCCTTGGAGAAACTCAGAGGAGACGGGAGGGGTGAGCCGGTCATGCCTCCCTTGGTCTGGGGCCAGGAGGGCCTGCCTTTGCCCCCGGCCACCCGGCAGAGCAGAGCCCATCACAGCCCATTTCCAGGGGCTGCCCTGATGCCTGAGTTCTGTGGAGACTTCGTGGTATTGGTTTCTGTTGGGTTCGATGTCGTCTGGGCTTTCAAACTCCTTTTCTTTTGGAGAGAGTTTCACTACGATGCTGTTTGTTCTCCTAGGTGGAGCCCGGCCTGGGCGGGACTGTGAAGGTGTGGGACCTGTTTGGGTCCCTTCTCCCGCCCTTTCTCCTCTCCAAGCCCTTCTTCTCTCTGTAGTCTCCCTCTGTGGCTCCCCCTCCAACCTGAGTGGGCCCCGCAGACCAGAGAACCCTGGCCCTTTCAGGGGTCTGGGCTGAGCTCCTGTGTAAAAAAGCTGTCGCGGGCAGAGATGGTGCTTTTGGTGTCCCCTCTGCTGGTTTTTTTGGGTTTTGTGCGTGTGTGCGTGTGTGTGGTTGTTTGTTTTGCTTTTGCTTTTGAGAAAATATATAGTCAAAGCTAATAAGATTTCAGAAAAGCTCTTTAAAATGTTAATTTTTTCCTAATTATAATAGGGAATAAATAAAATATATTTATTTGAACATAAAATAAATAACGTAAAAGCTGTTGAAACATAAAAATAAAGGTGCCCTGAAAATGTCCGTTTAAAAGTGGCAGAGTGAATAGCTCTATTAATCTGGATTTCTGCCCCAAACCCAGCTAAATGATACTAACTAAATGATGATGGTAAACCACATAAAAACAAAGAAAGGGAAAATGACAGAAGCCAAGAGAATGGAAGACGGGAGGTAGGAGCGAGAGTGAGGATCTTCTTCAAGAGTGAGGGCACCTGCGACCTAGAGCCTATAAGCTGACGAGCAAGCTGACTTACCCCACAGAACCTCTGGACATCCAGGAATCGGAGCACCGGGCTTTTGGGCAAGCCAGGGCGCAGGTGGGCCCGAGCACAGGATGGGTTTCAGGTCTAATTAAGGAGCAGTTAGACCCTCGGAGCTCCTTCCCGAGGCTGAGTATCTGGGCAACCCTCCCTTCCTCATCTCAGCTGAAGATGGAATGTGTCTTCTCTGGGGAGTTTGAAACTGAGAGGTTCTATGCTGAATGTGCAGGGCCTCAGCTTCTTTCCACCACTCAGCTCCCAGAATGCAGCAGGCAGCCCCACACTTCTGTACAGGTAGATTGGACAGATGTTCTCAGGAGAACTAGATCAATACAAGAGTAAAGCCTACAGGTACCGTGCTTCGGATACCCCCAGGGGAGTGGCTGGGTCCTTCTTGGTGGGTGCTTCCCTTGTAAGTGAGTGAATAGCCAAACCTGTATCTTAGTCCATTCTGGTAGCTATAACAATATATCACAGACTGGGTGGCATATAAACAACAAACTTATTTTTAAAGTTCTGGAGGCTGGGAATTCCAAGATCAAGGTGCTAGCATGGTTGGGTGAGGGCTGTCTTCTGGGCTCATAGCCAGTGCCATTTCTCTGTGTCCTCATATGATGAAAGGGACCAGGGAGCTCTTTTATAAGAGCATGAATCCTATTCACGAGGACCCCGCCTTCATGATCTAATCATCCTCCAAAACCCCGTCTCCAAATGCTGTCCCACCAGGCATTAGGGTTTCAACACATGAGTTCTGAGGGGATGCAAACATGTCATAACAGCCTCCTCTCAATGTGGCCAAATACCGAAGACAGTTTCTAACTCGAAACACAGATACTAAAATAAATTATCTGGGAAACAAACACAGAGGAAACAAAGACAATGCAGTGATAAAAAGAAAGTTTTAAAAACAGATTAGCATTAGCTTCAGAGAAGTAAACAATTATATCTAAGAGACAAGAAGAGAATGTGGTAAGAAAGCACTCAACTTTTTGATAGTTAAAAATATGATAACAAGAATGAAAGTTTCAGTGAAAGACTATACATTAAAGTAGAGGAAGTCTCCTGCCAGTAGGTAGAAAAGAGGAGAGAAAAGATAGAAAGTAGGGAGAAAAATAGAAAATTAATCTAGGAGGTCCAACCTTCGGTTAATAGGACTTCTAGGAAAAGGGAATAAGCTAAAGGAGAAGAGAATATTAAAGAATAATATTTCCTGTAACTGAAGGACCTGAGTTTCTAGATGTGAAGTGTCCACCAGAGCGCTCACAACAAGGACAGGAAAAGGACGCTCACAAAGCGTGTTATTGTTAAATTCCAGAATGCCAGAAAGAGAGATCTGAAAGCTTCCAGAGAGAAGAAACAGGTCATATACAAAGGAGGGAAATCGGAATGGCATGGGGCTCCTGAACAGCTACATCGAAAGCTGGAAGTAGGTAAAGAAGTGCCTTTCCATTGTTGAGAGAAAATGACATCCATTCTAGAACTGGCTTCACAAACTGTGAATCAAATGTGAGAACTGAAAAATGGGCCTTTCAGATATATAAGATGTTGAGAATGTTATATCCCACGGTAATCATTCTTCGTTTGTGTTCTGCCATATTGAAAGGGTGAAAGAAGGAAGAGAAATTTGTAGAATATAGGAAATAGAGGATCCAATGCAGGTGAGAGCTGAAGGGAATTCCCAGGCAGATGGTGAACCAGGTTCCTGAATGACAGCCGCTTAGCGGATCTGGAGAGTACACAGTACAGGATGGCATTAAAGGATGGAGGGCTCCATGATGGATGTCGCTGAGAGAGGTAGTTAATGGACGTGGGTCTACTGAGAGAAATTCTTAGAGCTCCATGGGCTCATTTGGGGATAAATTAGTGACAGGAACATAGAAAACTAAGCAGGTAATAATGTGAGTCACAACCATAATAAAAACAAGGCAAGACAACTCCAGGAAAACCAGACTTGAAAGAAAATGATATGGTGTGGTCATGGTATGGCCACCTCTGTGAGCAATACCTACATGGGGACAGTATTGCAAGTGCTGGATAATGACACAGCAAAATCAGGCTATAAATAGGCTAGGAGAGTGGAGGGAGAGGAAGGGTAAAAGGGAAGTGTGTGAGAAGGTCAAGGCCATCCTGGGAAGTCAATAGATAATGTATAAAAAGGAACGTTCAGGTAGTACTGGCTTATGAACATTATTTTAATATATAGAAATAAATACCATGAAGAGCTGAAAGTCATCGGCCCCAGGGAGGCAGTGAAGGCTACAAAGAGAGCTCTTGTTTTTCTGGTATAAGCCCCGTGGAACTATTTGACATTTAAAATTTTTATACAAATTACTCTGATAAAATTAAACTCAATTTAACAAGGGGAAAAAGGGCACGTTCTTATTTCACCTTCTGCATATTAATTGTAAATAGCTTGGTGGCTATTCTTTTGGCCTTCACTTTCTATATGTAGTATAACACACATATATATGTATTTTATTTTCCCATGACTGGATAGTTTTCTTCCCTTACACAAATTGTCTTCCATTTTCTCTTTTTCACTTGTATCTTGGATGTTTTTTTCATATTAGAGATGGTAATAGTAATACTTCTTAAGGCATTTATGTTTTATTAGTCACAACTGCAACTTTATATTGGAGAAACAGCACTATCCATATGTGAAGAGCGCTCAGGGCCCCATTTGCTCGGGGCCTTCTCTTCAGTTGGCTCACCATTGGGTATCATTTGCCCAAACTCCTACTCAGGTATTAATTGATGAGAGCTTAATAAATTATTACTTCTCCCAGGCATATCTGCAATTTAATAGATAATTTCTGAAGATTACATAACAACAATATAACTTGAAGAATGAGCTACTCCTAGGGGCTCCTGGGTGGCTCAGAAGGTTAATCATCCAACTCTAGATTTCAGCTCAAGTCATGATCTCAGGGTCATGAGATCGAACCCAGCGTCAGGCTCCATACTGGGGTGGAGTCAGTTTGAGATTCTCTCTCTCCTTCTCCCCCTGCCCCCCCCCTCTGGCTAGTGTGGGTGCTCTCTCTCTCTCTCTCTCTCAAAAAAAAAAAAAAAAAAGAACGAGCTACTCCTAGAAAAAGAGATCAGAGGTAGGGAGTGATGGGAAGGGCAACAGGAGGAAAGGGGTTCCAGTTATGATAAATAAGTACTAGGAATGGGAGGTACAACATGATGACTGGAGCTGATGCTGCTGTATGGTGGTAAGCTAAAAGTTCTCTTCACAAGGAAAAAATGTTTCTTTCTCCTGTTTGGTTTTTTTTTTGTATGTATGTGAGATGCTGGATGTTAACTAAGCTGATTGTTAATCATTTCACAATATATGTAAGTCAAATCATTATGCTGTACACCTTAACTTATATAGTGATGTATCAATTATATCTCAATAAAATGGGAAAAAAAAGAATGAGCTACTAATAAGAACATTCCAGGTGCTTTCACAGAAAGTAGAAGGGATTTTGTATAAGTAGAAGAATTTATAATAGATATATAAATATATATAGTGTAAGTAGAAGAATTTATAATATATATAAGTATATATTATATATAGCATATAAATATATATTATACAAATATATTATATAATATATAATTATAAATTTAAAATTATATAATTATATATAATTATAAAGTATTAGAAATTATTTTTATAAATTATATATATTATATACAAATATATTATAAATATAAAATATAAATATATTATAGATTTATATATAAATGTGTGTGTGCGTGTATATATATATATGTATATATACACGCACACACAATTTCTTTATTTATTTATTAGAGAGCGAGTGAGAGAGAAACAGCATGAGAGGGGAGAGAGTCAGAGGGAGAAGCAGGCTCCCCGCTGAGCCGGGAGCCCGATGTGAGACTCGATCCCAGGACTCCGGGATCATGACCTGAGCCGAAGGCAGTCACTTAACCAACTGAGCCACCCAGGCGCCCCCCACACACAATTTCTTAACTCTGCTTCTTATTTGACCAGAGGAAATTCCTCATGGTGTGCTCTGTCCTGCACTGTGGAACTCCTCTCTGTCTTGGGACGCACTTGCTCAGACATGCCTACAGGGAGGGGGAGCCATGCAACAGACCCCAAGTCCATTTGTCCAACCGGAGATATGGGTAAGGATGGCAGGCTTGCCATGGATGGACCAGCAGGACCAGCAGGGCTAACACTGCTAATGGTAAATTGTCAAGGGGTCATCAGTCAGATTAGCCTCTGCTCTTCCCATGTGGAGGTGTGGGTAAGGGGTGGAGAGAGGGGTGAAAGTATGTCCTTTCAGGAGGAGAAAGGAAAAAGGATTCCCTAAAATACGTAACAGAATGTCTGGCACTTGCAAATTGCAAATGACATATCTGATAAAGGATTAGTATCAAAAATATACAAAGATCTTATAAAGCTCAACATCTAAAAAACAAATAATCCAATTTAAAAATGGGCAGAACACATGAATAGACGTTTTTTCAAAGAAGACAGCCAGATGGCCAACAGACACATGAAAAGATGCTCAACATCGCTGATCATCAGGGAAATACAAATCAAAATGACAATGCAATTATCACCTCACACCTGTCAGAATGGCTAAAATCAACAACACAAGAAACAACAGGTGTTGGCGAGGATGTGGAGAAAGGGGAACCCTCTTACACTGTTGGTGGGAATGCAAACTGGTGCATCCACTGTGGAGAACAGTATGGAGGTTCCTCAAAAGTTAAAACTAGAACTACCCTATGATCCAGCACTACTAAGTATTTACCCAAAGAATACAAAAACACTAATTCAAAGGGATACACGCACCCCAATGTTTATAGCAGCATAGAAGATGTGGTATGGGGTGCCTGGGTGGCTCAGTCAGTTAAGCATCTGCCTTTGGCTCAGGTCATGATCCCAGGGTCCCACATCGAGCTCCCTGCTCAGTGGGGAGTCTGCATCTCCCTCTCCCTCTACCCCTCCCCCTGCTCGTGCTCTCTCTTGAGGGTGCTCTCTCTCTCAAATAAATAAATAAAATCTTAAAAAAAAAGATGTGGTACATATACACAATGGAATACTACTCAGCCATCAAAAAGAATGAAATCTTGCCATTTGCACTGACGTGGATGGCGCTAGACAGTACAATGCTGAGTCAAGTCAGTCAGTCATAGAAAGACAAATACCATAGGATTTCACTCGTATGTGGAATTTAAGAAACAAAACAAACCAGCAAAGGGAGAAAAAAGAGAGGGAAAACCAAGAAATAGACTCTTAATTAAAGAGAACAAGCTGATGGTTACCAGCATAGAGGTGGATGGGGGGTGGGTGAAATAGGGGATGGGGACTAAGGAGGGCACTTGTTGTGATGAGCACTGGGTGATGTATGGAAGTGTTGAATCACTATATTGTACACCTGAAGCTAGTATTATACTGTATGTTAACTAACTGGAATTAAAATAAAAACTTAAGAAAAAAGAATGTCCGGCACTTGGTGGTTGCTCAGTAAATGCTTATTAATGAGATCCAAAGAATGATCAGAAGCTAATGAAGAGCATAAAAGGAAGAGGAGCTCAGAGAAGGCTTCATGGAGGAAGGGGCACTTAAGAGTCATCTACATCCATCTATGGCCTGTCTGAGCACAGCCCACCTGAGATTTTGTAATTAGAACATTTCCCCACATGGCTGACACACGTGCACCCATGAGGTATCAACACTTGGGTTGGTTATTGGCTGGAACTTTGGGACCAATTAGCAATTGTCACTGAAGTTGACTATAAATAAGTGATCCGATTTAGAAGTCTTTAAATTTCATTCCACGAAAACTACCTCATAAAACTTGGGCCTTCAGAGGGATTACTGACAAAAGGAAAAATAAATCTCAATAAAGTTTTCACGTACACTTGACTAACAACTGAATCATAACCAAAAGTCATACACCCAATGTGGAGACTCTCAACCTACCATCCTGCAGCTGACCCACACCCACACATGGATTCTGGACGACAGGTGGCACAATTAAAATAACTGATGTCCCCTGAATCCATGATGGGAGGGAGGAAGGACATTGAGCTTTGGGAACTGTGTTTGCAGAGGCCTGTGCTTGCAACGTTCAGGGGCAAGTGAGTATACCTCTTTGGCTGATTAGCTAATGTCCTCATCAATCATTCTTCCTGACCATATCAATTCTATCCCAGGGAGACTGCCTTCTTAAGGGAAGGAGGTTATTGACAAGAATTTAGGGGTGCCTAGGGGATATTACTAAAATTTGTGGATGATCAAATTTGTGAACTCCTATCAAGCATGCCCCAGTGTGCTTGTAAGAAACAAGGTTGGGGCTGAGCCACTCACTCGGTCCAGGCCTCTGTTACGATGCCAGTCTAAGGAAGGCCTTAGACTCTTTCCCCTTCCTTTGCGCACACTAGATGCAGAGCCTCAAATCTGTCAATAGGACCCACCCACTACAGCCCCCCATCTCTTTAGGCAGGCCTCCTCTTCTGTGGTGGCTGAGCTTCCACCATGCAGAGCAAGGCAGAAGGGTGTGGCCACAGTCAATGCAAACTCACAGTAATCACACCTGGCGACCTTGGGAGGAAAGCAGAACCCTCCCGGCCTATTTCGGAAGACATAGGAGTAGAAGACAATACTTTCAAATTTTTTTAGAGTGTTGAGGGCTTTAGGTACGGATGGAGAGGAAGCTGTTACAGGCATCGGCCAGACCTCAACACTGCTGGCAGAGTGACTGTGAGAGCCAGCCCCAGCTCTTCCTACATGAAGGTCAGCAGACCGTGCCTGGTTGGGGGGACCAGGATACTGGCCCTTGGTGGCCTCTTGGTTTACACTTATTTTCTCTAACTAAAATAGCAAAGATGTCAGGACCTCTTCCTCACTGTTTTGGGAAGTTTCTTTCCCATTGCTGGTGGTCATTGAACTGTCAGGAAGGCTGCCAATTTAGCTAAAGGAAATTTAGTGCTTTTGTTTAAGCCCTGGTGAAATTCACTGCATCCAGGCAGTTTGCAGCATGGTAGAGTAAGCTCTGATGGAACACCATGGAGAGGAAAGGGAGCATTGAATATTTAGAAACCCAAAATGAGCAAGGAAACCGCAGGGAAGATTGGGTCAGCTAAAAGGAAAGTCTACTAATTTCTTAGGACGAGGAAGTAAATGAAAGTGGCATTCCCTCCCACCCCCATCATATTTCCAAGGTAACATTTTGGTGTAGCAGTACGTATCAAAATAAACTTGTTTGCCAGGGATAGCTACAGAGGCTGAATGATGGAGGCCTCTTGGATTGTTGTGTTAAGAAGGATTCTGAGGCAGGGTCTGAGCTCAACCAGAAACAGAGCTATATCCGATACAGGGAAGCATTACAGTGTCATAGAAATGGGGCATGGTGGTATACATCCGCTACATTTGTCTTCTTCAGGGACTCAAGAATCTCATGCTGAGGATTTATCCCAGGAAAAAAATTACAGTGGAAGAAAAAAGTTATATACCACAAAAGTGTTCTATTTGATCTAATTTGCTATAGCAGCAATTTACCCTACAGAAGGAGAAGGTCACTTGTCAGAATTAAATGGTTGACCAAGAAGACCATGTAGAAACATGGGGAAATGTGAGACATAATATTGTTGAGTAAAAATAAAACATTTATATACAGGTAATGATTACGATGAAGTAAAAAAAAAAAAAAAAGACACATTTGTGTGCATGTAGGCTATTTCTTTCATGTTCGCTGGTATGTGGAACCCAGTTTATATCACATAGTAGGTACACGATAAATACTTATTGACTATTCTATTGCTAGCTTTATACATTGTTACAGTAAAAACAGCTCTCAAAGAAGGAACAACAACAACAAAATCCGAGCAGCTAAAAGTTAATGTGTTTGGTTTTTCCTCCTTGAGAAACAACAATTTGTTCTGCTTCCTCCAATCCTATCACACTGAGGCGCATTCTAGGACTGCACTGAGCAATTGCAAAGAGCCGAACTTCCATTAGATTCCTACGGGCAGTCCCACTTACCAACAAAAACTTCTCTGCTCCTCCTCTCCTTCTAGATGCTCAGGCTCAGGCCTCTGAAATTCTGAAAGCACCCTTATGTATTATCCGCCCAGAGATTGTTGATTTGCCCCAAAGGAAGATTTTCTTTCATTTTGAATGGTCAGGTAGGCAACCAACTATGAGAATGGCTTCACCAGCATTTTCAAGGCCAGCTGAAAGCTTCTGGTGGAATTCAAAATTCAGAGCTGACGTCTATGCATATGGTTACGGGAGTGATCGACATATTGAGGCCAGGTATCAAACAGACCTAGATGTTGACAAAACCTCTGTTTGCTGGAATGACTTCTAAATATGTGGACAAGTGACCAATTACTGTGTAACTTTCCTAACTTCAGAAACTCTCCTAATATACCTAATTCCCTCAAACAATAATTATTCTTTTTCTCTGAACCACACAAAGCATCATAACCCTTGACTAGGAAATTAAAGTTATTTTCAATTTCCTTGGGCAAGGCAACGGCAAGGGTAAATTAACAGTCTGTAGCTTGTCTGGAACTAGAAAAGCATTGAAAATGTGGTGGGGAGTTACAACGTAGGGAAATCGGCCAAAAACAATGCAATATTTAGCTGATGGTAATCTCAGAAGCTACACTCAGAGGACAGAAGCGGCTAGATAAACAGGCACTATCTCTGGGAGCAAAGTGAAAATAGAGAGGGGAGGCAGTTATTGCAGTGATTTAGACCGAGAGAAAAGCCCTGGTTTCTCTGTCTACACCAATCTAACACACTAGACAACACAACGTCTGTCTATTTCACTGTGTCCAAAATAGTCAATTCACTGTCACATGTAATTTACTCATTATAAAGTAATAGTTTTCTGCCTCTCTTTACTTCTCACCTGGATATATTCTGTTTCTGGCCTTTAAAAAAAAATAACATCGTTTTTCCTTATAACCATAATTCTTGCATGTATCTATTTACAAATTTTATTGAATTTTCACCACGAGCTGGCACTATGTGAACAGAAGCGATGGAGAGTGGGCAATAAACAGTGGTCAGGAAGACAGGTAGATGAAAGAGGCAATTACAATTTGGTGTTATGATACAAGGATGTATTAGGTGCTCTCAAAGCTCAGAGGAGGGGGCCTAACCCAGGCTGGCGAAGGCTTTCTGGAGGAGGTGACAAATAAGCTCTTTCTGAAGATAAATAGTTTGGGAGGAAACATCCTATATCACCTGTAATTTTTCTTCTCAGATAAAAGAACTGTTAGCATTTATGTGTGTTTTTCTCCAGTATTTTTTGCTATATACATACAGACAGATGGGTAGGTATATAAATATGATAATAATAATAATGACTATATAGATGTACATAGATTTATAGAACTGTGATCAGAGTGTCTATGTATCATTCAATGCTGGCTTTTCCATGCCTTTAAATATGTGTTGAAAATAGGGATTTTGATAGATGAATAATAACATAGTGGATAGATATTTCATAACATATTTGATCATTCTCCTTGCGTCCATCACAGTTTTTGTTTCGAAGCCACAACACCAACCCTGGCTAAACTAAAGGAAAGAGGAATTCACTGGAATCATACTTAGAATCTATGTACAAAAATAGGCTAAGAAAAAGGACAAAAATCAAGATAGACTCAGCAGTGTGAACCCTATTTAGGGTCAACCAGGGAAACAATCTGTCCTTAGCATTTTTGTATTTGTTTAGCTTTCAGTGTTCTGAGGAGCAACTTGTTGGCCAAGCCTAAGAAGTGTGCCCCACCCTACCTACAAAGGGACAGACTTTTGTAAGGAGAAGTGGAGCCCTGACTGCCATCAAAACTCAACCCATGGGCCCTTCCCCCCAAACAGGAAGGGCACTGGGATATGGCTGGTAGAAAACCCCCAGGAATGTCCACTACCTTCCTATTATTAGATATGTAAGTTGTTTCCTTTTTTTTTTCCTGTTTCCTTTGTAACAGAAAATGACTGAACTTTCTTCTATAAAATCTTTGAGCTCCTCTCGGATGATCTCCTTCAGAGAAATTCCCCAGATATGGAATTTCCCTTTGAAAGACCATGAATGTTTTTAAGTCTCTTGACGCACATTGCCGAATTGCTTTTCTGACAGGTTGCATTAGTGTAAGCTCACCCTTGCAGTGTGTGTGAGTGTGTCTGTTTTCAATGCCCCACATTGGGCATTATTGTTTTTAGAAATCCTTACGTCCACACCTTTCCAGTCTGGGCTCATCTGCACAGCCCGTAGCTCCCTTAAATTACAACTTCTTTGAAGTCAAAGCACCTAGTGGCAAAGTGAATAATTCAGTAAATAAGCTGTTTATTTTCTTGAGTTTATATGTGATAATTACCTTTATTGATTTTCTTCCCCATTAATTTGATTAATTCGGGGGCTGCTTCTTTTATTATGCCACAGAGAAGCTGTTTCTTTTCCATCCTGGAAAGGAAGTGTTTACAAAGCAGTAAGTGGGTCTGAAATAACAGAGCCTGGAATTGTGGAGGTGAGGTCCTGGGAGGAGGGCTCACCCTCCTTCAGCACATGGCTCTTGCTGATGCTTTCTCGAGGATCTCTCTCCCAGACCTCCTGGAAGCAGGAGCAGAGCATATGTCCAGATCCTTTCAGAAAACCATAGCAGTGATACAGATCCAGCAGCCCCTAGCCGGGGATGAACATAAACCCAGAGGGGTGATGAAATATTTCAGGATCCTTGTTTTAACTTAGAAGAATCTTTTTAGCAAGAAATTGAAAGGCATGAAACATGTTAGGGCCTGGGCTTCCATCAAAAGAGCATTAAGTGGGGTCCAGGAAGAAGCACTTGACAAGGAGTCTGGGACCCAGGATGTTGGTCCTGCTTTGCCATCCAATAGTTGTGTGAACTTGAAGAAGTCACTTCACTTCTTTGGATTTCAGTGGGCGTGGGTGATGGCCCACAGGATCTTAAAGGGACTTCCCCTTCTGATAGCAAGCCAAAGATCCTAAGATTACTTACTTTGGATTTTTGAACATTGTCCTGACTTCAAATGGCACTGATAATCAAACCATGCCTTTCACTTTGTTGTCAGGTAGGAAATAACCAAATGAATACACACATCTTTCCCCTCACCCTAAGGCTCACAGGCTTCTTTGGGGTTAGCAGGACCTAAACAAAAGCCAGGCATCAGACAAGCTTAATTCTTCCAAAGAAAGCCACCTTTTTTTTTCTATTTGCATAATTTGATTATAACGTTCTGCCCTTGTCAAGTTCTTCGCTACTTGTAGACATTTACACAATGGGTTATAACTGAATTATTTTATTGTTGGTCATTAACCATGGGTGAGTCACCTTTTTAAATGAGTTTATATGCCTTATTAAGTATTCTACTCACAAGGACCAGAGATAAGTCCTGATATTGGAGCACTGGCATGAACAACCATCACTGGGTTTCTGTGCTTGGCAGGTATCCAGATTGATGCCAAGCTCTGATTGGTTGGATGCTCTCATGGCCATGTGGCCCCAGGTCCAGGCAATGGTGCATATTCACGGGATGGTGGGCAGTGGTAACCTTCCTAATTGTAAAGGAATGTTGAGCTCATTGAAAAGTTTATATAGGACAGAATTGTTTTCAATTTTCCTTAAGTAAATATCTGGCAAGACCCAGAATTGGATATAATCCAACTAGATAAAATGCCCCCAAACACATTTCCCCTGGAGAAAGGCTGAAAATATATGCACATTTATATTTGTCTAATTTAAACAAATCTCATTAATGTGAATGATGCAGAAAAATACACAGTGATGGAGTGGTTCATGTTCTCACGCTGGTCTGGAAGGGAGTCCACAGGAGGTTAGCGTTTACTGAGGCTCTTTCTATATGAAGCTTTTACAAATATAAGACCGAAGTCCAGGGCTATGGGTACTTGTGCCTCAACTCTCCCTCTCAAGCCCAGAGTACATAGCACTATTGGAAGATGGCAATTTTTCCTGTGGAGATGGCCAGTCGGACCCCTGAGGAAGGACCGAATCACTCCCTGCCCAAAGGTGTCAACCAGCTTGTCTTTATGGGAAGTCACTTCCCTGAGAAGAGTAAGGAGATCCTGTGACTTCTTAAATATGATTGATGGAATAAAATTGAGTGCTTTGAAGCTTCTAAACTAATGTACCACCCTGTTAAATTGACTTTCCTTGTATTCTCAGAGGCTTAACTAAGTCCCCAGTGTTGAGGGTAGTGAGTGAAGTACCCACGCCTTCTGGAAAAAAAAAAAAAAAGGTGCTAGACACCAGACCTATTCATGGAGAGTTCCTGAGAATCAGCAAAAATGGTCCCTCCTATCACTTACCTCCAGCCTCTGTAAGAGAAAGATCGGAAATTTGAGATGGGATGACATGAAGGGGCAGAAAGCACGAGGAGCTCGCCCTGACCACCACGACCACTCCCAGGCATGTAGGGGGCTCAGACACTCTGGGGGTCCACAGCCCTGCCTAGAAGACTCCAAGGCAAAGGGCTGACTGGAACAGTCGTGACAGTGGCACCAGGAGAGACTGTGGCCATGGGAACAAGGATCCTTGTGTCATTTGTGGGACAGGAGAGATGTGTTTCCCGTAAGCTGAGTCGTCACAGGGGAGGGTAGCCAGGATGCAGCCACTCTGCGGGCGCCCCCACCCAGAAGGGCAGTTCAACGTGGCATTGAACTCGATGGAAGAGATCCGCCTTCTCTGGCCACCTAGGCTAATACCGGGCCTTCTCCAGGCACCCCCTTATTACACCACCTGCTTTATCTGCTTGGTGGCACTGATAATGTGAACTTACTTTGTTTTCATTCTTAGTTTATTTATTGTCTGGTACTTGTTGAAAACATTTGGGGAAGTTAGGAGTGGAGAAATGAGGGTTTGGGAAAGGGATCTCAAAAAGGCCACTCTTTAAAGAGTAAAAAACCTATTAAATATATTCCATGAAAGCAGGGACCAGATTCATCTTATTCGCCAATTGTTCAGGGCTCAGAACAGAACCTGGCACATAGTAGCTGCTCAGCAAAAATAGACAGAACCGTAAATCTCTGCCACCCAGGAGCCCTAAGAGATGCACAGATATCCATTGGTTTTGAGAATGGCAATTTCTCAAGTCTTTGGTCTGCTTGTCAATGCCTGAGTTAAAAGGATGTAGTGGGAGAAGGCGGGGGGAACTCTAAAGTGGAATAGACTTTGGGAGCTCTCTGGGATTCTATTTGTCCTATGCCTCCCTGCCTGCATAACTGAGAAGTGGCTTTTGAGTGAAGTTCTCTCCTTTCACCCTGCGCTCTCCTGAGCCACAACGTCCACTGCCCTCCAGCCATTCACATGGGCTCTCAGTCGGTTGTGATTGATTTGCTTGGCAGCGATGAGTGCTCCTCAGCCTTGATATGCTTCCAGGCTTCAGGGAAAATTGAACACCTGCTCAGATGTTTGGAGACAATCTGGAAAGGTGGAAATATACAAAGGTCGTGCATTTGGTATTGCTTGTGGCTTTCCACACATCCTCCTCAGGGATATGAAATTAAAATCATTTACCTTATGCAGGTATGTATATTCAATGACAGGGAACCCATATACACATTCATGAAAAGATCGTAGGAAAACCAGTGTATTTTAAAAGTCATTCATTTCCCTGCTTCTGATTAGAATCACAAATTAGATTTCTGACAACCCCAGTCATACAGTGATGAAGGAAATCACAGCCCATCCTCTCCAAAAGATGCTTTTTTTAAAAAATTGGAAATAAAAATCCCTTACATTTGAGTAATACTTTACAGTTTACAAGAATTGCTACCTATGTTATATCATTTTATTGAGAAGAAGACAAACCATCTGGTAGGTTTTAACTCTCTCATAAAGCTAAAGAACCTTCTGGGTGTTCAGTAAATAAATGAATGCCTTTTTTAAAAAAGGATTTATTTATTTATTTATTTGAGGGAGAGAGAGCGAGCAAGGGGAGAGGCAGAGGGAGAGAATCTTTAAGCAGACTTCCTGGTGAGCATGGAGCCTGATGCAGAGCTCGATGTCATGACCCATGAGATCATGACCTGAGCCAAAACTAAGAGTTGGATGCTCAGCTGACTGAGCCACCCGGGTGCCCCAGTGAAAGCCTTTTTAAGTGCAATGTAGAGACAGAGCCATCACTGCATGTTCCCTTGAGAGTTAGGATTCTACATGAGATTGACCTTGAATGACAGATCACTTACAAAAAGTCAGGTAAGACTGTTTTGAGAACTAAAAGGTCCAAAGGGGTCTGGTCAGGTCCACATCTAAGATCTGTGGGGCTCAAAGTAAGAGTACTTACAAACGGAGGCCCACTTACATATGTATGAATATTTAAAATGTGTAAACCAGGCCAGAAAGCTATTAAATAAGATCTATCATCCTACTTTAATAAATAGATCTTCATAATGCTCTAGAAGGCCAGGTTTGGAGTCCTTTGTAGAACATGGCAGGACAGGGAGAGTCTGACCTGGATGTGTCTCTTTCTCTTCTACTCTCAGCTCCATCTCGCACCACAAGGGGCCCTGAGTGCAGGTGGGTGTATGCCCAGCACCATGCCTAAGCTCCATCTATACCCTCTCAGGAGAGTAGACTCTGGGGAGGAGATCTGCATGGTCCCAGAGTGAACTCAGGTCCTGTAGAAAGGATATTCCAGGGTGCTTGGTAGTTAGTGTGAGAGAGGTGAGTGCAGGTGCTAAATAGGAGTTGTTGGCCCCCAGGAGTCCTCACTCTATGGGGAGAGGTATCGTCAGAGGTATCTTCAGAGGTATATAAAGTGCCGGCACCAGGGCAGGGCCCCTCTTGCCTGGAGGTACTAAATCCAATGATAGTTAGAATTAAACTGAGTGTTGCTTGCTCTCAACTTGTGTCTTAGTTACCCTTTACTGTAAGTAAAATGTTTACAAATGTCATAGTATCTAAGACCTATTTAAAATGAAGCTCGAGGGCGCCTGGGTGGCTCAGTTGGTTGAGCGACTGCCTTCGGCTCAGGTCATGATCCTGGAGTCCCGGGATCGAGTCCCACATCGGGCTCCTGGCTCAGCAGGGAGTCTGCTTCTCCCTCTGACCCTCCCCCCTCTCATGTGCTCTCTCTCTCTCTCATTCTCTCTCTCAAATAAATAAATAAAATCTTTAAAAAAAATGAAGCTCAATTTAGTTTTGATTTTTAAAAATTATTCGGATCACTTGGGATGGAGCAACAAATAGTTAGAACAAATGGGCCAAAATTAGAGGTAGGAAGTAGGACGATAAAGCCTGCTGTCTCTAGTCTAGACAGATGAAAAAGAGCAATGATCGTCATAATAATGCTTTTAGTAGTATAATTTTTTGTTTCCAAAGCTCTTTCACTTATGTATATGTATCGCTGAGCTCTTATAAAAATAAGCATCAATGCTTTGAAGCTTGAAAGATGTATTCTCCAGGCAAATAGAAAGGAAACCCTACTTGACACTTTGAGGAGTACATTTATAAACCCCATTAGCCTGAGGGAGCTACGGAGAAGGGGGAATCAAAGACCTCAAACCGATTCAACTTTGGGCCGACTCTGCTCTGTCATCAGCGGTTGCCTGAAGCGCTCGATTCAGGGAACCCCAGGCCAAGCCGGGCCTCCGTAGTTGGCAATGAATTAGCCCCATCTGTCATGGTCAAGGGAAGGGTCATGATGGCTTATGTGTCATGACTGTGTCACCTCTGGTCTTGAAGGATGTGTATGACAGATAGTAAAGGCAAGCAGGATACTTGGGGTCATCCTTAATCTTTTGAAGTTTTTAGCAAGGAGGAAAATCAATCCAAATTCTTAGCAAGAATTCTCATATTCTTGAACATTTCTGTCTTCCCCAAGCAAAAATGATCTATTTCAGGTTTCTCTGAGAAACATGCTGCTTTCAACTTGCTTTCCCGGGATGGAAAAAGATTGGCTAGACACCTGCTAAGGTGTTAATTAGCAATAACTGGATAAATATGAGACTTGGAATCTGCTCTCATCTCAGTCACTAACTAGCTGTGTGACCTTAAGCAAATCCTTTAACCTCTCTGGATCTCTATTTTCTTATCTCCAAAATAGGAATACTATCTCATTGATCTCTCAGCGTTTTGTGAGGCTTAGAGGAGATAGTCACAAAGCAAGCACTTGAAATAGAAAACTTGTGTATAGATGTAAACCACTGTAAGTCCTCTGAGAAATGAGCAAATTATTCTAGGGTAGCATTTCCCAAACGCATGTTCCCAAAACATTAGTTCCGTGGGTTGTCAATAGGCATTACACTAAAGGCATCAAACAAACATAAATTATTCTCTGGTCAAATAAATTTAGAAAGCTCTGAGCTGAACAAACATAAATAGGCATCTTCACCACAGGAATTATTTAGAGTCCTTACTTTTTAATGTGCATTGTGAGTCATTAAAATTGGGAAATAGTACTCAGTGGTTCGCATACTTATCTGGAACACAAACTCTTCTTTTCTCAAAATATTAGTCCCTCAGAACACAACCTTTTAGAAATCATGGAACGGTCGGCCCTCTAAATTCTATGGCAGCAAGAATGCCCTCTGATCCATTTATTTGTTTAACAAATGTTTACAGAGCCCCTGTCACCTACCAGGTACTGTTGAGTATATAAAACACAGAAAACAAAGCCCCGCTTTCCTGGAGCTTACATCTCAATGGGACATGATGTCACCCACCCAAAGCATGCTTGCTCTTAGAGAAGGAACTGCTGTCCCTTAACACAAAGAAACAAAACTCTGAGGTAGAATTGTTAAAAAAAAAAACAAACAAACAGAGAAAGCCTGGTGGGGAAGACTAGTTTGTAGACCAGTGGGGAAGACTGCTCTTGATTCTGCCTTCTACAGCCCAATTTCTGCCTGGAGGTTAAACCGTGGGGGCACAAGATCTCATTCATCCACTCATGCACGCACTCATTCATTCCACAGATACTTGTGGGCATGATATATGTCATACACAGAAGTGCTTAGAATCCGATCTCTACCCTCAGAACCAACGTCCGGGTGGACAGGCAGGTAAAGATGTGAGTGATGGTTGCTCCATGTGTTACAGGTGCTGTGGTAGGGAGTATAGGGTGATGGGGAGCATGTGAGCAGGACATGAACTTCAGACATGGCATCTCAACCCAAGTACCATTTAAACTGAATTATCCAGGGGTTGATAGTTTGTTTAGCAAACTGGCTTAGAGTGAGTAGCGGGAAATGGTGAATAGGAAAAACTTTGGGTAGTAAAAACAGAGTGTGAAAAGGCCCAGTGGCATCCCCTTTGTACTTGTACAACTGGAGTGGAACAGGAAGGAAAAGATACATTTATATATTTGGATTCTGTGTATGAGTTTCTTTGAAAAGTGTTCCGTTGCTTACATAAAACTTAAAAATCACTGGGGGCTTCTGAAAGGAAATTTCTGAGGTCCTTGTCATCTTTATAATGCCTAGATTCTACCCATGACATTAGTCTCCTTCCCAAAAATATTTGCATTTTCATGGGGAATTTTGGCAGATCGAGAATTCTCTCAATTCTCAAACCCAAAGGAATACATTGTTACTGGCAAATGTATTCATTAGAACTATTTTGGTGCTAAATGACAGAAAACCCAACTCAGGACTTTAGCAAAATAAGGAATTAATTATCTTACAAAACTGAAAACCCAGAGAAAGGTTGATCTAGGGGTTTCAGACCCAGTCTTTCTCCATTTCTTAATTCCTCTGGCCTCCAAGTAGTCTTCGTTCCAGGCCAAACACTGTGGCAAGATGGCTGCAGCATCTCCATGTCTGTGTCTTCCATGTCAACATCTGGTGGAAAACGAGGTTGTCTTCCTGAAGCTACATGTCCCTGTATTGACTGTAATTGAGCCATCATATGCCTGAATCAATCACTATATCCTGGGGATTAAATTACAGCAATTGGACAGGCCTGGGTCACATGATCCAATATTGGAGAAGGAAGTGGAAGCTCATCAGAACCACCTGACAGAAGAGTTTCCTAAAGAAATTTGGGGGGCTATTAACAGAAGAATAGGGCTGAGAGAGTGGCAGGGGAGACGGGTGAGAAATATTAAGGAGGAAAGAAAGAAAAAGAAAGAAAGAAAGAAAGAAAGAAAGAAAGAAAGAAAGAAAGAAAGAAAGAAAGAAAGAAAGAAAGAAAGAAAGAAAGAAAGAAAAGAAAGAAAGAAGGAAGAAAGAAAGAGAGAGAGAGAGAGAGAGAGAAAGAAAGAAAGAAAGAAAGAAAGAAAGAAAGAAAGAAAGAAAGA
>NW_023270231.1:5242557-5242836 GCF_011800145.1 Mirounga leonina
AAAGAAAGAAAGAAAGAAAGAAAGAAAGAAAGAAAGAAAGAAAGAAAAAGAAAGAAAGAAAGAGGCACCTGGGTGGCTCAGTCAGTTAAGCATCTGCCTTCGGTTCGGGTCCTGGGATTGAGCCCACATCTGGCTCCCTGCTCAGCAGGGAGCCTGCTTCTCCCCTTTTCCTCTGCTGCTCCCTCTGCTTGTTCTGTGTGTGTGTGTGTGTCAAATAAATAAATAAAATCTTGAAAGAAAGAAAGAAAGAAAGAAAGAAAGAAAGAAAGAAAGAAAGAA
>NW_023270231.1:5242846-5269207 GCF_011800145.1 Mirounga leonina
GAAAGAAAGAAAGAAAGAAAGAAAGAAAGAAAGAAAGAAAGAAAGAAGAAAGGAAGGAAGGAAGGATGGATTATGGAAGAAAGAAAAGAAAGATTTGGAAGAAATGAAGAAAGAGAGAGGGAAGAAAGATCTTTTTCACAAATATAAAAAATAAATCTATGCCATGGAGCACTTCTGGTTGTTGGAAACAGAGGGGAGAAGTAGGGAACAGAGAGAAAGGGCTGTGAACAGAGTATTGGTTAGATGTGAATAATCCCGAGTCTGTCGTTCATCAGTCACATACACATCAAATTTCTAGGTAGGAGAGAAATTTCTGGGTCATCAATTCCACAGTGATCATTGAATGCTTGAAACTCCTTCAGCCACCTAGCCAGCATAAAATCAACTCGTGTCCTTGAATACTTTCCAGCAACGGGAAACTCATTCCTCCTATAACTAATCATTTCATTGTTGATGGACTTCCATTATTAGCTGATCATCTGAACTCTCTGCTGGCTTCAGTTTTCTTTTATCCACAAAGAGAAAGCTTAAGTCAGTGGAGGCAAAATGGTAGACTATGACCAAATCTGACCTGAGACAAGATCATTGCCCAACACAATGTTTTATTGTTTTTTATTTTTAAAAAAGACTTATTTATTTATGAGAGGGAGAGAAAAAGATAACTCACACACAAGCTGTAGGGGCAGAGGAAGAGGGAGAGAGACTCTCAAGCAGACTCCACTCAGCATGGAGCCCCACACGGGGCTCAATCTCACGACCCTGAGATCATGACCTGAGCCAAAACCAAGAGTTGGACGCTTAACCCAGTGTGCCACTCAGGCACCCCCAACACAGTGTTTTAAATACAGTTGAATGTGGGTGCTTCAGGAGATCATGCAGGGTCTTTTTGATATGGTCCCCACAGCTCCCTATTATACTTCTTGGAAGCTTCGTATGTTTAGGCTACCTGCCTGCACTAGGCAGGGATTTGATTTTGCAATGCCTGGTCTAATCTTTTCATGTGGTATTGGATTAGGTACTTGAAGACTGTAATGTGGGGCACCTGGGTGGCTCAGTTGGTTAAACATCTACCTTTGGCTCAGGGTCCTGGGATCGTTTCCCACATCGGGCTCCTTGCTCAGTGGGGAGCTCGTTTCTCCCTCTGCCTGCTGATCCCCCAGCTTGTGCTCTCTCTCTCTCTCTGAAAATAAGTAAATAAAATCTTTAAAAAAAAAAAAAAAGACTGCAATGTGACAGATTTTTTAAAAAAGGAAGGAAAAAAGAGAGAATGGAACTTGAACTTACACAGCCCAGTGAATTCTTCTCCTTCAAAGCCTCACCTTGGGGGTGACGTACACTTTCTCCACAGATGCTGCTTTCACTCAAAAGGATTTTCAAACTCCTCTTGGAATTGTTTCCAGAGCCTGAAGCAAATTCTTTGAATATCCTCCCTGGTGGCAAATCCTCATTCTTTAAGAGTGGTTCTGATTTTTGGAAGAAGCTAGAGTCACTGAGTGCCAAGTGTTGATGAACAGGCCGGCATGACTGTCTGCCTCATCTTTTTTCTGTGTCCAGAGCAAAGTGCAATTATGCAGTCCTGAGGCTGAGCCCCTTGTGAGATCGTTTAAAATTTTTTGTTTTATTATTTATTTTAAATTTCATTAATTTAGTAACCAACACAGTCACATGATTCAAATTTCAAGGAGTAAAATAGGATAAATAGTGCAAAGCCCCTTTGGAGTCCCCATTCACCCAGTTTTCCTTGTGGTGAGTCTGCGCATATCCCTTAGATGCCTTGTGGAAGGCTCAAAGAATCATCTCTATATATTCAAGCAGTGCTTAAAATGCCTTTTAAGATCACTATATTTTATGCAAATTCTGATATGTTTATGCCAAATACAGGTCTCATTATGTTATAGTTACCTAAGTTTTAGGGATAAATTGCTGCCTTCCAGCCATAGAATTTGGACCTTGAGAAGTCTCTGTAATGGGAGGTCATCTCTCAGTTTCAGCCACCTGAGGCATATGAGAGATCAGATAAGTAACTTTATCCCATTGAGCCTCAGTTTCCTCATCCATAAAATGGGCATCATGTCAGCAGCCCCTCACAGGTTATTGTGAAGATTAAGTGAGATGATGCAACAAAATGTCTCAAAGAGGGTATGATGGTTAATTTTCTGTGTCAACTTGGCTAGGCTGTGGTGCTCGATTGTTTGGTCAAACACTAGCCTACATGTTGCTGCTGTGAAGGTATTTTGTACATGTGACTAATATTTGCAATCAGTTGACTTTAAGTAAAACAGATGACTTACTCCCCATAATGTGGGTGGGCCTCATGTAATCAGTTGAAGGTGAGGAGCCAAAACTGAAGTTTTCAAGAGAAGAAGGAATTATTATTATTATTTTTTTCCTGAGATGAGAAGAAGGAATTCTACCTCAAGACTGTAACATAAAGATCCTGTCTGAGTTTCCAAGCTGCTGGGCTGCCTTATGGATTTCAGACTCAAGACTGCAACACCAACTCCTACCTGGATTTTTCAGCCTGCTGGCCTGCCCTGCAGATTTCAGACCAGCCAGTCCCCACAACTGTGTGAACCGTGCCTTAAAATAAATCTCTCTCCCTGTATATATATCCTATTGCTTCTGTTTCTTTGGAGAGCTCTCACTAGTGCGGAGGGAGCAAACTCTGGATATTTGGGGGTGGAGGCTGGGGAGGGAGTGTCTAAAAAAAAAACAAACCCAGATTTTAGTCCTGGTTCTTCCACTCACCAGCTGAGCAGCTCTGGGCCAAATTCTTAGGACCACTGAGCTTTTTTCCCCATCTGCCCACTGCCTCTGAAGGTTGCTGGGAAGATATTATGAAAATGGTTTGTCAAGTATTCTATACATGCAGGTGAGTATTATCTGGGTCTATCTCCCTTCAGATGCACATATATCCTTAGGCTCACCCTTTGGTGGCACCCACACCTACACTTCTCTAGAAATGTCCCCCTACCCGGGCATTGATTCTTGTTTCTGTCTCTGATTGCTCAGCCCATACCCAGGGAAGGCAATCTAGTCACGCAGCAGCTGGTTGTCAAGGGGGCCACAAGGCCCCACCCTGGGCCTCCATGGGCTCTGCAGCCCCAGACATGGGGAAGCAGAGGGAGGAGGGTAGGAGGAAGTGGAGACAGGAACTTATGGAGGTGGCCGAAGAGGGAGGGGAGAGGTGGGATGAGAGAGGAAGGGGCCAGCGTGCCAGGATGTGTTCCCAGGGGTCCAGGGCTGATTTGCAGGGGTGGTTGGGTCTGTGCCATGGATGGTAGGCTGATTGTGGCAGATGAGCCGGGACTTCCAAGGGGCCTCATCAAAGCACATGAATACAGCACTGAGTGTTCTACTTCTCTCATCCTGGGGACAGAGCCAATCAAACAGGAGAGGGTCAGAGGGCAGAAGTACTATGAATAACCTGCCCCTTTACCATCACGGTGCTTCAAAACACCACTCAGGCCTGTTTCCATTTGTTTTTTCCTTTGTTGGGGATTCAAGGGCCAGCCCTTGAGAGGCTGTGCTTCCATCATAGTGTCTGAGATGGGCCCATGGTGCTACCCACCCCATCCTGCTACCCACCCCATCTTGCCATTCTTGATCTCATCACAAAGCACCTTCTTTCATGCCACTTATCACAAGCTGAAATTATTTGATAAATTATTAATTACCAGAAACTGCTCTTTCCCCTAGAATGTGCCATGAGATTGGGAAGTTTATCTAACTTGCTCCTTCCTGGGGTCCCAGCTCTTAGCAGAATAATACATAGTACTGGCAGTTATGCTCAAACAATGTTCATTACGAAGGGCCCCCTGAATGCTAGGCAAGGAGCCCAGAGCCATACGGGCATTTCTCATTCTCTCTTAATGATAGTTCTGGTAAGGAAGTGTCATCATCTTTGTTTTACTGATAAAAAAGCTGGAGCTCAGGCTGGTTAAGTAACATGGTCATGGTCACACAGTCAGGACTGGGATTCTAATCTAGGTTTGACTGACTCGAAAGCATATGCTTCTAGTCGCAATAGCAGGAAGAAAATACGCTTTATGAATCGTTCCTGCATTCACTGAACGGCAGTTACTGCCAGGAGCCCTTAGAAGAATATTGGGGCCGTCTCCCAAGGGAGTGGCCAGCATGCTGCAATGTGGCAGTGAAGTCCCATCTGCAAGGGGTGAGGGAGGATGTCCAGGGGTACACGTACCATCTCTTTGCCAGTCTTATACTATATTATGTTGCCTCCCCCAAGATGTGCAATAGAGGGCAAGAAAAAAAAAAGAGAGTGAGAGAAAGTAGGAGGTAGATGTGCTTGGCTCCTGGGGCATGTGGGTGGCTCAGTCAGTTGAGCGTCTGATTCTTGGTTCCGGCTCGGGTTGTGATCTCAGGGTCATGGTCTCAAGGTCGTGAGATGGAGCCCTGGTGGGGCTCAGCCCTTAGTGGGGAGGCTGCTTGGTGTTTCTCTCCCTTCACTCGTGCACTGACCACCCCCCAGAGTGAATAAATGAAGCTTTAAAAAAAAAGTGCTTGGCTCCTTTCCTGGCCCTAGTTTTTACTTCCTCTCGCTGCATGTGTCTTTTCTTTGCAATGGGAACACACCTACCTACAGGCTTGTTTGGAGGATAGGATATATTCAGAGATAGGAACTAGCATTGAAAAATCTTGGAAGCAAAGATTACTGATATTGCTTCTTGATCTGAATCCATGGTGGGGGGGGGTGTTCAGGTCATCTGATATTTCTGTGGGACTCTAAGACTACTATGCAAGGGTGCTGTTATGATTTCCCAGCAGCCCTTCAGTGGAAGAAGGATCGGGGTTTGGAGGAAGGTGACAATCAAGCCGCTGAAGTAGATTTTGGGAATTGACATCTGGTTGCAGGTAAGCTTTGCAAACCACTGGCCATGGGATAATCACCCCATGTATTTACTCTGTCCCATGGAAGCCAGGGAGGTAGAATAGTATATTGGTTATGATTGGGGCTCATTGACAGGACTCCATCAAAATCCTAGAGGAGAACACAAGCAGCAACCTCTTTGACCTCAGCTGCAGCAACTTCTTCCTAGAAACATCGCCAAAAGCAAGGGAAGCAAAGGCAAAAATGAACTACTGGGACTTCATCAAGATAAAAAACTTTTGCATAGCAAAGGAAACAGTCAACAAAACCAAAGACAACTGACAGAATGGGAGTAGATATTTACAAATGACATATCAGATAAAGGGCTAATATCCAAAATCTATAAAAAACTTATGAAACTCAACACCCAAAGAACAAATGATCCAATCAAGAAATGGGCAGAAGACATGAACAGACATTTTTCCAAAGAAGACATCCAAATGGCCAACAGACACATGAAAGAGTGCTCAACATCGCTCGGCATCAGGGAAATCCAAATCAAAACCTCAATGAGATACCACCTCACACCAGTCAGAATGGCTAAAATTAACAAGTCAGGAAATGACAGATGTTGGCAGGGATGCGGAGAAAGGGGAACCCTCCTCCACTGTTGGTGGGAAGGCAAGCTGGTGCAGCCACTCTGGAAAACAGCATGGAGGTTCCTCAAAAAGTTGAAAATAGAGCTACCGTACAACCTAGCAATTGCACTACTGGGTATTTACCCCAAGGATACAAATGTAATAATCTGAAGGGGTATGTGCACCCCGATGTTTATAGCAGCAATGTCCACAATAGCCAAACTATGGAAAGAGCCAAGATGTCCATATACACACACAATGGAATATTATGCAGCCATCAAAAGGAGTGAAAGCTTGCCATTTGCAATGATGTGGATGGAACTGGAGGGTATTACGCTGAGCGAAATAAGTCAATCAGAGAAAGACATGTATCATATGACCTCACTGATACGAGAATTCTTAATCTCAGGAAACAAACTGAGGGTTGCTGGAGTGGTGGGGGGTGGGAGGGTTGGGGTAGCTGGGTGAAAGACATTGGGGAGGGTATGTGCTATGGTGAGAGCTGTGAATTGTGCAAGACTGTTGAATCACAGACCTGTACCTCTGAAACAAATAATACATTATATGTTAAAAAAAAAGAAGAAGAAGAAGATACCAGGAAGGGAAGAATGAAGGGGGGAAAATTGGAGGGGGAGACGAACCATGAGACACTATGGACTCTGAGAAACAAACTGAGGGTTCTGGAGGGGAGGCGGATGGGGGGATGGGTTAGCCTGGTGATGGGTATTAAAGAGGGCACGTATTGCATGGAGCACTGGGTGTTATACGCAAACAATGAATCATGGAACACTACATCAAAAACTAATGATGTAACGTATGGTAATTAACATAACATAATAAAATAAAATTAAAAAAAAAAGATTGGGGCTTGTAGAGTTTAGGTCTCAACTTACTTACTTACTTACTGTGTAGTCTTGGATAAGTTATTTAACCTCTTCGAGCCTTGGTTGCTTACTTAAAATGGCATCTATCTTAGGGGCCTGTTGTGAGAATTGAATGAGACAAGGTGTAGAAAGAAACAATCTGGCCCTGGTATATAGCAAGCATTCAATGCATGTTAGGTATTGTCTGTGAGGAACCTATATGCTTATGTGGAAACTGGAAAATCAGGGCAATGATCTGAATCAGTCTACGCTTCCCCAACCAGGTAATCGGTAGTTTTTCTTTCTTTTTTTTTTTTTTCCTGTTAGTTTGCATCTCGATGTTTTGACTACCAGTTTTTAGACCTGGAAAAAAGAAAGGCAGAGTTGTTCGGAGCTGTTTATCTCAGTCTGTGGTCCTAGGTGTTGCTGTTAGACCTCTTGGTGGCTGAACTAGGGGAAAATCCACCTCCCACTGTGTGCCGACAACAATATTGGAGAATGTAGAGCCAGGCCGTGCTCCCCCTGCTCTCAGCAGAAACCCACTGGTCCAGGACAGCCTTCCTTCCCCTGTCCTTTGTAAGAAACAGCTAAGATCATGGTTACCTGTGGTGGTGGCTACCCTCTACCGGGGCTAACCGTGTGCCAGGACCTTTATGCTCTCCCCCGCCCTGTAAGGCAGCCGCTCTTCCCATTCTGGTTCTGCGGATGAGCAGATTGCAGCCCCGTGTGTTTAAGTTACTTGTCCAGGAAGTGGCAGAGCTGGGATTCAACCCCAGGCCGGCCAGGCTTCAGCGTCCCCAGGCTTACCATGCTATCTGCAGGACACTCTAGCTTAATGAGGAAGTCTGTTTGGCAGAGGGAGTGAAATGCCAGATGTAGAAGTCCGGGATTGTAGAAGTCATGAAATTGTAGAGGGATCAGAACAGTGTTCTCTCTGCTGCACAGCTGAAATGCCTAGAGCACTCGTGAGCTAGAGATGTCTGGTCCCGACCCCCCAGAATTCTGATGCTCTGGATCTAGGATGGAGCCAGAGCTTCCCAAGTGGTTCTGACAGACTTCCAGGCTTGAGGACCACTGAGCAGAGGAAGAAGGTTGGGAGGGATTTAGCAAACTCATGGTTAGGAACTTCTCCATTCCCTTCTTGGAAGTGGCTGGTTCACATTCCAGATAGCGCACCTTTGTCTCGGGATCTCCATCTGCGGTGTGTGGGCAAAGGAGCTTGATAATACCGCCGAGTGTTGGGTGGATAAACAGCTGGTAGAGAGCCATTTACATGGGAAGCATTGGGATGAAGTGCTCCTGGGGCTTTGACGTGACCCCATTTCAGTTTCCATGTGCTGGTGCTCTGGGCCACATCCCTAGCAGTTGTGGATTATCAGTAACCACTGGGGAGCAAGTGTTTAGTCCCACGGGATCAAGGTGCAAGGTGTCTGCTTGCACAGCCTGGGGTAAGTAGGGGAACGCTGATTGCCCCATCCTCTGGTTGAGGAACAGTGTGAGCTGACACATGATTAGAACCATTAACTGGCTCTCAGTACGGAGAATGAGATTTGTGGCCCCCTCTCACAAAGGAAATATGAAATAGTAAACACACTTCTAGTTATGGATGGGGCTAAACACACCATTAAACTGAATGCTAATGGCGGTCTCCAGCTTCCTTTGAACATTTTACCGTGGCAACCAGCAGGTGCCCTTTTCTTGCCTTCTCTTTCGTCTTCCCATAATTCTCTCCTGCCATGGCTTTTTGGATGATAAAGGGCACATGCTCTGAAATAGCAGTTATAAAGAGAATTAGAATTAAAAACGAAAAAAACCAAACAAATCAGGTTGGAGTAGGTGTCTAGCTCCTCACGTGATGTGCTTGGAGGATGTAGAAAGCTCAGGTACTGAGAACAGGCCAAGACAGGTGAACATCTTCAATTGAGGTGAATGTCTGTAATTGATGTAAGCATCTTAACACACTGCATACTAAAGACACCAAGCCTGGCCTGGCTTCTGAAGCTCAGCACTAAATTGTGAGAGCAGCACAACTTTGGGCTGAAGAACGGGGGCCCAGGACTTTGACACACTTGAATATAAATCCTTTCCTGTTGCTTAAAAGCTGTGTGACCTTAGGTGAGTAATTCTCCCTCTCCGTGATAAGTTTCCTCACCTATAAATCAGGGCGAGTAATAACCATTGTTTCACAGGACTATTGTGGGGGTGGGGTGGGGGCAGAGTGGGGAAGGGGGTGGGCTGACAATAAAAATGGGTATTAAGCTCTTAGTATAGTGGCTGGCACATAGTAGGTGCTCAATACATGGTAGCTATGATAATGGTGGCGAAGAGTAACAACTTGCTGGGGAACTTTAGGCCAGGATCTTCCCTGAGCTTCACATTCTTCATCTGTAAAAGGCCAGCTAATAACAGTTCCCGAGTCATTAGTTTAAAGCTCTAGATAAGAATTAAATGATGAAAAGTATTTGGCACAGGGCTTGGCACGTAATCAGAATTCCATAAGGATTTGCTGAATGAAGGGGAAAAAAATAAATGCGGGATGAAAAAGCTCAATCATCAGACACAGGCGCGTTTCACATCAGACACACGGGGAGAAAAATAGCAACAGCCCTGGACTCTTTGTCAGTGACATTTGTTAGCCACTGCAGACCTTCCTCTGCTTCCTTTGTCCTTGGGGCTCGGCTCCTGTCCCCGTATCAAGGGCGCGGGCTGGAAAGGAGAAGACGCGGGGCTGACATACCTAAATGAGATGCCGGTATGACAACGCGCACTGAGGAAGGCCCCAGGCCCGAAGGCCGGGTATCGCAGCGCACAACCGCTCGGCCAGAGGAGCCGGCCGTGGGGCCTCTGGCTCCCGGACCCTGGTCCCGCCAGTGTCCCGCGTCCTGGCCTGGAGCCTTTGCTCCCCATTGAGGGTCCCCTCCCAAGTCTGTGCTCCAGGGCTGTGACTCATCCTCTCCGGCTCCTGCCAACCGCAGCTTCCCTCTCGGAGCGCAGCCTGGGAGGAAAGAACCCGGGGAAACCGGGGGCTGGCCGAGCTGCATAGTCAGCTACTCTCATGGGAGTGATTGGGCTGTCTTGTAAATAGCATTTACGGTTTTAATTTCTAGTTATAAAAGTGATACATGTTTATTTTAGAAAATTTCAGGGCAAAAAGTGGGGGAAAGAAACAAGCACACAGAAGAAAATAAAACCCCTGCGGTTGGGGCCCTATCCCAGGCCATTGACATCAGAATTTCTAAGAACGCGGTCCTCCAGCACCACGGTTTGTTTAAATTCCAGAGGTGAGTCCAGTGTGCAGGCAAGGTTGAACCATCACCGTGGAGATACCTGCCAATAACACTGTAAAGTATTTCCTTCACTTTTTAATTTTGTATTTGTATCATATTGTACATAACTGTTTGAAACCTGACCATGTTTTCTTCGGGCTAACAATATGTTATGAACATCTTCCAACTCATAAATATTCTTTTAAATATGATTTTTGAAATGGTTAGACAGTCCTCTATCTTATGGATGTATCATAATTGTTTTTAACCAATTACCTATTATTAGATGTTTTCTAAAATTTTGCTGATTAAAATGATACCGAGATGTATTTCTGTTCCTATCTGTGACCACTTACGTGGCTAACACGTCCATAGCATGTAACCACATGCTGGATACCGTCCTAAGGCACTACATAAATCGCATTTAATCCTCACAGCCAACCCAGGACAAATGATAGTAACCAAGTTATTGGTTGGACTTGACGCCCCTCTTTTCGAGCTGAGGAAACTAAGACTCAGAGAGGCTAAATCACACGGCTGATGGGTGGTGAAGCCGATCTGGTTCCAGAGTCCACGCTCTGCAATTACAATTGCTGGGTCCCCTAGACAGCCAGAGAACAAACCGATGGCTGCCGGATTGGGGTGGGGTGGGGGTGAGGGGTCTGCGCAAAATGGGGGAAGGGGAGTGGGATGGTAGTATCCCTGATTTCTTTACCAGCAGCATGTGTGAGACAGTGCGCGGGTGGGGGGGGGGTGTCTCTGATTTTGAAAAGAATTCTATAATCCAGTGGAAGCCATCGATTTAAAAATTCTCCTTACTGCAGGCTTATTATGTATGTAAAAACATCTTTTATGGTAGGATTTAAAAAAACGGTACACACTTCATAGTGTGGCTTTGTAGTTTCTAAGTGATGTGCCAAGTGTGAGAGCTGGGATTGTTTCTGCCGAGTAGGAAAGGCCCAGAGTCCCTCACTTTGCGCTGCGCTACATAATTCTCTTCTTTCTCACACCCCTCTTTTTTGGAAGACTGTTTTTGGTAAGAAGGAGAAAAGATAGACACCTCCATGGTGGTAGCTCACGGAAGAAGTGCTCAGAGAGAGACGGTAGTATCCAAGAACAATTTGTGGGGCTTCCATATTTTGCTGAAGGGCCTGGAGTCCCCTCCCTGGAGGAATCTGATTTGACCGCCTCCAGCTGCCCATGGTTTGCGGAACTGGCTTTCTGGGAGCCCTGGGAGGAGAGCAGAGGGGTCCTAAAGGCCAGGAAGCCAAGGGAGTCCCAGAAAAGAGGGGACTGAGAGACAGGAGTTCTGAAAGCCCGCTGAGAGTGTCCCTGTGTGCTGGTGTGTCTCCATGAGAAACATTCAAAGCTCTGTGACTACCTTCCTGGCTTCTGTTTGTATTCGTCAAGTCCAACCAATAACTTGGTTACTATCATCTGTCTTTTGGAGAAAAACTGTAACTACCCAAGACTCTTTCCGTCATTCCCTCCTCCCACTGCACAGTCACTATTAAACTTGCCCTTCTGAAAGTCTTCCTATCTATAGCAGGAAAGCAAAAGAACTTCCTGTAACTTTGAACTCCTTGGGCACAGGGGCCCACATCTTTTATTATTATTATTATTATTATTATTATTATTATTATTATATTCATTTTCAGTGGCTCTAGCAGGTCCCAACTTTCATTTCTATTCACAGTGTACCCCATCATATGGGTTGAAGCTTTGATGGGAATTTTGTCAGTGAGCTTTATTCTGATGGTTACAGAAGCCCAGTTCTAGCTGTCTTACAAAAAGGGAAAGTCCAGGATGGAGAGCAGGTATGGTTGGAGTCAGAGCTTTGATGCCCCAGAGGGAGACCGGCTGGCTTGGCTTGAGTCACATCGGGTCAATCAGCTACTGCATCCAGTGGAAGAAAGTATGATGAAGGGCCAGAGCATTTATGTGGCACCCTATGTGCAGGAGTGTGCCCTGTTGTTCACAGGAAAAGTAGGAAAAGAGTGTCAGGAAGAGAAACCAACAAAGAACAGGTCATAGCTCAGATTCACTGTTCTCCTGACTGAGGGTTTTCGCTGGCCAGGTGAATTTGGATTTTTATATCTTTTGTTAATGGCATGCTCTTTCTAGTACTTTTCTATCTGTAATAAGGCAAGCACTTGTTTTCATTAAAATCTGATTCTTTTAACCCTTCCTCTTTAGCCATGGTTTCCCTGTAACTTAAAAACACACAGACAGCGTCACATTTATTGCCAAACTTCTCAAATGAGGAGGTCTACCTTTGAAAGCACCCTTTCTCGACCAGTTACTTGATGTAAGACCCTTTATTTATTTTTTTTAAATTTATTTGAATTCAATTAATTAACCATATAGTGTATTATTCGTTTCAGAGGTAGAGGTCAGTGATTCATCAGTCTTATATAATACTCAGTGCTCATCATTACATCACTTGCCCTCCTTAATGCCCGTCACCCAGTTACCCCATCCCCCCACCCCAGGAACCCTATTGTTAAGAGTTTCTTATGGTTTGTCTCCCTTTCTGATTTCATCTTGTTTTATTTTTCTCTCCCTTCCCCTATGTTCATCTGTTTTGTTTCTTAAATTCCACATATATAGAAGGAGCCCAGATGTCCATCGACAGATGAATGTAAATCCCTTTAAATATCAGGTCTGGACACACTCCCCTTCCTGCTGCGGCCTCTTGCAGGCCACGGGCGCCCCCTGGGCTGCTGAATCCCTTGTCCTTGCTTGGCCGTAGTCCCCTGGTTGCCACAGATGAATGTGCAAACTTACTTTTAAGTGCTGTCTCCATTTTGGGAGCAAAGAATGTCCTCGTGAAGGACCCGGAAAAACTATTTCCGTTTTTGGCACTTCTGTCCTTTTGTGCAGTCTGGTTTGTTCTCCGTCTATAAATAGAGGAGGGACTCATTGTTCGCCCCTCCACCTTTTAGCTGGGCTATATTTTGCCTTTGGCTGGCAGAGCAAGTTTTGGAATTAGACAAACTTGGGTCCACACCCCAGCCCCACTGCTTACTTGCTGAGGGGCTTTCAGTGAGATGGGGTTTTTTAAAAAACATCTCTCCTGTAAATGGAGGGAGACAATGGTGCCTGCCTCGTAGGATGGCCACATGGTTTCACGAGTAACGCAGACGCACAAGGCCCAGTGCCCAATAGATGTTCGGTAGATGTGAATTCCCTTCCTCTCCCTCAAAATATCTGATTTGTTGTCTGTCACCTTGGGTGTTAGCTCTGCACTGACTCACTACATCTATATATACTGTAAAAGTTGCCAGTCCATTAAATGTTTTTATTTTTTTTATTTTTATTTTTTAAAGATTTTATTTATCAGAGAGAGAGAGAGGGAGAGCATGAGAGAGCACAATCAGGGAGAGTGGCAGGCAGAGGGAGAAGCAGGCTCCCCGCTGAGCAAGGAGCCCAACTCAGGGCTCAGTCCCAGGACCCTGGCATCGTGACATGAGCCAAAGGCAGACACTTAATGGACCGAGCACCAGGCATCCCTCCATTAAATATTTTTAAATATATCCATGTTTTCCCCCCTCTAAAGAAGCTGGCCATTAGAAACAATCCTAGGGGCGCCTGGGTGGCTCAGTCGTTAAGCGTCTGCCTTCGGCTCGGGTCATGGTCCCAGGGTCCTGGGATGGAGCCCCGCGTCGGGCTCCCTGCTCTGCGGGAAGCCTGCTTCTCCCTCTCCCACTCCCCCTGCTTGTGTTCCCTCTCTCGCTGTGTCCTCTCTGTCAAATAAATAAATAAAATTAAAAAAAAAAAAAGAAAGAAACAATCCTAAAGCCAGCTACTCTTTGGTGAAGGCCTTCCCTACTTTTTTCTTCTGTAAAGCAATAGCTTTCCCTTTTATTCTTTCTGGTATAACAGAAATTTCTGCCTCCCTCCCCCATTTTGTTTAGCATCTGCTCCATGTACCCATGGAAAGGGCACACTCTCTTCTTTGAGGAACTGTTCCTCTTTCACATCTGGTTCTGGTGGGCTAAGGGGGGGTTGTGTGACCAAGGCCTAACCAATCATAGTATCTCATACCCCTTGCCCCATTGATTGGCTCAGTGGTGGCCCTGTGACCCAAATTTGGTTTATTGGCATCCTTCCCTTGAGTTTTATCTGTGGGGTCGAAAAAGAGCGAATTCCTCTTTCTCCGCATGTGTTGCTAATCTGGGTTGATGTTTGGAGCTGACTGTGCCGTGCGTCCTGCTGTGTGGATAAACCTCTTCTGTCTTAGGAAAGAACGAGTCCAACACATGGAGAGAAGCAGAGAGCTAAGATATGGGGTGAGAAATGTGCGGGGGGCAGGGAGGGTGAGAGAGATGATATCATCATTTGATTTCCTGTGGACACCTATAGTCCTGGCCTCTGAGATAGGAGGCAGTGAATTCCGACTTTTCCTTAAGACAGTTTGGGTTCAGTTTCTGTTCCTTGAAGTCAAGGATTCTAATAAATGTGTTGGTTTATTTAAGATAATGGCTACCCTATAAATGGGAGTTGTGATTTTGTCCCAACAAAATCCTGACAGGTACTCTAAGTCGCTAATATGGAACAGGGTCATACACTGAATTCCTCCTGAGGGGCTGTGGAGCCCCCTCTACATTTGTACCACTGGGACCCCACACAGTACCCAGCATACAGAGGCCTCAGTATGGACTTGGGAATTGAGTAGGGCATGAGGGAGCATCTGAGCGGTTCAGCTGGTCAGTCATCCTCCAGTCCAGGGGAGTCCCATTGGCTAGGCCGTGGCTCCCACACAGGCCTCAGCCCACAGCCTGGCTATCTGTGGGTCAGGCCAGATGTGGGTAGAGATCCACGATGCAGAAAATCACTTGTTTTGCATTGAGAATTCTTTAATTTGCCTGTGGGTACGGCAGGGTCTCTGAGTCTCACAAAGGGGACATTTCACGAGCTTGTCCAGGCCATTTGCATGCTCCCGTGAGAGCCCTCAGCGAAGGGTTTCGAAAGCTACTGGGGGAGCTCCAGAAAAAAACAAGCTACTCCCATCCTGCTGAGGGTCTCCCGTTGAGCTTCTCCTTCAGAGGAGAGCTGTGACCCCGGACAAAGAGGAGACTTGTGGGAAGCCATGGAAGCCTGAACGGCTGCCAGGGAATGGCTGACTCTGAAGCGACCCACTGAGGCCTGCTGGTGAGAAACATACCCCATGCTCTGGTGAGGCCACCCCCGTGTGACGCGCACACAGCCTCTGCTGGGGAGGAGAGCCCGGGGAAGCAATAACATTCCCAGTGTCAGCCGGGCTCAGGCCTTGTCCCTAGGCCTTGTTCCCACTGTAAGCTGACATTGGCGGGACAGGCCTCGCACCTCCTCCTCAAGGAGTCAGGAGGGCTCCAGGCTCAGGCACTGAGAAGTTGCCTGTGGAGGCTGCAGAGAGAGTGTGAGGAAAACAGGCACCTGGGGGGGGGGGGGGGGGGGAGGTCAGGACAGGAGCTTTGGCTCATTCAGGGGACTTGGCTTTGGAAAGTTGGCATTTGAAGTTGATTTTAATCTTGTGCTTGTCCACCCAGCAGTGGAGTCAACTGGATTACAGGGGGCTGGAGCGGGAGGGGCATAGGATAGGAATCTGGAAACTCGAGGGATTAACCCCACTTCCCTCTAAGCAGCTGTGGGACCAGGGCCAAGACTTTAGTTTCTCCGGGCCTCACTCTCCTCAATGGTGAATTGGGAAAGCTTGGCCCACATGCTCTTGGAGGATTTCTCTTGGTGAATAATCCCCACTTCCCATCAAATGGTGGATCTCAATTCACCTGCTCTATTGAGATAACCAATACAGAAGAGATGAGGCTCAAAGGTAACTTTGTAGGCAGTACAGGCAGATGGATGAGAAGCAACATTATTCCAAAAAGAATGATAGTAATAATTATTATTGTAATGACAGTAACAGAACAACCATTTAAAAAGTACTCACTATGAGATGCACCTGGGTGGCTCAGTTAAGGGCCTGCCTTCAGTTCAGGTCATGATCTCAGAGTCCTGGGATCGAGTCCCGCATCGGGCTCCCTGCTCAGCCGGGAGCCTGCTTCTCCCTCTCCCACTCCCCCTACTTATGCTCTCTTTCTCTCTGTCTCTCTCTCAAATAAATAAGTAAGATCTTTTAAAAAAGAACTCACTACGAGCCAGACATTCTATTAAGGATTTTATGGTACATGACCCTGTGTAATCCTTTACAACACTTTCCTGGGGTGGATATGATGATTTCTGTTTCAGAGGTTAACACTACTGAGGCTCAGAGAAGTTAAGTTACTTGCTCAACATCTCAGTGTTAAAAAGGTGGTGAAGCTGGGATTTGAACCCTGGTCTGCTAGACTGTAAATCCCATGTTCCCGTGGACTCTGTTATCAAGTGGGTGAGTGGAGCCTTCCACTTTCTGGCATGAAATCACAGACACATAGAGGCTGGAAGTCAGGCCTGATTACTTCTCTATTGTTAACATGTCATAGGCCACCCTCTGCACTGTTGCCCCAGACTCCTTCCAGCTCCATCGCTCGCCTTTTCCCCACCACCCTCACCAAACTTGTGCTCCACCCAATACACATCTGTGCTCAGGCAAGGGTCGGATGCCATCCCATGTTTGAAGGTGTTCTCTGATTTTCAAGCAGTAAGCCACAATGCCCTTTTGCTTCTGGCCTAGCCCATGCCAGGTTCTGTAATTATATTTTAGTCAGCATTTATTCAATAAATATTTACTGAGTGACTCTATGTGCTTCGCACTGTGTGAGGTGCTTGCGAATGTTCTCCTGCTCACTTTCCCTGCCCCCAGGCACCCAACACACAGTTAAGCTCACAGGCTTGTTTTTTTCTTTTTTTACAGAGATCTAATATATTCCTTGACAAAGCCTGGCACTCTGAAGATGCTCCATGACTATTTGAAAAGTAGACTCATGATCCAGAACTTACCTCACTTGTAAATAACTGCCCGTTTCTTCCCTACACCCCCCACTAGGTTCTTAGACTCTCATGGATAAGAGCTGGGTTTTAATTTGCTTTTGTCCCCATTGCTTGGCACAGAGGGGGAACTTAATACATGTTTACTGAATGAATGATTAGTGAGAAGTGTGAGTTCTAGGGAAGGAATATGCTACTTCTAGAGGCATTGATCAAGCACCACTGAGATCATGAGTGGTCATCATGAAGAGTAAATACCATGTAGGTCTCATGTCCTCAGGACCCAAGTATCCGGTGACTGGGCTTATGCATACAAAGGAACATGGCAAAGATTTAGCAGAGGGAGAAGCCAGGCGCCACCCCGACACCCGCCCTGCCCAGAATCACTGCCGGTCACTGGTCACATCCTCAGCCCACCTTGGCTCTAATTCCCAAAGCATCCTTCCCTCAGAGGGCTCTCTGTCACTGGGGAGAAACGAACATGACCTGTGGAGAGCCCTGCATTCTTGCACAGGTGGCCGCCCCATGCAATTCAACGTGCGCTAAAGTAGAAAGAAGGATTGTGACCTTTCCTGAGCCCAGAATCATTGTTCCTATAACTGGAAGGGGCTACAGCAGTTCTTTTGGTCTGATCCTAATCTTCTGTCTGCAGAAATCATTGTAGTCGGGTGCAACTATGCTAACACCTGGCCCCAGAATTCTCTTTTGGAGAACTGTCTTGAGACCCTGAGGGTGAAGTTGGCAGGAGACAAAATGATGAAGAGAGAACTGGTGTTTTGTGCATAAAAATAAATAGGGAATTTGGGTAAGAGAATCTGAAGGAAGGGAAATAGAGGGGGAGGGGACCCAGCAAGGGGAAATTGAAACTTGAAATTTGTGGAAGTTTTAAGAATAAGGATGATGTCTAATTTTTGATTGCACAGATTTTGTGTGTGAGTGCTGTAAACCTTTCTCTCTTTAATAAAGACTCTCTCCTTGTCTCTCTCACACACACACATACACACCCCTTGTATAAGTGAGTCTTAGTCAGGGGAGAAGAGAGAAATTGTGGAAAAGGTGTTGAGTTCCTTGTTCGTATTCACACTGACAGCCCACACAGGACGGTGAGATTATCCATAAACTAAAATAATTCCGTGGAAGCAGGTTAATCACCTCAGAAGGGTGGGCAGGAATGATTGTGTGTCGCATATGGGACAGGGTCTCAAACCAAGTCTTACTTGACCTTCAAAGAACAGGGCATTCACTAGGGTTCTTTGGTTATAAGGAACAGAAATGGACTCTGGCTAACATGCTACTAAAGGACTTTATTAGGTAGTTTCTGGGTAGTCACATAACTGAAGGGAAAATGGAACAATCAGCTCCCAAAGAGTAGGAACCTGAACCTCCTCAGGGCATCCCCATAGGGGAGAATCAGCCCAGCCTTTTGGCATGCTAATGAGGTTCCCACCAAGATCAGCTCTCAGAGAGAGGGAGTCCTGGGGACAAGTCTGGGTCAGCTGTGCTACCACCCACCCCGTATCTTGGCGCAGTAACATGGAGTAGGGCTGTCATCATTGACCATCTTCTCATATCCATATAAGAGAATAAGGGAGACTTTTCAAAGGAGGGAAAGGGGGTACTTTAGCCAAAACTCAGAGGAAGGGATGCTGGGCAAGCAGCAAGAGCAGATGTCCCCACTCACGGGGTGTCTCAGCTCTGAGATGTCACTGCAGATACATAATGGTGCAATAGGTAAGAACCCCCCCCCCACTCCCTCTTGAAATTAATTTCACAACAGGCCTATGGTTAGACTGAGCAATGGTCTAGCATATGGCTGGCAAATGGAGGAGGAAGGAGAGGGGCTGAGAATCTAGTCCTTTATCTCCCAGTGCTCAGACTTTTCCCCTCCAATAAGCTCCCTGGCACCCCCTCACCTCTAAGCCTTTGCTTGACCTGTATCCTCTGCCTGAAAGTCCTTCCCCCTCTTTGTTACTGTTAGTTCATTTTGTTCTTTAAGATTCAACATAAGAATATCACCTGAAAGAAACCTTTTCTAACCATCCCCTCCCCTCTGGGTTAGGTGTCTCTTCTCTATGTATACCTTTATCTTATTTCATCTTTAAAGTAGGGATTGCTTATCAAAATAGTTAACATAAGCACATGATACAACGTTCAACCATGCAAAAGGTACAAAAAGAAAAATTAGCCTTCGCTTCACCTGTGACCTCGGTTTGCCCCATAGAGGCCACCACTCTGTTCTCTGTCTCCTTCTAGAACACACACACACACACACACACACACACACACACACACACTCTAAGACCCGCCTCCCTAGACTCTGAGCTCTCTGAGGGCAGGGCCCCCTTACTGGCCTCTGGGACCCTGGCAGTGAGGACATTCTGGCTCCCTGCAGAGTTCAGCTGCAGACTGCTATGAGCCACCTTCTTGCAGAAGGGAGAAGTGGGAGGGAGGGGGACAGATTCTGTCTGAGATCACTTGGTGCCACGCTCTGTGATCTACGAGTTGCTTTTAATTTCCTGTGCTCAGCCGCCGGCAGCCTGATGAAATGAGGCCGATAGCAGGACTTCGGGTGGAGCCCTGCCTGGCCCGGGGCTTGTCTGCCTGCGGCAGAGCCACGACCTCCGGACCCCGAAGAGAGAAGAGTGGAGTGCGCGGCCCATCCGTCCACCCCGCAGCCTCCCCGTAGGTCAGGGCTGGGTGCAGGTCACGGCATGAGGCAGCACCCATACGGTTTGGGGGGGTGAGGCGTAGAGGTGGTGCCGAGTTCACTGCCTGGGCTTGGGGGGCAAGCAGAGGCGCTCAGGGTCCCGGCTCTGTGGCCTCCTGGCCTCGGCTCCCTGACCCCATGTCCTCCAACGTAAATGGAGGGTGTGAGTCGAACCGGCTTCGCGGAGCTCTCTCGGGGCTTCAGAGAGAACGAGTTCAGTGTGCGGGGCCAGGAGCCTGGCACGCACGGAGCTGGCGGCTGGCATCGCCATTCTATTCGCCACATGGTCATCAAGATTGGCCTCTGCAAAGCGGTCCCGTCAGCAACAGCTGTCTATCCTTCCTTTGGACACACCTTACCCTTCCGGGTACCGTGTGTCCCCATCTGTCCTCATCTCCCTGATGTGGACAATGGCGCCCCCACCGCTGCCGCCACCCCCACCCTGTCGGTGTTGGCTCTGTGCCAGGCGCTTGCCCTGGGGGTGGGGTGTACCACCCGCTCTTCACAATCTGCCGATTCGCTAAGCCTGAGGAAAGGGAGCCCTGCCTCCTCAGGGTCCCTGTCATCCCCCTGCTCCTCTCCTCATCCCTGGCATGATGACACACCCCGTAACTACTCTCCTTGCTTCCACCCTGCCTCTAAGCATCCATTCTCCACGCGGCAGGACGTGACTTTAGGGATTTGGGCAGAGAGACCTGGAGAGGGCCTTTCACCATATAAATCAGGTCACACCACTTCCTTGCTCAAAATCATCAGTAAGACGAGGATAATGAGCACACCTACTTCCTAGGGTTGATGTGCGCGATCAGGGAGAGACCTCAGCTGCTTAGCCCATGGTGAGTGCTCAGGAATGGCCACTCTTCTAATGGGGGACACTTGGTCCCTCTTGGCCCAGGTTCCTTTGACATTCCTTTGATACTGATTAGGAGACAAGAGACCTGTCCTCATTTCTCATTAGTCACCTGTCCTCATTTGCTCTATAGTCTTGGGTAAGCCCTTCGACAACTTCTGAGCCTCAGTTTTGTCATCTGTGAAGTGGGAGTAATAATAGCACCTGCCTCATACTGTTGTTCTGAGTATCAAGTGAGATAGTGCATAAAGTGCGTGGCATGATGCCTCTTACAGAGTCAGTGTCGCTGTGAGTTCCCGTTACAATTGCTACATCCTGCTGCCTGTTTGGGACGCGGCGGGCTTTCACCAACCACTCTCTATGGTGCCCCTACTGGCATGATTGCTACAGTTTGTCCACCTCTGGGGTAAGAACTAACACCCCCCTATCGGGCAACGAAAATGAAGGTGGGCATACTAGGAGCATTTCTTCTTGCATCTGCCTTGGCTCCTTGCTATTCCGGAGCTGTGTGCGGTGTGCCTTTTGGAGATGAGGTTATTGCCATAGCAGGACGGGGCCACCACGTGCCGGGTGATTGGCTCTTGGGTCTGCACCCTAGTGTTGACTTTGGCATTCGGGACTTTGGAGGAGGGCTGCCATGGTCACATTCTTCAAAGCAACAAAGAGAAGAGAAAGCCGCAGCGCAGCTCTTGCCAATTTCCTTGAGCTCCCAGGGAAAGCAACAGAAACAAGTAACATGAGTAACAACACGAACATGAGATTGGAAGGGTGTTGGAATGAGCTGGAAGCCTTACGGGCATGCTTCAGGAACATCGCTGTTCCTATTTGGCTGCCCAGGGTTTTGTATTCTGCTGGGTGTAGTATGCTAGCTGAAGTGGGGTAGAATTTCAGTGTTGGAGGGGTGGAGATAGGGCCCTGGTGACAGCCCTGCGGAGAGGGGTAGATCACGGGAAAGCTGGAAAGAGAAAGTAGTGATGTCTATAATAGACAAACAGTTGTCCTGTGTAGTATGTGATATAACCCTCTCTCCGCTCCCCAGTTCAGCTTACGCGGATACCTGCAGTAATCTCCAATGTCTGGGGAATTGGGTTTGTTTTGAGGGCCGTGGCAAGAGTGCCGAATGTAAACTCAAGATCAGCCTGAAGCCAGAGCAGAGGCAATCCAAGCAGACCCTGCACAAATTGACCACCGTTGCATAAAAAGGCAGTGACCTGCTTACTTACACAGAGCTCACCCCCCACAGGAAATAAAAAAGTGCTATACAGAGAGCACTCAGATGACTGTACTAGTGTGGATTAATAAGAAAAAACTGGTTGGCATAAACCTCTCCTCCTCCCACCCTTACCCCCTGGAAAGAGAAGCCAACGCTGCGTAGCTAATGTCAAGTGAAAGGAGATTATGTGGGATCTTTTGCAATGGGAGGACGAGAAAGGAAATGTTCCTTAAGACTGGAGAGAGCCAGAAAGAGTTGTTGACACCTCAAGACTGGTGTTCCTTTTATCTATTGCTGCTTAAAGGAACATCCCCAAACTTGGTGGCTTAGAACAACAACTTTATTTTGCTCATGAATCGGCAGTTTGGCCAGGGTTTGGTGGGAACAGTGCATCTCTCTCTCTTTCTGCACTCAGCCAGGGGTGTCTGGAAGGTTGGGACTGGAGTCTTCTCGTGGTCTGTTCGCTCGCAGGCCTGGCAGTTAATGCTAGCTGTCAGGGGGCCTTGGCTGGGGCTGCCGGCCAGAACACTTACACTTCTCCCTGTGGCCTAAGCTGTCTCCTTGCCACGTGCTGGCTAGGTTCCAAGGGCAAGCACCTTGGGAGAGAGAGCCAGGCAGGAGCTGTGTTACCTTCTCTAACCCAGCCTGAACAGTCACACCCACTCACTTGGACTGCATTCTACTCATTAGAGGTGAGTCATCACATGCCTCAATTTACTATGGCCGCCATAACAAAGGACCTCACAGACTGGAAGGCTGCAGCCACAGAAATATATCGCTTACAGTTCTGGAGGCTTGAAGTCCAAGATCAAGTTGTCATCAGGGTAGGTTTCTTCTGAGGCGCCTCTCCTTGGCTTGTGGGGGACTGTCTTCTCCCTGGGTCCTCACATGGTCTGCATATGGTGTGTGTCTGGGTCCTAATCTCTTTTCATAAGGACACCGGTCAGATTGTATGAGGACCCACCCCACTGGCCTCATTTTAACTTATTTACCTCTTTTAAGGCACTATCTCCAAATGGTCACGTCCTGAGGTCCTCGAGGAGTGGGGCTTCGATGTATGAATTTTGCGGGGTAGGGGTGGAGAGAGAGACACAGGTCAGCTGTAACACCAAAGCTAGTCCATATTCAAAGCGGGGGTGGAATTAGATCCCCCTTTTGATGGGAGGAATGTTAAGGGATTTGCAGATGTGTTTTAAAACCACCACAACTGGGTAAGTGTCAGGGTTTTGGCAAGTCCTGCAGCCGGAAAGGCCCTACGCACCATCTCCACCCAGCACCCTGCAAAGGTGGTGGCATCTCAGAGAACAGTCAGATCGAGGCTTCCAGAAAAAACCCAGTGCCCAGAGGTATGAGCAGGATGGCTCTACCACTCATCATCAAAAGAGCCACTGGTTTAACAACTCTGCATTTTAGCAGTGAGGCGACTCAAGACTCTTCTCCTGTTACCCAACCTCCAAATAAGATCCCGGAATCTTATATGAATTCGGGGAGTGGAAGGGCTCTCAAAATCACAACTCAGATTGAATTTCCCGTCAGCCTGGTGAGTGAGGGCTTCCGAATTAGACTTAATTAGACTTGAAGTAACGTGATGCTCCTTCTAACTGAGCTGTGAAACACAGTTCATCCTCGTTCCTTGGGGTCGGCACATAAGGGTTATGGTGGGGTATGAATTACATAAGCTTCTCACCTTAGGTAACTCTGTGCTGCCTCTCCTCCATTCACCTGAAAAAGTGAAGTAGACAGAGTTCCCAGCTCACCATGTCCATCCTGACACGTGATTCCAAGCATTTCCCACAACAGCTAGTGCCGTGGGCATGGTTTAAAAACAAAATCAAAATCAAAATGGCTTTGTTAGATGGGATGGGTTAGGAAGTGGGCACTGATTCTGGGGCAGACCTCTGGGAAGGGGCGAGTGTGTCCCTGCCCCACCCACCTCCCTCCCACCTTGCCCACATGTACCCTTTCCCACAGAACCTGAATGTTTTTCACCTCCCTTGTTATATTTCTTGAAATGCCACCAATACGAGATTCAATTAAGTTGACATGCTTAAGAGGTGATTGGTTGGTTCATTAATTTTGTAATAGGACATTTTGGAAGAATCAGAGACTCATTACTAACTCCTCTGTTAGTATGAAGGGGCCTTGGTTTCTCCTGGAGGAGATGGTTGAGCTATTTGTACCCATATAGTTAGAAGTGCAGTGGCTCCCCCCAGGAGGAAAGGGACAAAAAGTTCTGACAATCTCCTGGAGGTCAGAGTTATGAAGTTTGCTTGATGGTCTATAGTGACCTCACCATGGTCAGAAAGGGTAATGAGGTGATGAGGCCCCAGAAAGAGAATTCTCCGTGAGGGTAAAGATCAGACCAATGGGCTGTCTTTTGTCGCAAAGGTGAGATGTGAAGGAAGTGTTGTCCCAGGTCTGTGGGAGTGGCTGACCCAGCACCCTCCCCAGCACTCACAGCTGGTGGACACACAGCTCACACACATTCCATCCACCCTGTCTCAGCCTCTGTCCACTCCGACTCTCTGGCTCCACAAAGGACCAATTGGGCAAGGAAGTGGATAATCTCATTGCTGATTCTTCCCCCCATCATGCTGGTCTCCATAAAGCAAAAAATTAATGAATTTGACCACATAAAAATTAAAATGTCTTTATGGAAGCAAATTCCATGGAGTCAAGAGACAAACGATAAAATGGTACATGATATCTGCAACACATACAGCTGACAAAAAGAGAATTTCCTTATTTTACAAAGAGCTCATACAAATCAATAAGAATAAATATGAACACACCAACCGAGAAATGGGCAAAGGATATGAAAGGCAGTTCACAAACACAAAAAATGCAAATAGCCAATAAATGCATGAAAAGATGTTCAACTCTCTTCTAATGAAAGACATGCAAATCTAAGCAACAATGAGATGCCATTTTTCACCTATCAGATTGGCAAAAATCTGAAAAGTTTGATAATCCTCCATGTCGCGTGAAAAAAGAAACAGGGACACACATTCACAGTCAATGAGCATATTACTGATGTAATATTTTAGTTGGGCATTTTGGCAATCATTGTGAATGCATACACCCTCTGAGCCATATGTAATAGTTTAATCTACATATATATTTGCAAATTATAGATACAAGAACATTCACTGCAATGTTGCCTATAGAAGGTAAAATTGGGAAAGAGCCATAGATAGGATTTGTTATTACAGTTATGGCACATCCTTATGATGGAATATTATGTAGCCATTAAGAATGTGCTAAACAATTTCCAAGCTATTACTGGAGAAAATCAAAGTGCAGAACAGTATGCACAAAATGGTCCCATGTGTGAATAAAAAAGAATATATATATACTAGCATGTGCATAAAACATTTCTGGAAAGATTCATGCACAAAAGAATTTGGGAATGAGGTAGTCAAAAATGAAAGGCAGCGATTTTACTTTTTGTTTCATATACTTTCACTATATTTGTGTATGATTTTTAAACCATTTGCATATCTTGCTCCTTTTTATTTATTTATTTTTAAGGTTTGCAGAAATCCCCATGTAGTAAAGTATTCTATTTACACGTCTGTGTTCCATATAAGTCTGAACTTACTGGTTAGGGTGATGCCCAGCAGAAGGCATCCCTGTGCAGGACACAGGACATTTGGTAATGCCATCCTGATTTATGACATCACAGGAGGTGCTGGAGGCAGGCTTGGGAAGCTGAGGTCCCTCCATGAACAAAGTGGAAGAACACAGTGAACCATCTGGTTTCGTGTTGAACTCTCCTGTCCTTACAGGCTCGTGGCATCTAGGAAAACTTGGATCACAAGAATATGTTCTTTCTCTCCACGCCTCCAGCTTCTGGCTAGTTCTGGTTGAAGTTTTAGGTAAAATTGCAGGCTGGGGCAGAAGTTAAATATGCCATCCATGATTGAATGAAAACAGGGTCTTGTCGATGTCAGTTCTTGAGCATAAAACCCGAAGGAGAAGAGAGCAGTCCTCCAACTTTATATACTATCCGGTGGCCTCTGGCCCATGCAGGGACCAGACAGAAGTCTCATAGGGTGATTATTCATAAGAGCAGAATGAAGATGCATGGCATCCGACTACTCTTTCCTGCAATGAATACCAGTAAGAAAAGTGTAACCCTATCATGTCGGTGATCCACATCTCCCACTCTTAGAGCCGAAGGCCAAAGAAAGAGTGCAATAGTTTCAAATGAACTCAAGGTTTTTTTTACCTCTGATTCTCATTTATTGGAATTAATACATAGTTTATAATGACAGTTTTCAAACGAACAGGCATCAGAAATCACCTGGAAGGCATGTTAAAAGAGATTGCTGGGCCCCATTCCCAGACTGTCTGATTCCATAGGTCTGAGATGGGGCCTGAGAATTTGCATTTCTAACAAGGTCCTAAATGATGCTGATACTATGGGTCTTGGGACCACATTTTGCGAACCACTGGCTTCCGAGGACATGGCATCTATTTCTTTCTCTCCCATCAACAGCCCTCACATCCTTTAGCTGTTTTCATGTTTTAAAACTCACCTAAAAAGCCGTCTTCTTTATGACACCTAAATCTTGTCCCTCTTTACCTCTTTCCTTGTCTCACCATGTGCACACACCAGAGAACCCCGGTGGCAACAGTAGCAGCCTCCCGAAAGCATGTGGGGAGGGAAAAACGAATCAGACAAAGCCAGAACCCTCCTTCTTCACTGGGAGAGAACTGGGGACACTCGTGTTAATTTTCGACATCTCACCAGGCAAGTGGACGTGAATCTTCTACCGGGGACTGGGTCTAGCAGCAACTAGCTCTGGTCTCTGAATCTGCCCTGTGGCCGCCCAAGGATGGGGACCATAGAGGGTCCTGTGGCCTCATTCCCAGAAGGGAGGTTTTGGCAAGAGTAGAGAAAAGCCATCCAGAATGTTTGTTTTTAGAAGCTCACTCAGTGGGGCTTGGCTCCCGCTGGGGCCTCTTCAGCCCCTCCCCTGCTCCTCCCACTTCCAGGGCCTCTCCTCTGCCCCTTCAGCTAGTTGGCTCCAGGGGGCTGTGTTCTTGGGTACTGTCAGAACACACTCACTGGGGTTATC
>NW_023270231.1:5269217-5289469 GCF_011800145.1 Mirounga leonina
GAAAGAAGGAAGAGAAGGAAGGAAAAGACAGAAAGGAAGAAAGAAGGAAAGAAGGAAGGTAGAAAGCCAGGAAAGGAGAGAAAGTTATCACGATAGAATCTTTAAATGGGTGCCTTTATGGTCCATCAGGCACCTCCTGGGAAGACAGAATTGCCTGGACTATGAAGCTGGGGTGGGACCACCAGGATCCTCACCAGGGCAGACCCTCAGGAGAAAATCTAAACCGTTGATGGGCATATGAGAGCCCCAGGAGATGTTCAGTTCCTGAAAGCCCTCACACTTCCTCTGTAAAAACATACTCTGTTTTTATGTCCATGCTCTTCCTCATCATTTTAAAGGTAGCACTTTGTCCAAGACCGCTGGGAATCCTGCAACTGGAAGTAAAACTTTCCAGGAGGGAAAATATTTGTTCTGCTCTGTTGACCGAGCCAAACCACTGTGGTGAGCTGTGTTACTACAGGAAGACCCCCTGGATTTGGATGTTTAAAGACCCACATTTCAGGCCTGGCTCTGCTAATTATCAAGCCTAGAAAGGGTTTCTAAGAAAGGGGTCACGTCACTACTTACTCATTTATTCAGTCAATCAACAAACATTTATTGATCACCCAACTCATATGCCAGAATTCAAAGACACAAGAACCCCTCTGTGCTGTCAGGGGATTCACAGCCTCATACGGCACATGGAAAAACCAACTACTAATTATGATATAACTCTGAGAGGGGCAGGAAACTCGGAGTTTGGAACATAAAGGAGAGAGAGGGACATTGGTTGGTGGAAGAAGGAAGGCTTCCTGGAAGAGGAGCTAGTGGAACTGAGTCTTGAGGGAAGAGTGGGAAGGGTTGGGGGCACGGGTCAAGGCTTCTAGGCAGAGTGAATGGCGTGCACACGGCCAGGCCTTGGAAGTGCATAGACCACTCAGGAGATAGGAAGTTGTCAGGTTCGGTTGGACCGCAGGGTCACAATGGTATAACGTGGGTGGGGTCAGGTCACGGAGGCCCAGCTTCAGTCAAAGCTGTGAAGAGAAATTTTATGTAATTAGTTCTAATAGTAATAATTGTAATCCTCCTCACAACAACTGGATTCATTAAGCTGACTGTCAGCATTTATTTAATCCTCACAGCTAACTTGTGTACCTGGGGTAGGGATCTGGAATCGGAGACACAGAAAGCACGAGGAACTCAAGTTCTGACACAGCCACGCTCTCAGCCCTACCGGCTTCAGAACCGCCTTTCATAACAAATACCTCTCACCCCCTTTATTATGGTGACACCAAGTTCAAACATAATATCCATGTAGACACATAATTTTCAAAGATGTTATAGTGCCCATCTGGAATAGAAGTAAAAAAAGGAAAATAGATCTATGATAAAAATAATATGTATCAAAATATAGAACAGCATAGACCTGACTATTCTAGAAGCAGTATGAAATAGTGGACAGCTGTACTTATACGTAGAAACACCTTGAACGTGACAGCCCAGACGCAGACTGTTATCTCTGGGTTTAAAGAATGAAGTAAATCCTCTGAGCCACAGTGCTGATGGTGAACCAATTTTGTGAAACCGGGTGGGTTGTCCTGTAGGCTCTGTCATACCTCCATCTTACTGATGACAGCTCTGTGGTGACATTTAACAGATTCCCCTGTCCCTTGTGTTTACTGTAATTTGGTAGTTGGATGTTGAATTTTGATTAAGCTCACAATCGTTTTTTGGCAAGGTTGCTTCGCTGTGGTGCTTTGTTCTTCTATCAGGAGGTACACGGTGTCTGATTGTCTCTGCAACGTGAGCAGCCACTGATCACTGCTAAGATCCAACAATTCATATTGCAAAAGGATGATGGACTGATTCTGGGTTTCATCTTTTATTTTTTTTTAAATACTGCTATGCAGAGAAACTTTCCTTCATCCACTATTTGGTTACGCCAAGGCAGAGTTCTTACAGAAATATATAATTAAAGCTTATTTCTTTCCCTTTATTTTCCAGTGTTCCAAGTAATATGTTGATTCCACAGTAATCTCTAAGGATGATTTTAAATATCATGAATTGAAATATATCAGATGTGATTTGCAGGTTAGGTGCTCAAATTATTCCACCTTTGGTGGATGGGAGCTTCTGCAAGTCGGCTCCTGGGTCCTTTTAACACAATCCCTAGTAATCTTTGATAGCTTCCTTGCTTCCTAGTATGATGAATTTTCCAGGCTCATTTTGTACATTTTCTGCCCAGACATGAAATCAGTCATTTCTCTGAGGAGCCCTGGTTTCTTTTAGTGAGAAATGGAGTTTAGAGATAACAATCTAGACCAAGCGTGGCTCACTGCTTCTGGATTGCTGTTTCTAGGCCTTTTCTGTGGAGAGAATTGGGAAAGATATATCATCCTGATACCTATCATGCAGATCCTCAAAGGTTTGTACTCACCACCATCTGTCTTACACCTCTGTTTTCTTTCTCTTAGGTCGAAAAAGCCTGGTTTCCCGTGATACTCACAATATTATTCATTTGATTTATCCCACACTTACATGCACAACCATCTTGGAATAACATTATCAACACTACCGTCACTAATGCAATTACTAACAAACAGTTGTTTTTACCAGTTCCTTTGTTCTTAGGATCAGTCTTAGTCAGGATGTGCAGCCAGGTAATTGTGCTTTAAAGACACTTTGACTAGTTCTTCCCTATATGGCTATGCCAACAACTGGTGACACATTTAGATCTCTTTGCTTCATTTTCCGTTGGAATTTTTAGGGATCGCTTTTTAAAACAAGATATATTAAAAATAAGTCCCTGCCACCTTCACCCAATCCCATCCCTGTTCCCGTAAGAAACCACTTAAAAATTTTTACACTTGTCTATTGCATAGGTATTGATGATATGGATATACATATTGCATAGATATTGGTATGGATATATGGATATACAGAAGCATAAAGCTTCGGGACATGACAAACTCTCTTTTGAGAAAAGCTCCATTTCCCTTGCTAGAACAAATGGCTAATGGACTCTTGAACTGAGCAGAAGGGCCCTTGGACTGGGACAGAAGCAGCGAGTGTTTTACACACAGTTGTTTGTAAAGTCAACAGGACAAGTGGCTTCCTGCCCATAAAACTACAGACTTCCTGAAGACAGAATAGTTAACTAATGGATACCAGGAGCGGTTTCGTTGGTTAACACCATGAAAAGAGCCCAGCTGTATGTAACTGGCCTATCAGTACCAGTGGATGATTTGTTTCCCTTTTATCCAAGTCATATGATTGCCCCCCTTCTTCCTTCTCATATAAACTCCTTGTTTCTCCCTGCAGGTAGGAGACACTTTCCCGGTTATTGCTGGAATCTGTGCTCTCTGAATTGCAACCTTTTTTTTAAAATTTAAATTCAATTTTATTAACATATACTGTATTATTAGTTTCAGAGGTAGAATTCAGTGATTTATCAGTTGCCTAAAATACCCAGTGCTCATTACATCAAGTGCCCTCTTTAATGTCCATCACCCAGTTACCCCATCTGCCCACCCACCTCCCCTCCATCAACCCTCAGTTTGTTTCCCAGAGTTAAGAGTCTCTTATGGTTTGACTCTCTCTGTTTTCATCTTATTTTATTTTTCCTTCCCTTCCCTTATGTTCATCTTAAATTCCACATATGAGCAAAATCATATGGTATTTGTCTTTCTCTAACTTATTTCTCTTAGCATAATACCCTCTAGTTGCATCCACGTCATTGCAAATGGCAAGAAGATGGCTGGGAAATATTCCGTTGTGTATATATACCACATCTTTTTTATCCATTCATCTGCCAATGGACATCTCGGCTCTTTCCATAGTTTGGCAATTGTGGACATGGTTGCTATAAACATTGGGCTGCAAGTGCCCCTTCGAATGGCAACCTTTTGATCCCAAATAAACATTCGATGCCTCTCATTGTTGGCTCTTTATTTTCAGTTGGACATACAAATAATGTTTCCTGTGTCTAAATTGTATCCACACCTCCCCTTTCTTAGATAAATTATAGTATAATGTACACATTATGAGACATTTTGCCTTTTTTTTAACTTAATAATATATCCTGAATCACACACACAAACACACACACACACACAAAACCAAACCTGGGTGCAAATCCCACATCTGTCACTGCGTGACCTTGGGCATGTAGCTTATGCTCTCTTGAACCTTAGTTTCCTCCTCTGTAAAAATCGGAGCAGCAATGCCCACCTTCCTGGGTTGCCGTGAAAGTCACATGTGCAGGCACGAGCCCAGGGGGTGGCTCATGTGCTGGAGCTCTACCGGCTTTATAATACATCTTATGCACCTCCCACTTGATGAGACCCTTGTCATTCACCATCAGTGTCCCCAGCAAAGCTGAAGAGTGGTGGGTGGGCAATTTGAGAGTCACGGAGTAAGGACTCAAAAGAATTAGAATGTTAGTACTGACTGGCAAGAGCACCAAGAGGCCTTAGCAAGCATCCCGCTCTTTTTACAGGGAGAGAAATAGATACCAAAAGAGCCTAAGTGATCTGCCCAAGGCCACAAACCAAGATGGGAAAAGTCTGCTGGTGATGCCCAGTTCCAGTCTTTTTCAAGGAAACTTGAAGCAAAGTTCATCTTCTGTAGTTGGTAGAAGTTTCTCTGTACATTCCTGCCTTCTCTCTGTATAGAGGGAAACAGGGTGAGGGACGGGTCAGGGAAACTATGCCTTGAAAAAGAGTTTCTTCCCTTCCTGGGTATGTAAACATAGTAACAATGACTGGGGCTGATCTCTATCGCTGAGCAAGGGCTCATGAATATATCCAGTTGGGAATTGTGGGATGATAAATGAGTTCAAGTAGCAGTCGCTTGTCCTCAGGGGGCTTTAAGACAATTAAAACAACTTCAAATTCATTGAAATACCAAACATGACTGTAAAGTGTGTGTTGGTGCTTAAAATAATAATGCACTGTAACAGCATTATCCTATTTTCATCACAACCACCTTTGGAGATGGTTACTATTATGACTTCTGTTTTGCATAGAAAGAAACTTAGGTTTCCCCAAGTTACACAGCTAATGAGCGGAAAAATGGGGTCTGAATTCGGGTCTGTGACTGCGGCTCATGCTCTTAATCAGATGCCAGCTTCGAGTCGGCTTCTCAAACATGAATGTGCCATTAGTCGGTTGAGGATCTTGTTAAAAATACAGATTCAGAGGCAGGTCTGAGATGGGGCCGGAGAGTCTGCATTTCTAACCAGTTTCCAGGGGGTGCTGAGGCTGCCGGTCCACAGACCATACCTTGAGGAGCGAGGCTTCCTAGCTCCACTCATGAGCGGTGTGACCGTGGGAAAAGTACTTAATTTCTCTCAGCGCCGGGTTCTTTATCTATAAGGAGGGAGAAAGTAATGCCTGCATCATAGGATTATTGGTTGTATTAAACCAAATAATGTATGTAAAGCTGCTTGCCACAGCACCTTCCAGGTCTGCAGTTATAAAAGATACTCTGATAGGTTGCTACCATAACAAAATTGCTGCCGATTCAGACTCTTAGGAGGTGGGATGCTAGGAAAGTGCATTTTTACCTAACCTGTAGGTGACTCGTAAGCGCACAAAAGTTCATAACCTTGCACTCTGTCTCTGTCAAGGACAGGAAAGTCCCCAAACTAGCCTGAGTTTTCCACATCCCACAGGCATCCGGCTTAAATATGTTTGATTCAGGAAGCCATGTGGTGATGTCTCCTAGAAAAGTCTTGCTCCCCAAACAGCACAAGTAATGAGAGTTTTGTGAGGCAGCTTTCATTACTTCCTAAGCAAATGTATATCGGAGGAACTTTGTTTCTCTGCAAGGTGTCAGAAAGGGACTTGCATCATCAAACCATGAGTATGACAGGAACTTTGCTATCAGAGCACGCCTGCCAGGAGATAAATGGGAAGAGGTGCCTGGGATGGAATGCTGAGTCATAGGCTCAGAGCCCTTGAGCATGACCGAGGTTCCTGTGGGAAAGAAAACCATTTGGACAGCAAACCATTTCCCTTTCTATGTGGTGCCTCTGGCTGTAACCTGACCTGGATTTAGAATCTGAAGTTTTCATTTATCGAGTTCAGGGAATGCAATTCAACAAATATTTATTGAGCATCCGTCATGCCAGGCACCATGCTAAGTGTAGAGACACAAGAATAGCAAGACATTTAACATTCCTGGGAGGGGTGGCAGCAGGTGATAAGTAAGTATATAAACTAATGCCATTTTAGATTCCGATGAAGGCTAGGAAGGAATAAGGAGAGAAATATAGTAGAAAGGGGCAGAGTGAGACTGTATTTAAAGAGGGTCAAGAAAAGTCTCTTTGAGGAGCTAATAATTAAAGTAAGTCTCAACATGAGCATGAATTGGCCCTTCAAAGAGGAGAGGAAGAGCATTCCAGAGAGAAGGAGCGGCATGTATCAAATTCTGAAGAGGTAAAGAGCTTGGCTTGTTAGAATAACTGGAAGAAATCCAATATGGCTGGGACATTGTGTGTGTGTGTGTGTGTGTGTGTGTGTGTGTGTGGTGGGGAGATGGCCCCAAATGAGGCTGAAGAGACGACCAGCAGTAATGGATAATAGTTCTTGAGGGCTTATGCTGTGCCAGGCACTGTTCTAAGTGCTTTGCCTGTAATAACCGCTTTACTGCTCGCAACAAAAGCTCTTATCATAGCCGTTTTACAGATGATGAAACTGAGGGACAGAGTGATTTACCAGGGTCAAAGTCAAGTAGGACCCAATCTACTAACAACTTGCCATGTCTGTACCCTGCAAAACGTGGATCAGAGCACTTCCTTTGGGGACCCTTGCCCTCATGCCCTGCTTTCTCTAGACCCCTCTCCTCACCTTTTGTTACTGTTACCATCTCACCCCCATTCCCCCATTCCCACCCCCACTGGTTACACAGAATACTAGAAAGACGAAGTTGAAAAGCTGAAAACTGTGGAGGTGGGGAGTCTTCTACCTGTTGGACTACCATGCACAGCCAGCTAAGTGTTGCTAATAATTTTTGTCTTCACATATAATGATATTTAATAAACATTCATTAAGTGCAGTGTGGCAAAGTGGTTAGGGTAAGGAATCAAGATGGAACAGATCTGATGTCTGCTCCACCATTCATCATATCTCCTGGAGCCTAAGAAGCCATCAGGGGTAAGATACATCATTAAGGTGATAAAAATGGGCCAGGGAGGATCCTATGCAAAAAGTGTCCATCAGTTGTGAGATCATCTCTATTCCAGAGATGTTCAAATGTGAGAGGATAAACATGGTGTTTTAGAATCTAGGAAATAGGGTGTGACGGTGGGGTGATTTCTCCAAACCTTAGGTGTCTGATCTGTAAAGTGGGTGCAATGACAACTACTTTGCAGGGTTATCGTGAGCAGTTCTAGATTTGTGCGCTCAGACAGAGCATGTGCTTAAGGTACTAGCAAGGAAAAAACAAAATGTGAAAAGTTCAGCTTTGATGAATGAATTCCAAATTTTGCAATGATACATCTAGAAGGAAGCTATTTTAATTTTGAAATGCATGCAGCCTTCTTTATTTGAGTTACCACACGTAGTTGTTTTTATGTTGAATATGGTCGAGGGCGGTCCACTGTAATCTTTTCTGTGTTCGAGTCTTCTGGAAGTCTTATCTGAGCCCTGCTGGGAGGAGTGAATGAGACAATGCATGGTGACTGATGAGAGGCGCTGCGCCCAGCACATAGCAAGGGCTTTGCAAATGTTTTCATCATGATTTCTGCATATTGGACCTTGGGTTTTCCACTGGGGAAACATGAAGAGCCGTGACTAGCGTGACTCTATAATTGTCACCCAAACTGGAACAATTTTGAGAGTGCAAGAAAGTGCTATTATTAAACAGTAAGGATGGGCATAAAGTGGGACTGTCCCTGGCAAACTGAGACCTGGGGTTTCTGTAACCACAAAGCCCAGACCCTATTGTCTGGGAATTGCCCCGCTAATGGAGAGCTCTTAACAAACCCCACTCTCTGCACGTTTCAAGGGATTTGAAGCCTCTCCAAGGCATGGACAATAGTCTACCTTTTTCAGATTTCTTTTTAACTGAAGTCAAAGTCTCACATAACACAAGATTTTGGTTTGGGCATGCGATATCATAGTAATAGAATTTTTCTTTGCAAATGCTTCAGCAAGATGTGGGTCTACTGATTCTGGGGGATGTAACAGTGAAATCCCTCTCCTATCTAAGGAAAAGGCTCATTCTAAATTACAATGTTACAAGGAGAAGAAAGCCAATTAATTTCAGATTCCACTAACCTGGGATTTGTATTAAGTTGGGCGGAGGCTGGGACTGATACTCCCCTTTGCTTTACCTATTGGTAAATGAATTTGTAAAAATGCTTTCTCCCCCATGTGCATGAAGGGGAGCTGGATGCAGGGTTTAGAGAGAGTTAAATGGGTTAGCCTGGTGATGGGTATTAAAGAGGACATGTATTGAATGGAGCACTGGGTGTTATGCACAAACAATGAATCATGGAACACTTCATCTAAAACTAATGATGTAATGTATGGGGATTAACATAACACAATAAAATAAAATTTAAAAAAATACATGATAATAAGAGCTGATAGATTCTGAGTATGTGCTATGTCTCAGGCACTGGGCTAAGGCTTTCATGGATGTTAATTTATCTAATTCTCCTCTAAACCCTACAAAGTTGGTATACAAGCAGTAGAAATCAAGGCCTAGAGAGGTTTGCATAATTTTCCCGTTGGTGAAAAATGAAGCCAAGAAGCAATCCACTATCTCTTCAGAAAACTGACATATTTTGCTTCAGGTAACTGACATGAGAGGCGTTGCAGAAGAAATTAAAACAATGTAGCTTAAACCTTATGGTCACCGAGAAGCCCACAGGACCTTTTATGCACAGCTTATATTCTAATTGTAAGTTTTCACTTTTGTCTTCCCTCTAGACTTTGAGCAACTTGTAGTTATAAGTAGATCTGTCATATTTGGTGTCTAGCATGTTGCCTGATGCTCATAACTTTGTTTATTATTTGATTTAACAAAGATTTATTGTAAGCCCTCTATATGCCAGGCACTCTGCTCAGTGCAGAGATAAACAATGAAGACCCAGCTGTCTCTTGTCCACATTGAGCTTATTATCTACAACCCCCCCTCCCCGGCCCAAAGCATCATTGTTCAAGAATCGTTGCAAGGACAGACTGAGACACCAAGCTGAAGGAAACTTAAATGTCCTCGAATTTGCCCCTAGGTTCAAGCGGTACAGAACCTTTAGGTTGAAGATAAGAAGGAAAGATGGGCTGACAGGGCAGGTAAAATCAACATCATTTTTCTCAAATCCCAGAGTGTATACAAATCATCTGAGGCCCTTGTGAAAATCGCTGATTCCAGGCATTGCTTCCAGAAGATATGATTTAGTGGATCTGAGGTACTCCCAGATAGGTGATCCATTTACTGAACAAATACTTCTTAAGATCCTACTATGTGCCAGCCACTGTTTTGGACCCTGGGGTTCAGCAGTTAATAAGCTAGATGTGTCTTTGCCCTGAAGAAGCTTATATCTGTTCCAGTGGAGAAGATAAAGATGAATCAATTAAGATCATTTCAAACTGGGGAGAGTGTTATGAAGTAGGTGATGGATCGAAGAATGGCTTGCAGGGAGGGGGTAAGGGACTACTTTATGCTTGAGGGCTGGGGAGGCCTCTGTGAAGAACTGACATTTGAGTTGACTCTTGAACCATGAGCATTACCCCGCCATGCGAAGAGCTAGGGAAGAGGAGTTTCTAATGGACTGCCATGTTCAAGAAACAGAAAGGAGACCTGTGTTGGACTAACGTGAGCTACATGATGGCATCAGAGAAGTCGGCAGGGGCTAGATCATATCAAGTCTTGCAGGACACGATGATGACTTTGGATTTTATCCTAAGAAAAATGTGAAGCCTTAGAAAGCACTGAAGTGGTGGAAAGCCATAATCCTACACTTTGAGAGACACTGATAGTGTGGCTTGGCCTCAGCCAAGAAACAGTTCCTCAGGAATTTCATCTTACTGCCTTTCTGCCCTGTCCCCATCATGCGCTCTCCTCAGAGCAGTGGGGGGTGGTGGCTCTCTTGCTCCGTCCCTGTTATTACCTGAGGACTAAGTGAACATGTCTGGGTGAGAACCCGTGACCAACAGTTGACACGGTCACCTCATAAAATGCTTGTAGCTGACTAAAGAAGGGGCATACGCCTTTCAGAGCCCCAATGTCCTGAGGAGAGAAAGAACAGCTGTTTCCTCTGCTCTCATTAAGGACTTAAGCCTTCTTCATATTGAAGAGCTTCCATAAACAAAACCAGAGATTACTGGATGTTCCCACAAAAATTGTTTGTGTAACTGAAAGGCGTCTGTATAAAGGGGAGCTCTTGGTGTTGGCAAATGGCATGACACATGTTCTATCCCAAGGCCTGGGGGGCCAGAGGGCCAGGACAGATTCCCAAGCTGCATGGGATTGTCTTTCCTGGATTAATTTCATTCTTAAAGATGAGTCCTGAACTCAAGGAAGTGATCAGAATAATGCCTGTTTCCCAGCCTCTGCCTTAGACTTCTGATCCAGTGCTGAGTTTATGTGTCATGGCAGTGTCTTCTCTCTAGGCAGCTCTGGGTCTCATTTGAGTTAGGAATGCATACTTAGTTTATTCCCACAGGTGGCAGCCCACTATTCTTCTTGGGTTGTTCTTATCTTGAGGAGTATCTTTGTCTTCTATCCCGCAAATGCAAGATTATTGAAAACTTCTGGAATCTTCCAGATAATTCGGGGTGACACTAGATGTTTCCTCCTAAACAGTTTTCTGTAAACATGGTAGTATATATCCCTTAGGCCCAGGCCAGTCCTTCACCCTCCTCTCTGAGAGATGCCCTCCTCTTTGACCACCATATTTATAGGATGGGATCCTTCCCTTCCTGGCCAAGGCTGATTGAATGAGGTATGGACACTTGACTCAACGTGGGCCAAACAGATTCTCTGTCCTGAAAGACCAAAATGGATATTCAGAGATGCTAGCCATTCCCAGCTGGTTGCTAGAATCAAAGAAATATGAACTTTAGATCTTTGCTGTCCAGTAGCCACTAAACACTGGTCATATGAAATATGGACAATCCAAACTGAGATGTTCTGTAAGTGTAAACTACACATTAGATTTTAAAGAGTTAGCATGAAGAAAAAAATTCAAAATATCTCATTAAAATTTTTTATATTGATAACAAGTGAAATTATATCTTGAATATATTGGTTAAAGGTATATTTTTCAACTAATTGTTTCTTTTAAAAATGTGTCTCCTAACATTTTTTAAATTATATTTGTGACTTGCATTGTATTTCTATTGGAAAATGCTACTCTTAATAGGGAAGAGGAGTGGGGGGGGTAGATAGGGAGGTAGAAAGAGTTAGAGAGAATTAGACAGAGAAAGTAACAGGGAAAATCCTCCTGGGTTCCTCATACCAGTGCAGTTCTTGGTTTTAGTCCATGGGTAAGCCTGCCAGCATTTCTGGTCATTGGGTTCTAAGGGACACTTCTATATTCTTATAATAAGTTTTCCTTTTTTGATTTAAGTGTATTTGAGCTTACTTACAATGAAAAGAGTTACTTCTGAGACATCACAGTCCATAGTTTGCTGAAATACATGAATAAATTTAAGAGTATAGATATCATGATATAGCATAAGATTGCAAATGCCTGGCACATTTACTCCCACTTTCTTGTCCTATCATGTCAGACGCTGCTAATCAATCACAGCCTAGGCATGACCTTGGAATCCTTTTCAATGCTAGATCTCTGGGCAGCCACCACTAATAGATTAGAAATGACACATGAGGAAAATCCTATTTGTTATTCTTTTTTTATTTTATTATTTTTTAAGATTTTATTTATTTATTTGAGAGAGAGAGGATGAGAGAGAGAGCACGAGGGGGGGAGGGTCAGAGGGAGAAGCAGACTCCCTGCTGAGCAGGGAGTCTGATGTGGGACTAGATCCTGGGACTCCAGGATCATGACCTGAGCTGAAGGCAGTCGCTTGACCAACTGAGCCACCCAGGCGCCCCTATTTGTTATTCTTGAGAAAATCATTGAGGTAGAAGTCCAAGGAGATACATAACTTGCTGAAACATAAACTTGGTTTTCTCGTCATTTCCTTTTTCTGAACCTCAGCTGCCTTCTGTGGAATGTCTGTAATGATAGTACATACACACAGGGTTCCCGTGAGGAATGGGTATAGTAGGAGACATGAAAGCCCCTGGAAGCATAACATAGATGTGAGCTGGTGTTCTGACCAAGACCCTCAGCATTCAGGGCCGGCCAATCCGGGCCTCTCTTCCTTTGCCCTCAGCCTTAAGACAACTTCGTAGTAGAGGGCACCGCCATAAGAACCTGGGTTTTGGAAGCAATTCTCAATAACCATTGTAAGGGAAATGGAGTTGCTTTTAGAAGCCTGCAGGACCCATCAATTTCATGTCTTACTTTATTTTATTTTATTTTTATTTTATTTTCTGCATAGAAGAAGTTGGCGCTAAGAGGCAGTACTGACAAGGGAGATTTTGGGAAATGACTCATCTGGAATTTGCTGGAGGAGCCTGAAATTGGTGGAACTTCAGGCTTTGGGGAAGAAAGAGGGGTGTGCGTGTGTGTGTGTGTGTGTGTGTGTGTGTGTGTGTGATTTATGCCCGTAAGTGCTGTTCTGTCCCTGAAGCATCTAGAAAGCTGTTCTCAGGGAGCAAGAGCACAGTATGATTGGGTCTGGGTCTAATGCAAGTGACATTTCTTCTTGGGCTATTATATAGTGTTTGTCGAAGGGACAGGACATGGATTCAGGCAAATGGAATCTTCCCGTAATTACAGCAAGAACACAGGACAGTTTTTATTTCAAATGATCTTTCCCACTTGCCTAATAAGTGTGATCAGACTTGTAAAATCATATAGCCTAATTTGGGGTTCTAAAAACATGGTCGCCATACCCCTAATGCACCGCTTTACTTCTTCCAGCCCAAAGAAGATTGTCATCATGGCTGCTCCTGAATTACTCACATGATCAAGGGAATTGCAACTATCAAACCGTGTCCACCTTCCCATGTCCTGGCTTCCAGGGCCCCTCACCTTAAGAGAAGTCAGGAAACAACACAGTGAATAATTTTGATAAAAGCCAACAGTCATGTTGCACTTACAATTTGCCTCACTCTGTCCTAAGCACTTTATATATACATTCATTTAATGCAATCCTCACAGCGACCAAAAGAGATAGGGACTGTTATTATTCCTGTTTTACAGACGAGGAAACTGGAGGCAAAGAGAGGCTTGGTGATAGGCCCGAGATCCCATAGCTAGTAAGTGGAAGGAGTCACAGGCTTAATGGCTCTGTGGAGACCTAGGCCGCGAGGCAGGGAGAAGTGAATTCCAGAGCTGTTATGGCGGAAGGATCAGTTATACTCATCTCCAGAAATAGCAGTGCCGAATGGCAGAGCGGAAAAGGAAGTCAGTGACCACACAGTCCTCCCAGCTTATTTTAGAAATGAGGAAACTGAGGTCCACAAAGGTTAAGTGATTCGTTCAAGATCATGAAGAGACTTAGTGGCAGAGCCAGGGATAGAACTCAAGTTTCCTGACTCCTGTTCTGTTGTCCGTCTGTGATTTCCTCACTGCTGTGTGGGCCTGAGGGTAAGTCCTGCCCAACTGCTGCCCAGGGCCTTTCGGTTTAGGTCTCTTCGGATGCTTCCTGCTCCTCTGTCTTGGCTGGTCTTTCCTGCAAAGTGGGAATTGAGGTCCCAGACTGGGAGTCCAAATGTCATTTTTGACTCCTCTCTTTTATCTCTCATTGTCATCAATTCACATTCCCATCAGATTGTTTTTCTCACAACACTGCTAGACAATTCATCCCGGCCCTGGTCCAGAGCCTTGACAGTCCTCCATTGCCTCCAGGATGTGGTGACGCAGAGGACCACAGCCCTGGGCCACAGTGATCAGTCCAGGGTGGTGCATGTGACCTCAGCTGAGCCAATGACACTCAGTCCTGGAACTTAGCAAAAGGTTATTCTCTTTCCCAAGGAGTTGCTAAGCTAATAGGATATAAGCTTTGTGGGCAACTGGGGAACCTGTCTGAGAACAAGGTCCCAGTGTGGCAAGCAGAACTGACAGAGGGAAGGAGGGGATTCTCAGTGGCATGGAACAATCCATGGGCTTCTCAATTACATCAGCTAATACTTTCATTTTTCACTGAAGCCAGTTTAAATTGGATTTCCGGGAACTTAGAACCAAACAATTCTGCTAATACTCCTCATCTCAAAACAAGGGAATAGATTTGTACTTTCTCAACTTTGTTCCCAGACTATCCATTAATTCAGTAAGTGTTGATTATCTACAGTAAGTATAGGTAATAAAACCAATACAGACAAGAAGGACACCTTCCCTGCCTTCAAGGGCCTAATAGTCCAACAGGGGAGCCAAGACTCATATATAATTGTGTATTATATAAAGCAGAACATAAGTGGCCTGAGAGAGGTGTAAAGGAGGAAGAGTCCACACTTAATTGGACAGCAGGTAAGACATTCCTTATAGTATATAGGATCTGAGATAGAATTTGAAGATGGGGGAGAAATGAGAAGAATTCCAGACAAATAGACCGACATATGCTAAAATATAAAAATGGAAATTTTCTGGACAGTAAAAGGAAATAAATGGATAGTCCAGGTTATTCAGAACATGTTTTTCAAAGAAATTCAATTCAGTTCATTGTGCCAAATAAGATACAATGTGGTCATATTACTGTTATATAAACTTGTCCCACTTGGGATGGATTAGGGCCATATCTGGGGACTAGTTGTATGCTCAACACATGAAACAGTTTTTGAATGAATGAATGAATGTTTACCCCTTTCCCCCACTACATAGAAGCTCCATGAAGGCAGGGAGCAGTTCATCTCAGTCTTCATCCCCCACACCACCCATTCATCCCCCTCGTCCAGCTCTTAGCACAGTGTCTGATACAGAGTGGATACCCAATAAATATTTGTTGAATAAATTAATGAATATTATGGAAGGTTTTCAGTATCAGACCAAGGGCTTTGTATCTAACTCAGCAAACAACAGAGAGGCCCCAAAGATGTTCAGGAAAACCTACTGTGTGCTGTTCACACTGCAGATGTGGAGAGGAAAGAAGAGACATTGGAGTAGAGAGCCCCCATCACTACTAACTCACCCTAGACGTTGTTTGAACCTGATCCTGAAGCGAGCATCATGAGAATAGAAAGCAGAGAGCAGCTGTGGAGGTAAAATGGCAGGATTTGGTACCAGTCACACAAAAGAAATCAGGAAGAGCATCTGAGGGATAACGTGGCAAATTATATTTTCCAAAGATGGCCACCACATGATCTTCTTCCCCACCACAGAAGAAAATAAAATCTAATTCCCCTACTCTCAAATCTGAGTGGGCTTATCATTTGCTTGCAACCAAGAGAATATGGTGGAAGTGGCACATGTGACTTCTCATGGCAAGTCATAAAAAGTGATTCAATTCTGTCTTGCTGCCTGGAATAACTTGATCCTTGATATCTTTAGTCACTGTGTAAATAGCCTGACTACCCAGAGGCTGCTAAGCTTTAAGGAAGCCCAAACTTGCCCCCATGGAAAGAGCACAAAGAGAGACCCTAACTAAGACTACACTCAGAGAGAAGAAGGAAATGCTTGAACAGATCCAGCAGGGGCAGCCCCTCATTGTTCCAGCACTGTCAAGAGACCCCAGAGAAGAGCCATCCAGCTGAGCCCTTCCTGAATTCCTGACCCACAGAAACCATGAGAAATAATCAATGCATTTGGTTCCAGTCATGCTGATTTTAGGTATACAAATGGATCCTGCAGGCATGATATCCAGCTGTCTGCTGGGAATATGGGTCTGGCACTTGTAAGTGAGGGACGGACTAGGAAAATAGATTAAAGGGTCATTTGAAGAGATACTGAGCTATGGGAATAGATGGAGTTGTCAAGGGAGAGAATGTGGCCAGAATAGAGGAGGGCCAAGGGCTATATTTGGTTGGATGAGTAAGAGGAGTTAGTGTAGAATAAAGGGATGTTATTAGATACTTGCATGATTATCAGTCGCTTCATATGCTTACTGACTGGTTCCCCTGATTAGACTATTAGATCCATAAGAGCAAGGGTCAAATCTGCTTTTGCTGCACTGATAAGTGCATCAGTCAGGCTTGCTACAGTCACTACCTCATCATCTCAGTGGCTTTCAGCAATGGACACTTTTTTTTCACTCCTATAACATGCATGTTGCACCGTAGGTCAGTAGTGGCTCTGTTCCAGACAGCCATCTGCTCCATTCCAGGATTTGGTGGAGAGAACCAACTCTTGTCTGGGACATGCTGTTTTCAGGGAGGAAAGGAGAAGCCAGAGGTCTGCCGGAACTGGTGATGCCTCTAGAAGATTCTGCCTGGACATGGTGTATATCATGTCTGCTCTCTTTCCACTGGCCAGAGCTTGACCTATGGCCAAGCCCAAGTCCAGAAAGCACAGCAAGTTATTTGGTGCTAGGTGAACATGTAACCTTCTTACAGAGACATGGGTAGGAGTGAGTGATTGCAAACGGTAACTTACCCCTCCCACCAAAATAATCCTTGTGCTTAGTATAACCCCTGGCACTTAGGAGGTGCTAAAAAATTTTTGTTGAATGAATGAATGAACATGGTCAGAGAGGTAGGAGAAGATCGAAAGATGGGCAGTATTTAGAAATTCAAGGAAAATTTGACCTCCAATTCCAAAAGGAATCTGGGAGCAGAAAACAGTAGACTTTATGAATCCAGTGAAGTCATATAAATAGACTGCATAGTATTTTCTACCTTTTTCTGTGGGAAATCTCACAGACACAACTGTCTCGGGTATGGATCCTGTGAGATAATTCATTTGTCCAAGGTTCCAGGACACTTCTATTCTGCATCCTCCCTGAACCCCACCCCTCCTTGCTTGCTTTTCCATTTAGATTTCTTGGAAATGGGAGCTGTAGGTGTGAGATTAGAAAGCAAATGCTCATTGCCCAACACCCAGCAAATCAAAGAACTGTGTCATTCCTTCCTTCCTAGGAAGGAAGCCGTTCTCCTCATCTTCCTCCAGGAACAAGGTCAGGTCATGCTCCCCAAGGGCACAGAGAGGGCACTGCAAAACTGGAGGTGTTTCAGACGGGGGAGGGGGGCCGAAGGCGGTGGGGGTCATCTCTGTAAACAACAAAATGAATGACAGTGTCGCTGTATTTTAATTTAGAAGTACCCATGCAAGCCATGCTTGTTAGCTTTTTTTCCTTTTACTTTTAATTCAAACTAATGAAAAATTGAAAGGAAATGAGATGTTCCATGAGATTTAGCCAAACACTGAATAGGTCTTGTAGAATCTGACTGCAAAATTAGTTATGGAGAGCTTCTGGCAAAAGCCACTGCTGAGATTAAAACACTGCACGCCTGTTCCTAAAAGGTGGCGGTGAGCACGGCAAGGCCTCCAGTGGGTCCGTGCAGGGAGCCACTGTTCTTGGCCCATTCTTCATTACCAAGAACATGAAATTTTAAAAAATGTTTAACTGTAGTGTATGAGCTACTCAGTTGAAGATTCTTGGCCAAAACACCACAGATTAAACGGTGAAGACAGAAAGTTTTTAAATTCGCTTCTGAGATTATTTGAGTGTATATGTGGTATGAATGATACATATGCGTACACATGGGTGTTGGGATATATGGAAATCCACACAGATGTAACAATTTGTGAACTAGAAACCATGAGAAGAGCCACCATTGACTCGTTGTAATAGCTTTCTTGCATGGAGCTGAGTATCTCACATGAATTTGTTTATCTTCAAAAGCTGAAGCTAGGGGCGCCTGGGTGGCTCAGTCCGTTAAGTGTCTGCCTTGGGCTCAGGTCATGATCTCAGGGTCCTGGATTGAGCCCCGCATCGGGCTCTCCACTCAGTGGGGAGTCTGCTTCTCCCTCTCCCTCTCCTTCTGTGCTTTCTCTCTCTCAAATAAATAAATAAAATCTTTTAAAAAAATTTTTTTTAAAAAGCTAAAACTATTTTGGGTAATGAGCTCTCATCCCCTGAGCATCTAGACTTAACTTAACCGTGGTCCCTTCATGCAAGTGGAAGGGAGACATTTGAGCCTACTACATATTCTCTTCTTTCTTTCTAGCTGATGGGTTAGCTTAGTAGAATTCCATGTTAGTGCAGCAAGAACCTGTGTGTTAAATCCAGTTAGTTTTGTTTTGTCATTTAGATTTCATACATCATTCTGGCTTGCCAGCCATCTTGAAAATTGGGTAGAACAATGAATGCAGATGATTCCTTGCTGCTAGCAAGCCTTCGAGTCTTAGTGCACCATGCTCTGGCCACACTAAGCTTCTCTAAGCAATTTTCAGGCTCGGGGCCTTTGCAGGTCTGTTCCCGTGGCCTGATATGTTTTTTCTGCCTTCCTTTCCTGGCTAACTTCTCAGGTTTCAATTTAAATATGCCTTCTACAGAAAAGACATCCCTAACTATCTATATCCTACTATCCCACCCATCTATACCAAGCTCCTCCTCCGTAGTGTTTTCTGATAGCACCCTGCTCTTTCATCATTCGTGATGCTCTCTGTGCTTGTTTGGTTGTTGACTGTTGTCTGCTCCCACATCCAAGGGCAGGGACACTTTCTGTTTGGTTTCCACTGCTTCCCCAGCACCTAGCAGCGTGCCAGGCGTATGGATGCTCAGAGTTGCTGAAGGAATAAAAGTTCTGCTAACAGAAGGTTAGTAATATCTAGGAATGTTTCACCATAGGGATGCAAAAACCTTAGAGGTCAGGTGACCCTAACCCTTGGAGACATCAGATCACGTTAACTGATAGCATTTGGGTTATTTTGATTCTCTTCTACAAGTGTGCCATGGCTTATTTATTCTTCTGGCAATTGGCATTTGGTGTATTTCCAATTTCTTGCTGTAAGAGACAATGCAGCTGTCAATATTCTCATATATGTTTCTTGGTGTGCATTTGCAACAATCTCCCCAGAGCCTGTGCTTAGAAATGGAACTGGTAGGTAATAGGATATGCAAATCCCTATCTTTCCAAGTTAACACCACTTCTTTTCCACTCATCACGCCCAGTAGCTGTATCTGAGCGTTCCTGTTGCTCCACCTTCTTGGCAAGGTTTGATTTGAACAGATTTCTTAACATTTACTAATCTTGTGGGTGCAAAATGGCAGTTTTAATTTTCATAAGTCCAATCTGTTTGGGCCAGAGGTTACAAACCGGTTGTGTGTGGCTGAACGGGACCTGTGGTCTGGATGCTGTCCATGGATGGGTTTTGTTTGACCAAAGGGTATTTTTCGAACCAAAAAATTGAATTTGAAAATCCAGAGATTTCACTTAAGCATCTGGACTTCTATTTTTTTTCTTGGGGAAAATAAAATGGGAAGACATCACGCCACGGGGCCCATGGTCACACATGACGACAACTGTCTCTGTCTTGTCATGCAGGCGACAGTGCTTTGCACTTGTCCACAGTCTTACCACCAACCTGTATCTTGTGGTTACCTTAGCTTTCTGGCCCTTGTGGGCTTTTAAATTGTCTTCCCTGTTTTGAGACTTTATAAGATAGAAGAAGGCCTTGGAAGTGGGGTGCTGCTAGATGGGTAGCACCCAGGAATATTCCTGTTTCACTAGGAATAGCCCAACACAACAGCACCAAACACATGGCTCCAGACAAAGTCCAGAACGGTTGTGGAGCTCAGGGCCCCCTTCTTCCCTAAAACCTCTTCCCATTCGTCTCCCTCTGCTGTGTGCTGTTCCCGTCTCTTAGCCCTTCCTCAGATGCAATCTTCCTGACTCTGAACTTCCTAAGGCCCTTGGTCTGTACTCCTCTTGAGACACCTGTTTATTTTCACAATGTACTATGGTTATTCGTGTACTTGCCCCCTTTCCCGTCTTTCACTGAAAGCCCCTTGAGGTTTGGGACCATGTATTTACATGTCTGTCTTTTTAATGTTGGTTTATTTGTTTATTTTTGGTCCTTCATGATACTTTAAAGTCGTGGCTCACACAGGGAAGTTTGTTCCATTCATTTCAATACAGCTTTATAAGTGCTCATAGGCCAGGCATTGTGCCGGGCACTAGGACCTGGAGATGCCATCACTGCCTTCGGGGATCTGATGGAATCCTGGGGGAAAAGACCACATTTGTTGCTTCTTTCCTTCCTTCCCTTCCTTCCTTCCTTCCTTCCTTCCTTCCTTCCTTCCTTCCTTCCT
>NW_023270231.1:5289479-5444330 GCF_011800145.1 Mirounga leonina
CCTTCCTTCCTTCCTTCCTTCCTTCCTTCCTTCCTTCCTTCCTTCCTTCCTTCCTTTATTCCTTCTTTCCTTCCTTCCTTCCAACAACAACAACAAAATATGTTGAATGTTTCCTATGGGCCAGACAGTGCACTACATGCTGGGAAGAAAAGCAGACAAGATCCTTGTCTCATGGAACTTACAGATCAGTGAGGGCACAGACGCTCAGTGGCCTAGGACTTAAGAAGCTAGTCCCCCCCTGGGAGTCGGGCATGGGAGACAAGCTCAGACCTGAGCTGATTTGAATGATGAGTAGAAGCTAACCAGAGTTTCTGGCGATGACAACCTCCCCACAAGAAAATGTCCATCTCAAAGCACCTTCTCCACCTATCCCTAGAAGAGGAGAAGAGGAAGCACAAGAAGGAGCACCTGCTGCAGAGCCCCAACTCCTACTTCATGGACATGAAGTGCCCACCATCTTTAGCCACGCACAAGTGGTAGTTTTGTATGTTGGCTGCCCTGCTGTTCTCTGCCAGCCCACAGGGGGAAACGCAAGGCTTATAGAAGGATGCTCCTTCAGACAGAAGCAGCACTAAAAGCATCCTGAATCAAGATGAGTGGGAAACTATCCCAATAAACACATTTTGGATTAAAAAAAAGAAGAAGAAGAAGCAGCTAACCAGATGAAGCGGGGAGGTGGAAAAGAATATTTGCTCTTTGCCCATGCAGAAGAGCTAGCGTGTGGGAGTTAGCTATGATTAGAGGGAGCAGAGTCAACGTGGCCAGAGCCGAGAGTGTTGGGCACAGGACAATGGGACATGAAGCTAGAGATGTAGGTAAGTGTCAGACCCCAAAAAGAAATGAGGGCAATCAAGCACTTAGGTGTTAACATAAAGGTGCATGCAATTGAGACACTCAGTTGTTGATCGAATTAATGCACAGGCAAGTGAGTATATAGATGACTATTCTAGAAAGTTACCATCTGGTAGAGAAGATAGGGGATCGGGTAGACAGGTTGTTGTTGTTTAATCAGGAGGAGGCAGAATGGATGTCGAACATTTCAAAGACAATTTCTGCACTAGCTACCTTGGGAAGAATCCTGTGAGCCTGGAGATCTATTAAAGATGGATGGCTCTTTGCCCTCACACCTGACTGGAAAAGGAATGGCCTTCCCCAGGCTTCCATAGTCCCTGAAAAGAGGAGAATTGTTGCCCGTGGAGGATTAGCTGAAATAGGTCCATAATGAGCCAGCCCTAAGTCATTGACAGCACTTGCCATTTAACTGTAAGGAGCAGGTCTTATTTCTTAAGCTCTTGCCTTGCTAGTAGTACCTCAAGGTTTCTCGGGTGAACAATCCTCATAAGTAGATTTTTTTCCTCCTTCTGCTGCGTTGAGGCTGCCTGAAAGCTTCCTGCGCCTGAGTTGAGATTCTAGGCCATGCTGGTGGTGGAGCTTTCTCAGGCACACAATTGAAATCTAAAGCATCCTTCGGGAAAGCTCCCCTTTGACCCAATGCTACTCTTAAGACTGGAGGAACTTTCTTCTCATGGGGTTTATTATAATTGATTCCTGAAAATTATAGCAAAGTGTAAGACCCTGCTGGTCTGTGGCTGGGTTGTGTGTTTGTTTGTTCTGTTGTTGTTGATTTATCAAGTATTAAGAAAAGGAGCCTCCTGTCGCCCTGTGCTTGGTGCCATCCACCCCTGCCCTTCTGCTCACTCTGGACTTTTGCCCGGAATGCCCTCTCTCCTTTCAAGGGCCAAGTCTTCCATAAAGCCTTCTCCAGTAATGTCAGACCACAATGCTACCTCTCCTTCCTGACCTGCTCATCACTCTTACCAATTACTCTGTACATATTGTATTTGATTATATTATTTATTTGTGCACTTTTTTATATGTATGTGCCTTGGGTCTGCAACAAGTTTACAACTTGGGAGTAGGCGAATAAGTATTTGCTGAATGTATTAATGACATATAAAACTCAAGGACAAGGACTGAGTTATATCCCTCTTTGCTTGTCCCTACTATACTGCGTCCATTGATGGGATCATAAGAAATATTCAGTAAATATTTTTGAAGCAAACTGAATAACAGAAGTTAGACCGGAAGGTAATATATCACAGTGACTAAGAGCATAGAATACCGAATCAAGTAGCTCTAAGTTACCAGCTAAGGACTTAGATGAGTTCAGTAATTTCTTTGTGCCTCAATTTCTCCATTTGTAAAATGGGGACTGTAGCAGTGTCTACTTAAAAAGGTTATCACTGGAGATTGAGGAAGGTAATGCCTATACACAGGGCTAAATAAGGCAGCTAAAATGAGCCACAAAATGGTCTGTGAATAATTTAACTGCACAGGAATGTTGAGGGCTCGACTAGAGCTTTGAGATTGAAAAGGGAAGCAAAGAAGTAGACAGGTCTGTTGGAGTTTAGAATCAACCTCACAATAACAAGCCTCCAGGGAACATTCCAAGTGGAGTGACCCGTAACAGACAGGGACACCAGAAAGTAAAACCAAGCAGGATGGAGCAGACTGGTCATTCCCAAATTCACACCATGCCAATGCCGTTATTTCCTTTTAATTCTTTTTCTATCCTCAGAGAGAAAAGTTTGATGACGTTTTAATTTGATGGAAGCTTAGTTTGGTGGTCCTCGTGCAGTCGCTCTTGAACCCTTGCTGATCTCCTTTTCTGTGGAGGAGAGCCTTCACCTCCGGCTGCAATCCTTTCACAGCCCATTATATATTTTAGCCAGAATTCAATATCATTGCTCTGCTACTTATTTTTGTGACTATCTTTTATTTAAGTTAAGTAATATTGGATTTTCCATTAATAGTAATATAAAGTTTCTTTTTACATCTTTAGGAAAATAAGAAGTCAATAATTAAAAATTAAGTAGATCTTCAGGAGGCCCACAGTTAAATAAAATATCATGAAGGAGTTCTAGACCAGTTCTGCTCTTCAGGAGTTATGCAACCTTGGAAATTCACCTCACCTGCCCGAGCCTCCCATTTTCTGATCTATAAAGTGAATGAGTTGGGCAAGAGATAATCGCTGTGGTTCTGTCTCGCTTGTATGTTCAAGCATTTGGTCGGGGGAGGTGTCAGAATGATGATGGAGGGCTGACTTGGCTTGGAAGAATTTGCTTTGCAGGGAGGTGGGGAACGGTGAGGCTGAACAGATGCCCCGTGCCAGGGACATGCAGGGTGTATTTATTCTCTGGCTATGTTTATTCATGTGCACCAGCCCCAAGTTTGCCATCCTTTTTTTAGGACTGAAAATGTTCGTTTCAGACACCCAAACTTGGAATTGGCAAGTAAAATGACACCAATATGTGGCCAATTGAACTCTTATCTCCTTTCTTTGTGACATTGGAAAAAATAATGTTTTCACCCCTCTTAAAGAAATGGCCCTAGATGGGTCCTGTTCTCTATTTTCTGTTAAGCCGATAGCTGTCACTTAGCCGGCTTTTAGCGTGTACCAGGCACTCTGCAAAGCACTTTAAGCATTTTACATTGCTAATCTTGCAACAATTTGAAGAGGGGAGACACTGCTATTATTTCTATTTTACAATGAGGTGACTGGGGCTCGGAGAGCTTAAGTGGCTTGCCCAATGTCATATAGCTCATAAGAGAGAAATGGGACTCAAATACAGGTCCGTTGGGCTCTGAAGCTGGCTCTCTGAAACCATTATGTTGTACGTTGTTAACATTTTCTGTATCAGATATTTTTTTAACCTTAAAATGAAAATCTATGAGTTGAGGATCTAAAATGGAGGGTTTCTTTTTGTAAAAGAAACTTAAATGTATTCGAGAAATGTTAACAGAATGGAATACTAGCAGGTTGTTAAAATCACAAGAGTACAGACCATGTGAATGCAGGAAAATGTTCATGTGCAAGACCACTCGTGAAAAACCAGTGCAAGGGGGAACGAACATACTGACCACAGCACTGCTAAAGCAATCTTAATATACATTGGCAAGGAATCACAGAATTTGGAGGATGTGGATAGTTGGGAATTCAGTGTCTTCTAGGCTCTTTTTTTCCTGCATGGTTATTTAACTCTTAAATATGTAAGTGTATGTAGAGGAGTTAGGAAGGTTTTTTTAAGGGAGTATACCAGGAGTGATTTTTAAAGGAGCCTGGCAAAGGCTAGAGCCGGGGACTTGCACATTATGGGCCCACCTGACGTAGCTAGTGAGCAGGTCATTACTGCTTGGGACCAGACTGAAGTAAAAATCTGTCCTGAACTCCCACTCCTCTTTTGCCCTGAGTCCACGTCACTGGATCAGAATTTGGAGAGAAGCTTCCTCTCACCAGAAATTCATAAACACTTTGGGTGACTGACCTCGAGAAAAATGCACATGCTCACACACACAGAACACTTGGCAAATGATTTCAGCGGACCTATGAGCCCCTGGGCCTCCGTGAAGCACCCGCTAAAAAGCTCTTCTGAAATCCCAGCTTGGATGGTTGGAATAAAGCTGAGGTGACCCTGACAGCGTCTGGTTTCATGGCAGGAAAACAGAAATGTTTGCCCTGGTGGTCTCTTACACTGGCGTGGGTCCTCCACAACTGTTTCGTGTTTGTGACCACCTTCCAGGCTGGACAGAGCAAATGATGCTGTGGTTTTAAGAGCGCAGATTTGGGAACTGGTTGCTAGGATAAAATGCCAATCTTGTTATTTATTACCTAGGTAAAACTGGGCATGCTACTTAATTTTTCTGAATTTCTGTCCCTTCTGTAGAGTGGAGATGAGCTAATGGCAAGGAGGAGGAGGAGGACATCGATAGCTCACTGAGTAGTTGCCAAAATTTCCATAATATATGTCATGTAAGCACTTAGCACAGTGCCCGACACAGAGAAAACCCTCAGGAAACAACTTACTCAAGATGAAACACTAGTAATGAGCATGGTGGAGCCTCTGTCCCAGATTATTCTTCAAGCTCATTTCTCCTTATACCGTATTATAAATTATAATGCATTTACGCATTTTCTATCTACTGTAGGTAACTATGTAGCTATATATCAACTATATATTTTTTCCTTTCACATAAATTAGGTACTTTTTCAGAGAAATTAGTGAAATGGGTCAAAAAGTATTCCTGTCAATAAATTTTATTTCACACAACATTAAAGGTTTGTTCTTAAGACATGATTGTCTTAATTTTGTCAAATTTAAATCAAAAGCTTCACTGGCTAAAACTCGCTAGTAATTTCTGTGAAATTGCCAGTGGTTAATTAAGCTCTATCTCTGCAGCTACCTGCCCTGTTCTCTCCAAGGGCCTCCTTCCCCGATGCTGTCCTCCAGGGCCAGCAGGGAGGCTCCCCAACCCCCATCTTTCAGTTCTCAGTTCAAAAATGACTTCCTCTATCTTCCTTCATCCCTGCCCTGACCCCTTGTCCACCCACATCCCCATCCAATTAGCAGTTCCTCTGCTGGAAGTTCTTCTTTATTGTACTTACTTCCATCTCTAATTAAATTGAGTGATGATTTGACTCCTATCTGTTTTCTCCACCAGACTGTAACAAACAGGAAGGCAGCGTCTCTAGATTGGGCACTCACTCTTCCAGCTTCGCTTTTGGTTGAATAAACAAATAAACATGCTGTTTGGGCACGGACCCTGTGCCCTGCCCTAGGACAACAGATGCTCTATCTTCCATTCTAACAGAAAACATTCAGGCAGGTAGCATGTTATTCATCTTACCCCCCATGAAAGCAGAGGGTCAGAGGGTATAAATAACTTGCTTCAGACTACAGGGTAGGTAAATGGCTGGGGCCCCACTTCCTCCCGTGATTTCTGACCCTCAGGCAGTGACAGGCAGGAGTCCGCAAATCTCTGGAGGACTGGAAGCTCGATTCTTAGAGTTCTCCAACACCCCAGAGAATGGCAGTCTGCAGTGAGTCAATTAGAAGAGCATCATCAAAAATCAAGTCCCCCTGACTAATGAGGTGCCCCAAATGGAGATGTCACTTATCATCTCTTTCCTCCTGCACGATCTGGATCAAAATCCCAAGGTAAAGGAATCATTTTCATTTTTTCTAAGGGAAATCTAAACACTTGAACATTAAAAAACAACTTGTCATCAGAGAGAGAGAGAGAGTTAAAATAGTTTTCGGTATTAACTTCTTAATGATTTTTGAAATATGCAGATCTTGTTGGAGCAGATGTGCCACAAATGGATGGTATCCAATGTCCTGTTAAAATATGCGATGCCTCAGAGACTATAAAAATAAAATTCTAAACACAATTCCATTCTGGCAAAGGCTGGGTAACCATTCTGGATTGGACCAAAATATCTAATTGGCTCGGGCACAGAAGATCAATGGCGTTCTCCAGTTGGTGAACTTCTTCTGTGGAGATTAAATGGAATCATGAGATTGTAATTAGTCGTAATTATAGCAATAGTTTCCTCTGTTTTTTCTCTTTGCTGAGGCACTCGCCTGTGATGGCTTTGGAATAACTTGTTCCTGAGCCTGGGAAGAGCTCCGAAAAGGAAGTTTTCCATTCAATTCTCTGATACCCTACTTATGCTTTAGGACAAAAATGAGTTGCCTTTAGAGTTATCCATTTCAAAGGTTTTTTATTTCTTCTTCCTCAAAGTGGAGCACCAGGTTGGGGAAGCACCAAGGCCAACTACAAGGTGCAAACCAGCTTCGTCACTGAGGGACACCTTTCCTAAGATGGGAACACCAGTAATGACAAATGAAGCCAGATGGAGGTTCATTCCCTTGGGAAGGACAGGAATAAGAAGCTGCTGCTTACACCCCAGGCTCTTTGCACGACCTCTTTTTTGTTCTTTTCCGTCTGTGGAGTGTGGAGGTAAATTACTCCCAGGATATCTAGAGCACATCCCCTGTGGAACACTGGTTTTACTCTTTCATCTCCCATCTGATTGCTGAGTTCCATACTTTCCCCCCACTCAATAAGAGAATTCTTTGGTGAAAATACCCATCACTTCTTTCCTTTTGTGAGCCCATTCTTTAAAGAAATGTAGAGTAATATGAGTCCTACCAGGCCCGTGTACGGAAAATTCTAGAAACTCCTTACCCTGGGCAAAAGTACACTCTTTGCCTGTTTCTACGCCCTATTGAGGTCTGGAAACACAGCAGACAGGGTCAGAGTGCATTTATAGCTTATCGTGGAGCCCTCTAGAAGGAAGATCTGCCTTGTGAGATTGTTATTCCTCAGAAGTAATAAGAATAATGAGCTACAATTATATAGTGATTATTGTGTGCCAGCCAGTCAATCAACAGATCTTTCTGGCATGCACACTAAGTTACCCGCACCGTTTGAGCTACTGGGAGTAAAGCAAGGAACACGTTGCAGATCCAGTCCTTACCCTGGGGCTTACACTGCAGTGGGAAGCTGCATGGTTGAAGCCCCATATCTGCAGTTCTTCGTTGTGGAAAAGGAATTCGACTTGCTCAGTCATTCTGGGAATCAGAGTTAGGGAAGAGGGAGCAGAAATTTCAGGGAAGTGGCCAGGGTTAGGCCAGTGGTTCTCAAATGCTGGTCCCGGACCAGCAGCAACAGCAGCTGGGGACCTGTCTTAGGCACAGATGTTCAGAAACTCTGGGGCTGGAGCCCGCAAGCTGTGTTTTGCAAACCCACCACTGATTCTGATGTTCGCTCAACTCTCAGAACCGTTGGATTGGACATCAGGAGGGAGGCTCTTCCCCATGCAGTTTTCCAGCAGCATACTGAGCTGCCACTACCACAGAGTTCCCCACCCTGGGAGTCTGCAAAGAAGGTGACTTGAAGAAGAAATGAAGGGTGTGGACTTCTGCATTTCCCAAGCTTTTTAAAAGACGAAATAATTTTCCAGTTATGAGGTACTGATGGGACACCAATGGGAGTTTGTAAAATATAATGCATTAAATAGATTGCACAAAATGCTCCCGAAGGAAATAATTGCCATATAAATAAATGAAATAATTTGCCAATAAATTGTCAAAAGTTGTTTTTAATACTTGGCAATGTACAAACATATTAAGTCGCTAAGGTAATTTGATTAACGTATTAGTGTGAATGTTGCTAATACAGACATGCCCCCCTCCCAAATCCCTGGTACTGTATCAAGGATGGGAAAATCAGATGCATCGGTGTTCCTTCCAGTCCTGGAGAATGTACTCTAGAAAAAAGCGGAAGGTAGCCAAAATTCTATTGAAATCTCTCATCCTTTTCCATGGCTTTTCCAACTCCTCATCACTTTCCTCTTCTCTTCTTGTCCTGGCAAGTCTCTCTCTTTGTCTCCAAACCCCTTAGGACCCAGGGTCTTCAACTCTCTTCTCCCACCCCAACCTTGCCAATCTTTCCCTATGTCCTTGCTCCCGGGAGGCCTTTCTAACTTATCAATCCTGATCAGCCCTGTGCTTGTCCCTCCAAGTGCAGTGCATCTGTCTGCTCACGGATCTGTGCTAATGGATAGCAGTTGTTGATGAGTTATTGGTTCATCTCTTGGGAGATCGGCTTGCTGTTTAACTGGAGCCTTCTAGAGCCAATGCCTGCTATGGTGAGACTTTTAGAAGGTTAGCCCCCAGAATAATTGCCTGCCTCAGAATTATCCAGGGTTTTGTTAAAAGCAAATTCTCTCCTGCCACCCAGATACATCGAATCACATCTCTGCAGATGTGGTCTGGATCTGCCTTTTCGACAGTGTCCCAGAGGAGTTGTGTGTTCACTCACGGCTGGAAACCATGGGAGCCCAGTCTCCTCCACAGCTCCTATGGAATCATCCTTCTAAGCTCAGTCAAGTCCAAACTTAACCTATCTAGTATTGCCCAGAGAGATTCTTCTCCAGAGTTCTGACTGCCTTAGGAGCTGACATGGAAAGTGAATTATAACCAGTGACTGGACCTGAATTTAATAGGGGTTGTGGGATAGATGGATGTGCTTGCTACTCATTGTACCCCAGAAAGTCTCAATCAGCTACCTCCTTGGGGGTATAAGTCTATTTGCTTTTCTCCCACTGGGTCCAGGGATGGGTGGGGATGATAGGATGATGACAGGAAGACAGGAACACTTTATTTTGCTTTTCGCATAACTACTGTATGTGAATAGAAATCTGTTTATGGTCATCTGTTCTCCCCCTTGATATTTTGGCCTCATTTAGACTGGGGATTAACATGATCAAGAGACAGCCCTCTGGGTTCCTTTGCAATAATATAAAAATAAACAAAGCCCAAAGGATCCATTCCTTCTTCTCAGTAATTTGAAGGAAGGCAGATGGTGCCCAATAACCTGGTTTGAATTGCCAATAAAGCTCGTCATTTTTTTGCTAAGCACTTGCTGTTAAATTTTAACGGATGGTGTCAGGTGGTGCTGAATGAGCTGCCAGAAAGGTTACTCTGAGTCTGTGGGGCAGGAAAGCAAGAAAGGGAGTGAGTCTGAGAAGGAGGGTGCTTTAAGGAATGTGAACAACTGGGAAGAACTCTGAACTGTTGAGACGGAGGAGAAAGTATGGCAGATGGGGATGAATTGGCAGGAAAGAAGCATTTTCCAAGAAACTTGAAGATGTCCAGGTTGTAAATTCGAGGGCCCAAGAGTGTCTCACTTGTCACTCTTTTCCTGCCATCCTTGCATGCTCCGTAGGCAGTCCATAAACTCGGGCTGAATGAGTAATGCAAACCCTTGATTGGTAGGAAGTATAACAGGAGTAAAGACCAAAGAAAGTAGGACCAAGAAAGGGAGAGGACATGAGTTCCCAGCAGGGACTGCAAAGATAAAAGAAAGAGTCCTAGGCGGGGGGACTTGGATTGTAGTCCTGACCCCGATATGTCCCTGACCAAGTCCCAAAAATCACAGATGGTGGAAGGCAGGAACCACGTTGCTGAAGTGACCTGCCTCCTTCGTCTGGAACCGGAACTCAAGACTCCAAAGCTTCTAGTGTTGTTTCCACAGACGTCAACAAACTTGCTCTTTATTGTGCGCTCAGTGAATGGTTTATTGATTTTTTTTTAACTCAAAATGGTTAATTCTGTTGGTTTTTTAAAACGTCAAAATTAAGTGGCTGGACTAGAAGATCAATAAGATCCTTCTAAATTCTAAAGTTTTATTGTGTGTTCTATTCCATTTGTAAAGGGCCAAATTTGTTTTGTTTTGTTTTGTTAGTACCCAAAATGTTAGGGTTCCCATATCAGTCTAATTCAGTTATGAGTATGGGAAAAGCCTGATGGGTCAATTTCCCGAGAGAAGACTTGATTGAGGCCTGGTCATCTCAGCTCCAGGAATCAGACATCTTGCTCTAATGCTGGGCTCGGGTAACTTTCACCTGCCTCTTATCTATTCCTTTTATGTCCTTCATTACTCTTTTTTTTAGGGAACCACCTCTCCATCAGTCTCATTTCATGTGGCTATGGTCAGGCTGACCCTGCACCTCCCACTCCCACCTACCAGGTTTAGCCAGTTGGAATATTCTACGCCCTCAGGCCACAGTTTTTGGTTCAAGAATGAGAATTTAAATCAATACAACTTGATGAGACTTGGCCTCAGGATTTTTGCCAAAACAATTGAGAATGAGGCTCCCTCTTTCCACAGGAGTCACTAAACTACATGAATATGAGCTTAAAGTTTCAAATGGCCATCAGTTCCTGAGGGGAAGCTGGACCTGAGAATGAAACCAACGTAGAGGAAAATAAAACTGAAAAGTAGACAGAGACAAATTCTGGGTGACACCAGTTGACTACCTGGATCAAGCCATACCTGAATGTGGACTTACCCCTAGAGCCTCAGTTCAATGGGCCAATGGATTCTCCTTTTGCTAAAGTTTGTTTTAATTGCATTTTTGTCGTTTGCAATGAAAAATGTCCCAACTAACACAGATCTGGATTTGAATGTGGCCTCTACCACTTACTACCGGTCTGATGTTGGGCTAGTAACTTAACCTCCTTTCAACCTCAGTTTTCTTATCAATAAAATGGGAATAATAATACCTTGTAGAGTTGTGAGGATAAATGAGGTAATGTGTGCATATAAAGCACTTAAACCAGTGCTTATATATAAGAAGTGCTTATATACCTTGTTACTCAGGGCTATGTGCGGGGGGCGGGTTGGGGGGGGAAGGAACATCCATGATGTAATGAGCCAATACAGTGAGCAATAGCATGCAATCTATTGGGTTTGGATAACCCAACCAGCAGCAGAGAGCAGGCTTTAGCAATACTATGTTGTTAGAGCTAAAATACAACTGACCAGTTTATGTCTGATCTGTGACAGTCATAGAGGCAGTATGATGAGGTGGGGGTTGGTAAAGCAGAGTTCTTAATTCTGGAAAGTTTAAGAAGGCAGATTCCTGGGATTTCCCCAGATCGACTGATTCAGAATCTGGGAGTAGAAGCCTGAAATCTGCTTTCCTCTTTTTTTTTTTTAATTTAATTTTTTAAAAAAGATTTTATTTATTCATTTGAAACAGAGAGATACAGAGAGAGAGAGAGCATGAGCAGGGGGGAGGCAGAGGGAGAGGGAGAAGCAGACTCCCCGCTGAGCTAGGAGCCCAATGTGGGGCTCGATCCCAGGACCCCAGGATCATGACCTGAGCTGAAGGCAGACGCTTAACCATCTGAGCCACACAGGCACCCGCTGAGATCTGCTTTCTTAAAAGGTTCCCAGGGTACATTGATTCCCAGGGTACAGGTGAACACATTGAAGTTTAAGATCCACTGTCATAGTAATGAAAGCTCAGACTTTGAAATTAGAAGGTCTGGATTTGAATGTGGCCTCTACCACTTACTACCTGTCTGATGTTGGGCTAGTAACTTAACCTCCTTTCAACCTCAGTTTTCTTATCAATAAAATGGGAATAATAATACCTTGTAGAGTTGTGAGGATAAATGAGGTAATAATGTGTGCATATAAAGCACTTAAACCAGTGCTTATATATAAGAAGTATCCAGGTATTGTTAGTATTAAAATCTAAAACTGTAAGAGAAGGGAGCATGCCTGAGAAGTCTCACAAGGACAGATAAACATCATGTGTGAACTATGGTGCTCCCCAGAGTATAGGACATAACATACAGAGTGGTTAAGATTGGAGGTTCTTGAGTGCCTGAATCACATTCTGGTTCTGCCACTTACCAGCTGTGTGATCTCCTACTTGACTGCTTTGTGCCTCAGTTTTCTCATCTGTAAAATGAGATTAAGAGCGGTACTTAACTCACAACATTTTGGTAATGATTAAATAAGAGAATGAATGCAAAGGACAGAAACAACACTTTCTACTTTTCCCCTTTTCTAATTACAGTAATGTTTTTCCCATATGCTTCACACTCATATTGCCTTATTCCTCTGGGACCCTCTCCCACTGGCTCTTGCCTCTGTTATTGGATGAAAAAATTAGATTCAGAATGAGGGCCTCCACTCCTAGCTCTTGGCTTGAGCTGGAACTCCCTAAAGGGGGCTCCAGCTGGGGAGTGGTCGAGGTGCCTGTTCTGTGCTGTGGGGGCCTGGTTCCTGTACTGACAACCTACGGGTTAGGAGAAATGTCTGGAACTTCAAACTGACATTTGCGAAGCGTCAAAACCCTGGGCATTTCCTCTCTGATCAAGCCCTAGGAAACCTCGGGGCCCAATGTATTCATTAAGCAAATGAAGAACAAGCTGCCATCTTTGGGCTGTAAGTCATGCTGATGGATGTAGCTCTCCAGTCCTGCCTGCAAGATCCGTGTAGGTATGGAGCATTCAAAGATCTGTTCGATACAACTTTTCAGTGAAAAAAAAAAAAATCTAGCAAGCCATATAATGAGAACATAACTGCAGGAGCAAAATGACTATTTATTTGGCTGTACCGTGAAAGTGCTTGGAAGAGTTGGAAGAAATGTCTAAACCTGAAACCCCGGTTGGGCCTCATCTTCCTCACCTGCTAAATGAGAAGATGATCTTTAGTGTTTCTTTTAACCTTGGTTATTTAAGACTCTCAGATTCCACATTCTGTAATGTTATTCAGAGTTGCTTCTTTTAGGAAGTCTCTTGATCCCTCTAAATTTCCAACAGGATGGGTGACATCTGCAGTTGAAACCAGGCCATGTTGTCGAACAGTTGGCAAATGTAAGTTATTCTCTTCTCACTTGAATGGGTGCAGGGTTGCATATTAATTTACAATTACTCATAAAGTAGACGGCAAAGGCTTCTCTTTTGTCAACACTTGGACATACAAATTAGGTAATATTGAATGGGCAATGAATATTTCATTTCCACCTTGTCTCATGGTGCCAATCACCTTAAATGAGACTAGATTAGCATCAGAAGTGACTCACCCTGAGTTAGGTATCCAAGTCTGGCCCCTCAGACTTGCTGTATTTGGGCCTCAATTTGTGAGCCAAAGTCTCTTACCGACTCTGCAAGGGCAGAAGCAGAGCCACATTAAGCCTACTTCCCGTTTATGCTGGGTATGAACTTCAGTGTTTCCAAGTACTCTTTGGTTCTGACAGTATGGCAGAACAGATTCATAGAAAGGCTGAATGAAAAAATAGAAATGGAATTTTATAAAATCCTCTGGTGCAAGGAATGAAAAGGGAAATCAAAGCCAGGACTGTAATGGAGGGCTGGCATTTCAGCAAAATTTCTGACCCAGATATAGCCCTTGATAGCTAATATTTGGGGACTTGACCCTTGCTAGATATCTATGAGATGTTGCCTCAAGCCCTCTCCAGGCAGGGAAACCAGACCTGAGCTTCAGCATAAAGCTGTCAGCCTTGACAAGTTACACTGTCCATAGAAAGGTGAGTATAAAATCTCCACATTTGAGTCTAGGAAAGAAGGAAGAAAGCTTGCCACCTGTCTAAGGCCCTGGTTTAAAGAAGAAAAAAAAATTATGTCCAAGAAACCATAATCCCAAGTCTGTGCCGCATATGGGTATGGTATCCAAATGTGTACGACTATGAAGTTAGCACAAGCTGCTCAGGTCAATTGAACCCTTAGGATGAAATAGAAGCAACTATGAAACTACTGGGACACAAACAGCCACAAAGGACTCACACAGGGAAATTAACCACCATGAGTGAGAGTCAGCAGATGCAGCCAAAGGATAAAGAGCACCCTAAGAATCAGAAATAATAGAAGTATCTGTAAGAGACTATATGAATATTTAAATATTCTTATAAAGAAATAAAATAAGAATATTTGAAATTATTAAACATACGAGAGAAGGAATAGAATGATAAAGGAAGCAGCAGATTTTAAAGAAGTATACAAACAGAGCTCATACATAGGTTGACCAACTATCTCGCTTTGCTCAGGACTGAGGGACATCCCAGGACACGAGATTTTTAGTGCTAAAATAGAGTCTCAGGCAAACCAGGCTAGTTGCTTACCCTACCTCAGCTAATAATTGAAGAGATATCAATAAAGGAACTATTCACAAACTTATGGACAGGGTTTGGGGAGCCCAACAAGGAAGAATGAAGCACTCTGAACACGACAATAATTAGAAGCCTCCTCTAAGTCTAAAGGGGCAAGAGGGTATGGTTACTAAAACCCAGAGAAATAAGCTCCACAGAGCATCCTGCCTGACAGGAGCCTGTAGTAAAGAGAAACACATCAATTTCCTCCCTCCTTCTCTCTGAGCTCATACTGGGGCCTCTCATTGGTTAAACTCCGCTAAGAGGCAAAGGACAAGGGCTAGGCAATACAGGTCAGCCTCTTGAGACAAAGAGCAAGATAAAGAAGGATGCAGAGTGGATCTTGAGGGACAAATAGAAAAAAAAAAATGCACAACTGAATTGATCACCTGAAAACCTATCCATGAAGCATCATCTCCTATTAAAGCAGGTCACACGATATCAGAATTAGGAAAAATAATACCGGGACAAGAGTTATAAAAGCTGAGCCCTGGTGACATCTGGTCGTCACCATCAGTGTGACTTTGTGAAAGCTTTCTTTTACGTCAAACCACTCATCTATTACTAAATTATGGAATATTTCGAGAAAAGTTTTCAAACTGGACATCCATGGGTCAAATCTTATTTGCAGTGTTGTTTGACCTCTACAATATTTTAAAATAAATCTGAATGACCCAACAACACTGAAAAAGTTAGGAGAATTCACAAAAGAATCTGGATTTCTAGCTTTCTTGTTTTTGTGTTTTCGAGTGGCAGCACTTCCCTAAAGGAACGAGTTTGGGCGGTCCCCACCCCATCCCAGTTCTTCACTGGCCCCGCCTCGCCCACTTTACTCATTTATACCTGTCTGCTCCCCATAGGAATCTGAATCTGCAACCCTTGAATGAGCTCTTTCAGCCTTCAGCTTTAACAATCTGTGAAATTTAAGTCAGGCTGTATTTTTTGCACATGAACATAGGCTTTTTGAATTTTCTAATCTAGGTAGATCGGGAAGTTGGCAGGTGTTTATTTTTGCATATCTTCCTGTACGTCTTAAACACAGCACATATGCAGTTTTATGAAGCATATGGTTTTCCATGCGCATAACTACGCTTTGTTGATTTTTTCCTTCCCTAAGTTCTCCAAAAGCCGGGGAGAGTAAACACAAGCTGCCACTTGGAAAACAGTTCTGAGAAAGAGCCCAGCTGGGGCAGAAAAAGCGAGGGGATTCAAAAAGCTGCCAAGTGACCATATTTGGGGTACAGGTTTCTACAGCTCGTGAAGACCACGATACTTCGTCTCCCCTTTGCACGGTATATGGTGAGCATGGGAGAGAAGCAGCTCGCCGCTGGGGTGCCTTTGCCTTTTCAGCTTGTGGTGGAGAAGGAGCAGAAAGGCGAATCCAGCCTCTCCCTCCATGGCAGATCTTCAATGGAAAACACCCAGAAACATTTTCCTGGGTGATGGGCGCTGGGTTATAATCTCCCAACAGCCGTGGCAGGAGGTCACCGTGGAAAGGCGATTCTTTGCCAGGCTCAGGGGAGAGATACATCTGAAAAGGAATTTTTCTCCGTAGACCAGCCCTGCTTAAGAGGTGCGAACAGTGAATTGTCAGGCCAGGGAACCTTAGATAAGCATTCTTGGAAATTGCACGTACATAACCCAGAGGGACCAAGACACGGTGCCATCTCGCCAGCATTCTGTGCTCAAACTAACGGCTTGCCAGGCCCACAGAGGGAGGACCTCCCCATTAGCCCTCCCTCAGTGCTTCATCTGTACGCAGCTCCAACCACTGCTAGGCCAAAGGATTGAAGTGTTGAAAAAGAAGCTCCTAACTCTTCTTCTAGAATAAACAAGGATTGCGAGTTGAATATAAATTGTGAATATGCATTAATTTTCCTGTAGACAAGACTGGTGCTTATCACCTTCACCTCAAGGAAAGTTCAGTGCGTTTTGAGTGTTTCAGGCTGAACTAGCACCTGACAAAGTTAAGGAGCAAAGTTTGTCTTAACGTCTCCTGTTCCCTTAATGGGATCTCTTTCGTCACTCACCGTTCACCATTCCTACGCCTCCCTGCATTTCTGGCACCTCCTATCTGCTTTATGCACCTGTCTCATCGGCCAGCTACCTGTCCCTCAGCCCCCACCATAACTTACCTCTCCTCCTTGTCACTGTGTCAGTGAGTTTCCTGCTGGGTAGCGTGACAATAGAATTTCGTGTCCAAAGCGGGACACTTTTAAGAGTAAAAGAGTGCTATCAATAATGATACCTACGTGACATCTTATCCACTCCAAACAATATACTTGTCTTTCCACAGGGGTCTTCTAGAAGTATTTTTATCTTGACCCAACCAAGATCTCCAAGGTGGGGGATTCTGATATTCTGTCCTATTAGCAAGCGGACTGAACAGGGGGCAGGCTGCATCAAACCAAGTGAGTGGCTAGGGAGTCCCGCTTGGAAATAAAGAAATCTGATGCCTACCCTTAGGAACTTTTAATTTAATTTGGAAAGCCAGGACTGGCGGGGATGAAAAAGTGCTTGAGACAGGTTTGGAGAAAAAAGTGATGTGTGTTGCTTTTAAATAAAAACAAACTTTAGGGGAGTCTGGGTGGCTCAGTCTGTTAAGCGTCTGCCTTCAGCTCAGATGATGATTCCAGGGCCTCCGGGCTCCCTGATCAGCAGGGAGTCTGCTTCTCCCTTTCCCTCTATCCCCACCCCCAGCCCCACTTGTGCTTGCTCTTGTGCATACTGTCTTGCAAATAAATAAATAAAATCTATTTAAAAAAATAAAACAAAAGCAAACTTTAACCCTACATCCCACTCCCCTCAACAATGAAAAACAAAGTACTGAACTACTGTTGACAGAGCTGGGAACTTACATTCTGTGGGTGGCAAAAAGAAATAACTAGACCACAAAATATGAGGAATTGTTAATAAGTACTGTGAGTGCAACCAACGAGGGACAGAGGCAAGTGACCAAGGAGGGCCACTTTTAGGTGTAGTCAAGGAAGGCCTCTTAGAGGAGGTGGCATATATCTGAGACCTGAAGTATGAGAATAACCCAGCCAAGCGAAGGGGCAGAGGAGAGTATCCAGTCAAAAGGGACAGCATGTGCAAAGGCCTGGATTACTAGGGCAGGCATGAGGTCCTGAAAGAAGCTCATATGTCTGGAGGAAAAGGAGGGAAGGACAGTGTGGAATAAGGTAAATCGGAGAGGGGGCTGGTATTTTAAAGGCCTCTATAAGGAGTTTGAATTTTATTCTAAATGCAATGAGAATCCTTTGAAGTTTGTAAAATTTACACATGCTGAAACACATAGAATTTAGGTGTACCATTCTACCAAGAATAAAAGTTCATACATACACCCTATAACAAATTCCCTAGTCATGATGTAGAATATTTCAATTCCCCCAAGAAAGTTCCCATATGTCCCCTTCAAATCAGTTATCACCCCCAATAGGGTAATACCGCTCTTCTGATTTCTATCACCATGTATTTGCTTTTCTTCTTCTCCTTCTTCTCCTTCTTCTTCTTCTTCTCCTTCTCCTTCTCCTTCTCCTTCTTCTTCTTTTAGCAAGCGAGAGAGTGTGCACAAGCGGGGGTGGAGGAGGGGGGCAGAGGGAGAGGGAGAGAGAGAATCTTAAGCAGGCTCCATGCCCAGCGAGGTCTCACAACCCTGAGATCATGACCCTGAGATCACGACCTAAGCTGAAATCAAGAGTCGATCCTTAACCGACTGAGCCACCCAGGCTTCCCTGTTTTGCTTATCCTTAATTTCATACAAATGAAATCATATAATACGTATTATTTTGAGTCTAGCTTTTGCTCACCATTATGTTTTTGAGGTTCATCCACGTTATTGATTTCTTTGTATTGTTAAGCATCATTTAATCATATGAATATACCACAATGGGCTCATCCACTCTCCTATTGAAGGACTTTTTTCCTTTGGTTTTGTCTTTTATGAATAAGGCTGCTATAAACATTTCTGTATGAATCTCCTTGAGAACATATATTTTCTCTTCTTTTGGGTAAATAACTGGAGTGAAATTGCTGGATTATAGGTAGGTATATTATTATTCTTTCTTTTATGTTTTGAATTAATTCGTTTTATGGAGGAATCATTTACATATAATAAAATTCACCTATTTTAATATATACAATATATAAACATCACCATAAGCATAATAAAGAACATTTATATCATCCACCCGAAGTTCCCTTTGGAGTCAATGAGTTCCTCATCTATCGTCTTTGTCAACCATTGATAGGATTTCTATCACCATAGTTTTGCCTTTTCTAGACTTTCATATATTAACAAAATCATGTTATGTAATATTTTATGCTCATTTCTTTCACTTAGCCTAATGCTTTTGAGATTCCTCCATGCTGATGCATGTAGGAGGCAGTAGTTCCTTCCTATGTATTGCTGAGTAGTACTCCATGCAATGGATATGCCACAATTTGTTTATTTATTCATCAGTTGATGGACACTTAGGGTTTTTTTACAGTTTGGGACTGTCATTAAAAAAAGCTGCTATAAACATTCAAATATAAGTCTTTGTGAGGTTCTGTGTTTTATTTCTCTTGGGTACATAAGAGTGGAGTTGTTGAGTTATGTGGTAAGTGTGTGTTTAGTTTATATGAAAGTAAAAAATGAATTCCAAAGCAGCTGTGCCATTTTGCATTTCTACCAGAAATGCATAAAAATGCCAGCAACCTCATGCCCTTTTTAATTTCAACCATTCTCGTTAGTGTGTAGTAGAATGTCATTTGGTTTTGATTTTGACAGTTTGATTATGGCTATGTCTAGGCATGGATCTCCCTGAGTTTTTCCTACCTGGAGTTTGTTGAGTATTTTGGATGTATAGGTTGATGCTTTTCCTCAGATTTGGGAAGTTTTTGACCATTATTTCTTCTAGCATTCTTTCTGCCCCTTACCATGACCACCCTCCTCATGGGACTCCAATTTTGCATACTTGATGGTGTATTCCATAGGTTTCTCAGGTGTTCCACGGGTCTCTGAGGCTATTAATTTTTCTTCATTCTGTTTTCTTCATATTCTTAAGATTAGATAATCTCAATGGACCTATCTTCATATTTGCTAAATCTTTCTTCAGTCAGTTCAAAAATGCCGTCGAGCAGCTCTAGTGACTTTTCCCTTCAGTTGTACTTTTTGACTCCATAGTTTCTATTTGGTTCTTTTATATAATTTCTATCTCTTTATTGATATTCTGTGTTTGGTGAGACATTGTTCTCATAATTTCCCTTAGTTCTTTAGACATGGTATACTTTATTTCTTTGAACGTATTTAAAATAACGAATTTAGATTCTTTGTTTACTAAGTCCAGTGTCTGTGCTTTCTCAGAGAGTTTCTACTGATTGCTTTTTGCTTTCTGTCGTACTTGTTTCTTTCATATCTCATAATTTTTTGTTGAAAATTGGACATTTTATTCGTTTTTTTAAATTGAGCTATTTATTTATTTATTCATTTATTTATTTGAGAGAGACAGAGATAGCGACAGAGATAGCGAGAGAGAGCAGGAGAGAGCATAAGCGGAGAGGAGATGGAGAAGCAGGCTCCCTGCTGAGTAGAGAGGCAGAGAGCCCGATGTGGGGCTCAATCCCAGGACCCCGGATCATGACCTGAGCCAAAGGCAGACGCTTAACCAACTGAGCCACCCAGGTGCCCCCAAAATTGGGCATTTTAAATGATATAATGTAGCAACTCTGGAAATCAGATTCTCTCCCCTCACTAGGGTTTGTTGTAGTTATTGTTGTTAAGTTTGCTTAGTGAATTTTCTGACCTATTTCTGTAAAATTTATATTCTTTGTTCAGTGCAACTACTGAAGTCAATGCTTAGTTAGCTTACCGGTCATCTGATGTTTGGACAGAGTTTGCCTTAAAACACCAAAGACCCATATGAGTCTCAGTCTTTGCAAGGGGCTCTGCATTAATGCTGGAACATGCCTTGAACACTCAGCCAGGCAGCTGATACTTCTACCTTATCCTTCACTTCCTGCTTGTAGAGAGCCTCAAAGTCAATCAGAGCTTAGGGCTTTCTCAGATCTTTCCTGTGTATGTGCACAGCCCCATGTATGCACATGGCCTTTTAGATTCTCAGGGATATGTCAAAGCTTTTAAAGGCCTTAGGGGTATCTCATCCCTAACTTTCCCTTTTAAGCTTTTTGGTTAGTTCATCGTTTGCCCCAGCTGTTATCCAGCACCTCAGACAACCATGAAATTAAGCAATTGCCTGTAACTGTTTTTGGCTAGTGCCCCCAGAGAGGCACTGGGTGAGTTCTGACTCAAGTCACATCAATATAGCAAATGCAATCTTCTAGGGAATCACCAGACATGTCATATAATGGCAGTTCTTTGGGAATAGGGCTTTGAAGTAGCTCCAACCCCATTCTACCTCTTCCAGTGGCTTCCAGACCGCTGGTTTTTACCATGACTTGAGGCTGTTAGTTTTCCAAAACTACTTTGGAGGTGGAAAGTAGGGAATGGGACTAGTGCAAGTTAGAATGCCACAGAACTTGCGTTCTTCCTGAGATTTATCTGTTTTTCTTGAATAAATCCTCCCCGGATTGCTACAAGACTGGTTAATTTCCAGAGTTCTGAAAAAGTTGATTCTAACGATTTTTGTCAGTTTTTTCATTGCTTTTATTGAGGGAAGAATTTTCAAAGATCCTTACTTTGCCATTTTCCTCATTTGGTTCTAATTTGCATTTCCATAATGACTAATAATATTGAGCATCTTTTCATGTGCTTATGTGCCAGTCTTATATTGTCTGATGAAATGCTCAAATCTTTTTCCATTTTCAAAAAATTAGGTTATTTGTTTTCTTGTGAGTTTTGAGAATTCTTTATATATTTTCTATACAAATCCTTTATCAAATCCATGTTTAGCCAACATTTTCTCCCAGTCTGCAGCATATATTTTCAATTTTGTAACAGTAAATTTCAAAAAACAATTTTCTTTCTATTTTGAGGAAGTCCAAATTTATATATTTTTTCTTTTATGGTTCATATTTTGTGTCCTTTCCAAGATGTCCTTTCCTGAACCCGAGATCATGAGGTTTTATTCTAGAAGATTTATAATTTTAGTCTTGTGTTTAGATTTGTGATCAATTTTGAGTTCACTTTTATATGTGATGTGAGATGAGAGTTCAAGGTTCATTTTTTTGTGTATGCAGAGCCACTTGTTCTTGCACCATTTTTTGAAGAGGTTACCCTCTCCCTCATTGAATTAGCTGACACCTTTGTCAAAAAATCAATTTATCATATATTATGGGTCTATTCTGGATTCTCTATTCTGTCCCATTGTTCTATATGTCTATCCATACGTCATTATCACAGTTTGACTACTGCAGTGTTATAGGAAGTCTTGAAATTGTATGGTGCAAGTCTTCCAATGTTCTTCTTTGAAAAGGTGTATATTTAACTTTATAAGGAAATGCCTACAGTATTTCAAAGTAATCGTGGATTTTATCCTCCTAACAGCAAAGCATTAGAGTTCCAGTTGATCCACAAACCTGTCAACATTTGGGTTTTCTGTCCTTTTTAATTTTAGGATCCTAATGGGGTGTTTTCACTTGCCTTCTCTTTATAACTAATGATTTAAAGTATGTTTTCATTTGCTTTTTGGCCATTCATATGTCTTCTTTTGTGCAGTTTCTTTAATTGGGATTTTTGTCTTTGTTATTGATTCCATATATGTATGAACACACACATAAATATACACACATGTATATCAAACCATTTTCTCAGACTATGACTAGTTTTTTTTATTTTCTTAATTGTGTCTTTTGATGAAAATTATGTTTTTAATTTTGATGAAATCCATTTGATCTTTTTTCTTTTGTGGTTAGTGCTTTTCATTTTGCATCTAGATAATCTTTCCCTGCCCCCAAGCTGTGAATTATTTTCCTAAGTTTTCTTCTAGAAGCAGTGTAGTCTTAGTTTTTATGCTTAGATTTGTGACTCACCTTGAATTATGTCATTGACCATATAGGGGTTAGTTTCTTTTTTTCCAGATGTTTATCCAGTTGTTACAGTATCAGTGCCTTTTACCCTTTGAACGCTTTGGTAAATTTTTGAAGGGTTTTAGATAGAGAAGTGATGTGATGTATTTGCTGATGCAAGAAAATGAACAGGAGGCAGCGAGGAGATCAATGAGGAGGATACTGCCTCAGTCCAGGCTCAATATGATAGTGGCCACAACCAAGGTGGTAGTAGTGGAGATGCAGAGTAGAATTATCTGTCTAGACTGATGGAGACTGATTTGTGTCGATCTTGCAACCTTCCCATTTTCACTCACCTCTACCATTTCAGCACCTAGAAAGGGACAGCATAATATAGGAGACAATTCCATGAATGATGATGAGTCAAGTGTTAGGAGTTTTTGTCCAGGCTCTGCCATTGAGTCTTAACTAATCTTGTGAAGACTCTGTTTTCCCATTAAAAGCTAGGTCATCAATAAACGTCCTCTTCTACCTTCAAATTATGATTCTGTGTTGTTCTCTGAATGCTCCAGGAAAGGTAGCCAGTGAATTCCTGATGTCAATAAACTCTCTTTGTTCCATACATTATTTGAGCTCTCTATAACACTATAAACTTCACTCGTTAACATATTCCCTTAAACCACCCCCTTCTTGATTCCCTGTTTTGATGGCTGACGTTACCACCTATGCAACCTCTCTGATCAGATGGCTGAGACGCATCCAGGACTCCTCTGTCTCTTTGACTTTGCACACCTAATCCCCAAATCCATTTCTTCTTGATACTGTTTATGCTCTTATCTAAATTGGAACATTTTCAAGAATGAAGTAGGCACTATTAGTAGTTATGCCAAAACAATAGGTATAAACCAGGACTGCTCTAAGCAAACAGAGATATGTAATTAGCCCAGAGCTGAGAAGCAGAAAGAATTCCAGAGTGGTATGAGAAACATTGTTTTTGAAGAACTGAGAGAATTGGAGTCTGGCTAGCCTAGGGGTGTGTGTGTGTGATGAAGGTGTAGAGTAGTAAGATGAAGCTAGGAAGGTAATTGCAATGTCAGGTTCTGTAGGTGTAAAATGTTTCTTACCTTTAGAATTAACCACGAATGGTAGACATTATTGGTAGCCTGCTTAGCATTCATCTCCCTTCCTTCCTAACAAAAGCCATTCCCCATGTAACCAGTTCAGAAGAAGCCAGCCCTATCCCCAGCTCCAGTGGTGGGTCTAATTGATCTGAGGGTCATCTCTGTCCCTTTGCCAAGGATTGTCTCATGGAGCACATGACTCAACTCTAGCCAAGGGTACATTAGGGGAATTTTTTGGAGGGTTTCCAAGGAAAGTTTTCTCATTCCTAATAGAAAACCACACGAAGGGGTTGTTATGTCTCAATGTCATGGCTGTAATTGCTGCAGCCATTTTAATTCCAAGTCTGAGGTTGAAGCAATCACTGATGGCAGAGTGAAGAGATGGAAAAAAGCAGGATTCTGGATGACTTTGTGAGCTGCTACACAACCAATCCTTGCCCTACCTCAGGACTTTGTCAAATATGAAATGTTATTTCTTTTTACCTAAGTCCTTTGAGTTGGGATTTTTTTGGTTATTTGGGGCCAGTAGCACTCTGCTATGCCATGAAACTGAAGGATGTGAAGCAGTGACCTTGACTTTGTGAGAACTGGTGGAGGTGACCTGCATGTCACTCACTGTCACTATCCCTTGTTGGATAATTATGGCTGCTATTTATCTTACCTTGTATTTTTGATATTTCTATGTTGATATTTCTATGATATTTCTATGATTTTGAATATCCAACTAGTCTGGAAACTTCCTGCACCGAGGACAGAGATGGACCCTTTACTTCTTTGTAGCCCCACAACACTTTACATAATCCATACATTTTTGTCAGTTATGAACCCCCTCTTTATTCCACCCACAGATTCTTTCAGATGACGACCAGAATGCTATCTCTATTTGGAGCTAATAATTAGTCTCATCTTTATTGGCTTTCTCTTCAGTGTGGAGGGAATTACTGGATGAATGAATGGGAACATGGTGGCCATGTGGCCTGTTGCCCCCAAGTACTACTTGGAGACCAGCCTGGCATGGAAATGACCAGATGTTTGAAGCTGAGCCACTGGTGAGTGACATAAATAAGTTAGATGTCACACTTCCCATCTGCATGGACGGTTCCTGCACTGCAAAGCCACTAGTGCCTATGATCTCACAGGATTTTTAACCCTTTCCTAAACTTGGAGTTGGAAGGCTCTGGAAGGCTAATTAGACCACATAGGTGTGTGGTACACTGCTGTTTATCTGCTTCCAGGAGTGGTTTAACGCCAAGTCACTGCCCAGATACATAGGTGCTCCTGGACCTGATGGGGACACCTACAGAATGTGAGGAATGGCCAGGTAAAGGCAATGAGAAAGGAAGTAGAGGGTTGTATTAGGCAGCTCTGAACAAGCAGAGGAAAAATAATGGCCCAAAGTATGGGGTATACCCCAAATGGGCTAGTCTACCGGGTTATTGGAAGACAGGAGCTGGGTCTCTCTTTTTCTGTCTCTGTCTCTCTCTCTAGCCCTAACAGTTGGTTGTTTTTTGTTTTTTGTTTTTTCCTATTTTGTGATGCAAGTGCCTGGCTTAAGCTTTGATTGCTGAGACATCCGTTTCAAAGGGGCATCCACTTCAAAGAGGGCTATCTCCAATAAACACATTGTCAGCCACAGGACTAGAGAAAGAGCCAGGCTACCTCTCCAACTGAGCCTCCTTCATTTTAGACATCTTAGTTGATTTCTGTAACTGATCATTTGGGCCCCTTGTCTTTTCTCTTCTGGCACTTTAAATTCCTACTCCTATATTTTATTTTATTTTATTTTAAAGATTTATTTATTTATTCGAGAGAGAGATCCTCAGGCAGACTCCCCACTCATGCAGGGCTGGATCCCAGGACCCTGAGATCATGATCTGAGCTGAAGTCAAGAGTCAGATGCTTAACTGACTGAGCCACCCAGGTGCCCCAGTGCACTCTTATATTTTAAATTCACCAACAAAGAGTGAGCGTGAAACACTAGGCCCTACCCTCGACCTAATAAAAGCAGAATCCCCGGCCCCAGGGCCAAGAGCTCTCCCTCTCTCTCTGTCTCTCTCTTTCTCTCTCTCTCTACTTGCAACCTTGTTGTGTGGCCCCACGGGTGCTGTGTAATTTCTGGCTCTTGTAAGTAATAAACTTTTATTTTTTCAAAATTCCCCCATGGCTGTTGCTGAAGGGCATTTTGCAATCATAATAAGAACCATATGGGTTGGTCCAGTCATAACATTGGTTTGGAAAGGGGTGGTATATGTGGGAAGCTGACCAGGGCCCAGGTGAGTGCCCCGAGGCATTTCTAGCCAATGGCATTACTGTGAATAAGCTGAGACAGGCACAAAACTCTCTCTCTCTCTTTCACTTTCTCTCCCCCTTTCTTTCGACACTGATTACTTTTCTGAGTATACTAGTAATCCATGCTCTTTGTGAAAAATTTGAGAAATGGAGGAATGTATAAGAAGAAAACAAAAATCACATAGACACTTATCTCCTTGTATTTCAGTATATTTCCATGCAGATTTTTTTCCCTAGTTGTGTGATCATTTATTCAGTCAACATTTCCACAAATATTTATTGTTGTCTGTGTGTTTGGGCACCTTGCCAGGCATTAGGAATACAGTTGTGATCAAATGCATAATCCTTTACCTCCTGAAACTTTGGGTCGAGCTGAAGTGACATAAAAACACACAGATGCACTAAGAAGTATTTAATCTCAAACTTGGCAAACTCAACAGGGGACAAGTACTGAGTCTGTTGAGAGCATAGGGGTCCTAACCTAGCCTTAGTGCATCAGAGAGTGCACTGAAGGAACGGACTTTGAAACTGAAGTCAGCATGGTGAGAAATTGCCGGCCAGAAAAGGGGGATATATGTTGGACCAAGGGGATAGGGGGAGGGGGCAGGCAGGAAACAGAGGGAAAGGGAAAACTCCCAGTCAAGGGAACAGCTTGCCTGAGGTCCTGATGAGGGGACAGTGACTAGAGGAGGGCTTTGTGGAAGTTGCAGAGGGAAATAGGGTCAGAACCTAGAGGGCAAGTGTCAGCAAATCACAACCCATGGGCCAAATCCAGCATACCACCTGCCTTTTTAAATAAAGTTTTATTGGAACACAGATACGCCTATTCAACTATGTGATGTCTATGGTTGTTTTCACGCTACAGTGTCAGAAACGACTAGTTGCTTCAGAGACATATGTATAGCCTACAAATCTTAAACATTTACTATCTCCCTTTACAGAAAACTCACTATCTCCCTCTGCTACCCTTTACGGAAAAGTTTGCTGACCCCCGCTATCGGGTCTTGCGGCTGGGCATGAGGTAAAATTGTTTTATTACAAATGCAGTGGGAAGAAGTTGAAGGAAAGCAGGGAGGAATCCTAATCAGATTTCCTTTTAGAAAGAGAACTTTGGACATGATAGGGAGGACTGATTAGAAATGGGGACTGTGGGTGGATATAAGGAGCCTCAGAGTATCCAGGAGAAAGGGGTTGGTGGTTTGGACTAGGGTTATGCCAGGTGAATAAGAGAGAGTAGATGGATTTGAGATCATTTTAGGAGTTGTATGGGGCAGGACTTGGGAACCAATCAGAGAGGAGAGAGGCATCCCAGATTTCTCCCTGGCACACCTGCATGGATGAGGGTGTCATTGGAGGGGGAGCACTGGAGGAGAAGCAGGATTGAGAGGGAAAATCATGAACTTTGAGCTAGCACCTGCCTATTTAACCACAGTGAGTCAATAGAACCCATCCCCCATTACTGGACATGTAGATTACTTCCATTTTTTTTTTTTTTTAAATAATGCTGTTATAAACTCATTTGTGCTAACCTCTGATTGTTTCCTCAGGATACAACCCTAGAAGCAGAATGGCTGGATAAAAGGCCAGACATATTTTTAAGCTCTTTGATCCGTATTTTTAAAATGCCCTCTAGAAATGTTATTTCAGTTGATAATTCCACCAGGATGTGATGCTGAGGCCAACTTTGGTTCAATAGGCCCCAAATTGCCTCAGATTTGGGTGTCAGAATCTGTTCTCTGACTTTTAAAAAAAGTCTCCTTTGCTTCTGGCTCAAGATATTACTGCCTCAAAATTTTCCACATTTGAAGGGATTTTTTTGTGGTGCAGGTCTATTAGTTGACCTTTTTGGGGTGTGGAATAAGAATATTCTTCAAAACTGTGGTTGACATCCAAGGTAGGAATCCTGGCACCCGAGCCTTTCTCTTTCCACTTCTCCTGGGTGTGATCAAAGTTCACTTACAACCTGAGTCACATTATACCCCTAATCTGTGTCAGCTGGCGTTCTGGGCCATATCTCCTTTCTGCCAGAGAGGCTTTTGTTTTATGTGGCACATCCATCTCCTGCCAAGCTCAACAGTCTCTTACCCAGCCTGGCAGTTTCCGTGGCCACCCCAGAGCAGCCAGATTAAGGAAACCTTTTGGAGCAGAGAGCAGGTTTGTAGCACCCAGGAAGCTTTCTGGGGTCCCAGTGCGGCGACGTGGGCGTCCTGGCTTTGGAACCAGGCAGCCCTGGACCAGAACCCCGATCTCCCTGTTACTGGTTGTCTCTCTTGAGAGTCCATGTGACTGCTCTGACTTCACTTTCTCATGTGTAAAATGGGCTTTTAGTTGCTAGTTCATACGTTTTTGTGAGGAGTAGTCACGGGTCCTGAGACCAGTCCCTGGCACTGAGGAGGTGTGGGATCTATGGTGCCTTATTAAAAAATAAAGCAGGCATGGTAGTGTCGTGGAGTTGGGGGCCTGTTGACCTCCTTGTCTCAGTTCCCTAAGCTCTGAGACCCTGAGTCTCTTAACCAAGTTGATCACAACTCTGCATTTAAGATGGAGGAAGGATGTCTGGGAAGGGAGAAATGATGAGTGAGGTTAATTTCCCAATCCCTTTTTTAGGTGGTCGGCTCTCAGACCGAGGTAAGATAATCATGGATGAGATGCAGTGGCGAACCTGTCATCCCCAGCTGTCTCTCTCACCAGTTGGATGTACCATCTGAAATGTCCACAGTTGAGTTAAGTTAAAATGTTATCTTTGTTAAAATACAGATATCTTCTAGGGGAGGTGCAAGACCTTACTTAGCACAAGCTCTGCAGTCAGATGACCTGGATATAAATCCCAGCTCTGCCACTTACTGGCTTTTTGACCTTGGGCAGTAACTTCATGGCACTGTGAGTTAGTCCTTCAGTTCCTTTATTCATAGGATGGGAACAATAATAGGATTTGGGGAGGAATGGATGACAGCAGGCCTGGGACCAGAGCTCCATAAAAGTTAGCTATTGGAAGTAGCTATTACAACCCTGAGAAGGAGGGGTGGGTGGTAATAAGACTCTAGTGGGAATAAATTAAGTTTCTTTCTCCTTACGTGGGTGAATCTCCATAGATTTGTAAAATAGGCACTGTTTACCATTCCTATTTCACTCATGAGGGCAACTAAGTCTCAGAGAGATTAATTGAGCCTGAGTCACACAGCTTTATCAGGATGCCCTCAAGAAACAGGTTACAATGCATCCCCCCACTCAGCTGCAGCCATAAGAACTCTCGCAAATAACTTTACTGCCTTCCCAAGAGACAGCGAATGATGGTAGCCCTTGAAATCCACCTGTGCCCCCTTCCCTGGGACAGACTGTGTTGGAGAGCACCCAAATGCTGTCCAGTTTGGAAGACTGGGCCTTTGGTTTGGAGAGTAATTTGCAAAAGCCAGGTTGGATCCCAAACCCAGAAGCCATAGAGATTTTACACTTCAGCTCCTATGGCGATGACTCGGCATTTAGAGATGAAAAAGCATCTCTGAGACTATGTAGGCGACTTATTTACAGACGATTGATCCCTTTGTGTACTATGGCCAAATCCACTTCTGGCCTCATGCCTGGTGATGTGGGGAAAATACCACGGTTGCTGTGTCTTGGGTACATTTCCATCTGCCGAGCATTCTCTGGGTTTCTGGGGGAAGTGAGTCAACGGTCTGTCAATACTATGGATTTAGTGTCTTCACATGGGTCCTGGTGTGAGAGTTTTTCTAATGCTTCCCACACTTCCACCCCCATCAACCTCAGTTATGATCTCAAACTCAGAGGCCAGGCACAGAAGTCCTCTTTCTCCTCCAGCTCTAGATCTTCTGCCTGATAGAGTCAGGGAATCTTTATTTTATTCAGTATGTAGTTAATGAGTACCTACTCTGTGCATAGCACTATCCTAGAATAGGAGAGAAGTCTCCAAAAAATTTAGTATAATTCAGATGAAACTGAGCTCAGACGATAATAATTATAAAAATATCTCCTACTTATTAAGCATTTACTCTGTGCCACCACTGTGCTGAGAACATTACAGTTCATCCTCCCCAAAGACCTTGGTTGTATGTCCTATCGTTATTCTCATTTTATTCAGTGAAAATAAAACAGAGAGGTTAGGAAGCTTGATCAGAATGGCTCAGCTGGGCAAGTGGTGACATTGAATTTCAAACCCAAGTACAATCAATTCTTGCTACTCCTGGTAGTTAGGTTCTATAAAGTCACCACAAACATGGGATTAGCGAATACTGAAACATTGCTTAGAAGGGAAATGCAGGACTAAGCTCCTTTTGTTGCCCCATATCAGCTGCATGTGAATTGGGGCACTTGAATTTTTCACTGCTTTGCACATGTCTGCAAATGACCACGAAAGTGCCGTAACTATTGATTTTGGAGTTACAAATAAATTTTAGCAAGCAGGCAAATTTACAAATTTGCAGATAATGAGAATTGGTTGTAGTCTTATTCCAGAATATGTTTCTGCGTTTCTTCACAATTTACACTGTGATCAGCAGCCTCTGTGATGACCTCCAGTGATCCCCAGCTCTTGGCCTTCATGTCTGGGATTATCCCCTACCCTTGAGAGTATTTCTGGACCTAGTGATTGATTTCTAATGAATAGAATGTGGCTTAAAGTAATAAGATGTCACTTTTAAGATTCAATTACAAAAAAGACTCTAACTTCCATACTGGACACTCTGTTTTGCTTTCTTGTTTGATCTGTGGGAAGCCAGATGCCATGGTATGAGCCGCGCTACTGAGAGGCCAACATGGCAAGCAACTAACAGAGCCAGCAAGGAAATGAGGCTCTTGCTACAGCAAGGACCCAGTTCCTGACCCACCCCGTGAATGAGCAGATGCGCCCCGAATCAAGTTCAGAGGAGATGACAGCCCTGACCAAGGCATTAGTTGGAGCCCTGTATGAAACCTTAAAATGGAGGCAGCAAGCTAAGCCATGTGTGGATTCTTATCCCAAACAAATTGTGAAATGATAAATATTTGTTGTTTTAAGCCACTAAACTTTGGAGTAATTTGTTACCTAGCAAAAAGTAACCAATGAGGGACGCCTGGGTGGCTCAGTTGGTTAAGCGGCTGCCTTCGGCTCAGGTCATGATCCCAGGGTCCTGGGATCGAGTCCCACATCGGGCTCCTTGCTCAGCAGGGAGCCTGCCTCTCTCTCTCTCCCTCTGCTTGTGCTCGCTCTGTCAAATAAATAAAATCTTAAAAAAAAAAAAAAAAAAGGCTTAAAAAAAAAAAGTAACCAATGAAACGGCCTTCTGGTAAGCTACATTTGTCACAGTGCATGGCATTACTTTTTTTTTTTTTAAAGATTTTATTTATTTATTTGACACAGAGAGAGAGAGAGAGAGGAATCACAAGTAGGCAGAGTGGCAGGGGGTGGCAGAGGGAGAAGCAGGCTCTCCGCTGAGCAAGGAGCCCGATGTGGGACTCGATCCCAGGACCTTGGGATCATGACCTGAGCCGAAGGCAGACGCTTAATGACTGAGCCACCCAGGCGCCCCCATGGCATTACTTATTATGAACCAAGTTCTTTGTATGCTCAAGTGCCTGTAATCTTCACGATGACCCTGCCAGTTACTGATATTATTCCCCTTTTATAGATAAAGCAACTGTCCATCAGAAAGGTTGGGTAACTTGCCCAAGGTCACACAGCTAGAGGCAGAACAGGTTTTTGACTTTAGATCTGCTCAACCCCAAAAGCCAAGCTGGACTTGATTTGCATAATATGGTGGAACTGAGATTGGAATGTAGACTTCCTGACTGCAAAGCCCATTATTTCAGTTTGTCATAAAAAACAAAACAAAACAAAACGAAAACAAACAAACAACCAGGTCCATCAACCCACAGGCAAAAGAATGTTGAGATGAAACTGAGCAACAGTGGGTGTGAACCACAGTGATGCCCAGCGTTTGCTACTCTTCCTTCCTAATCCTCATCTGCAGAAGGAGCCCTTTGAGCTAAGCACTGTGTCATTGTTCTTCCTCACAAAATCACCAAGCTTAGGAATCTAAGTGTATTAGTCAGCGAGGGTGGCCATAACAAAATACCACAGACTGGGCACCTTGAACAACAGAAATTTATTTTCTCACAGTTCTGGAGACCAGAAGTCTGAGCTCAAGGTGCCAGTAGGGTCAGTTTCTGGTGAGATCTCTCTTCCTGGCTTGTAGACAGCCACCTTCTCACTGAGTCCTCACACGGTCTTTTCTCTGTGTAGACAGAAAGTGGGCTCTGGTGTCTCCTACAAGGACCCCAGTCCCATCGGATTAGGGCATCACCTTAAGGATCTTGCTTAACCTTAATCATTTCCCTTGTAAAGGCCCTACCTCCAAACATCATCATTTTGGGCATTAGGGCTTCAACTATGAATCTGGCAGGGGTGGGGGTGGGGGACAATGCATTTCGTAACACTAATCAACACTCCTTTCTTGACCGTTCTGTCCAAAGGCACGTAGAGAGTACGCCTGCCGTTCCCAGGGCCTGAGCCTGCAGCCTGGTGCTGAGGGCCTACGGGGATACCCAGCTATCCAGCCAACTGCTCACCTCCCGCCTCCTTGCTCCTAACAGATCCGGAAAGACTAGTAGCCCTGCAGGGGATGCCTGCACTTAGGGTATATGGAGCATTAGGAAACGGTCCGAACATCCGGTGCCCTCATTTTACAGATGAGGACCCTGAGGCTCAGAAAATTAAAATGACCTGCTCAAGGTCACAGAGCTGGTTAGTGGCAGGGCCAGGACTGGGTCTAAGTGCCCTAACTCCCAGCTCTGTACGCCTTCCCTTTGGCCAGGTTGGGAGATGGGTGTCCTGAGAAACCCTTAGAAGGAGAACAAGTCCTTCCAGTCTCCTGGTGGGGAGTGGTGTATATGTGGGGGGGTGTAGTGTGTGTGTGTGTGTGTGTAGTGTGTGTGGATGTTGATGGGTATCACAGGTCAGCTCAGCTGACACCTTATGCTTCCTCTCTTGGGCCCCCTCTTCCTAGACAAAAGCCCCTCTTGCAGCCCACTAGATAGGGAGTGGCCACCTTTTTCAGAAAAGGACCAGCTAGTAAATATTTTAGGCTCTGTGGGCCATATGGTCTCTCTCACAACTACTCAACTCTGCCGTTGTAGCTTGAAAGCAGCCATAGAGGGTATGTAAACACATGGGTCTGGCTGTGTTCCAATATAACTTTATTTACAAACAGATGACAAGCTCGATCCGACCCAAGGGATGGAGCTTGCAGAGTGCCTGCAACTAGGGTGCTCCCCGCGTCCCTGACAAACGCCACGAGAGCACGGACTCACCCATCCCTTTTCTTATCTACTTGGCTAAGTTCTGAGATTCTAAACTCAAGACTCATGGATGTGTTAGCACCCCTTCCTCCTGGCTCTGGGCCCCAATGTCACTCTCGCTACCACCACCACTAACTACCAGCTGCACTGTCATTATCCCGTCCCATGCCAAGCAGTGCACCAAACACCCCCCAGGATGAGCACATTCAATTCCTTCCATAACGATACCAAGAGGTAGGTATTGCTCCCCACCTATCAGGCAAGTTGACTAACTTGTCCAAGGGAACTGGGACAACTCACCGATGATTTAGACGTGGCGCTCCTGATTTATAAAGCCCAAGCTCTTAACTAGATGGTTTTAAATTAGCACAATGAGACATAGATGGTTTTAAATTAGCACGACGAGAAAAATCACCAAAGTGAAAAGAACAAAGTAACGTGCAGAACCTCTTGCCTCTAACTGTGGGCTTAGGGACCTGGAGCCATGAGCACTAGGACAGTGGTCTTGGGAAGGGTGCACATCAGATGCTCCTTTTGCACATTTTTGGTCCGGCCCCCTGAGATTCTGATTGCATAGACACAGAGATCTGCATTTAGAACAGCATCAAAGTGATTCTGGTGTAAATGTTCTGGGACCAGTGGGATACACCACAATTTCTGGGATCCTACTGGAAAACCCTGCAACCAGACTTGATGTAATTAAGACATTTTAGGATGTCCACTTCCAGGCTCTGTGGTCCTGTGGGTGACTCAGGGGCACCACGGCTCTTGCTGACACAGCTCTGCCGATGACCTAACATTACACTCGTTAGAAAGCATGACTGCCCCACATGAAGTCTAGCCCCAGGAGGATGGGAGACGAGGGTTCTGCTTTTTTTTTTTTTTTTCTTTTTCCATTCCTGTGTCCTTCAGCCCAATTTCTGGCATGTCCATGCATACCAAATGAGTGAATTTATCAGAAACCTTTAGTGCCTTAATGTGGACATTTCTAGCCCCACTGGGGCTTTGGAGGGGAAGAAAGGGGATCATCTGAATTTGAACCTTCTGTAATATCATGAATACAGATAAATAAGTGATGACTCTATTTAGCATGTGAAGAATTGACCTTTATGGGATGTGGAGCTTAATGCATATTCTACACACACGATTTTCTCTGTTTGGTGATTGGGGCACCCCCACCTCACCCCTTACAGCAGCATCTTAGCTACAGCAAGGGAGGCAGTGAGAGCTCTCTTTTGGAAGATGGTCCGGTCCTTTCAAGCTGACAACTTGCTTGCTTTTTGGTCAATCCTCAGTCATCTGTTCCAGACCCGTTCTTTCCCAAGGTGTCCCACTCTCCCCACGAATGAGAAATGAACGCACCATTGCAGTCTTGCAGGTGCAATGCATCATTCTGAGCGGACACTGGGCTCCTCGGCTCGCGCTCCAAGCATGCCGTGAATGCTCAATTGGGACCAATGGATTTCTCCCACCTGACTTCGCATCTCATGGATATAGTTTATGCAGGGGTGGTGGGAAGTGAGCAATGTCATGTAGTTTCATGAAGATACTTGTTCTAATCGAATATTTCAAGGTCCAAATCTCATGATGATATGTGCTATGAGAAGAAATGGCATGTGTTTATGTGTAGAACAGATAGGGTTTATCTCCCCCATCTGTTAGAATGACAGAAAATACAGCTCAGGCAAAGACAGAAAACAGGTCAAGATGTCCCATTTGTGACACAGAATAACCTGTGGCTTAGGATATTTCAAGCCATGACTTAAGCCTCCTAAATCCCGAATACTTAGGAGCACAGCTGTTGGAATGAACCTTGCCTCCGTTGCTCACTAGCTCTGTGGGGTACAAAGCCATAACCCTGGTAACTCTCAGTCTCCTCATCTGTAAAATAAAAGTAATAAGTACTTCTCTCACTGGCTGGTTGCAAAGACAAAATGAAATAGTATATGCAAAAGTGCTTACATGCCTGGTATGTAGTATGTGCTCAATAAATGTTAGCTTTCTATTAATTAGGTTTTCATTCAAAATATGTTTGTGAAGTGCCTTTTATTCACCAAGCACCTGACACCTCATGCCTAAAGGGGTCAGGCAGGTAACATGCTACTTAGTGATAGGCACCACGTTGCGGGGTGATAGCAGGGCGCACACGAATTGTTTTCCCAACCGCTCCCTGAGCTGTATGGGGATTGAGGTGTGGGATATAAGGACTGGCATGGGAGTCCTGATGACTAGGGGAATCTAGAGAAATCTGGAATGAAAGGCAAAGAGAGATTAGTGCTGACCTGATGGTGTCAAGGCAGAGTATTTGAGGGTGTGATGGAGGTGGGGTTCCTTTAGGACCACAAAGAACTCAGAGGCCCCCTCTCTTTCCCTCATATTAGTTAGTGAGGGCTGGTGGGGGGCGTTTACAGACCACTATTATTATCTTTGCTGTAAAAGGTTTCCTAGCTTGAGATCGATGGATGGGATGAGGAGGGCTTCTGGAACTCCAGAATATTTATGCAAAACAGTGTACATTTGTGCAGGCTGAAAGTTCATAAATTTCATCCCATTCTCAAAGGGCCCCATGACCAAAAAAAGGTTGGGCCTGCTTGTCTCCATGACTCCTAAGAAGGGCAACCACACCCTTTCTGTCTGGTGTCCTTGCATAACTGTGACAGTGCTCCCTTTCACCCTCCAAGATGTCTAGATAATTTTATGGTCACCCAAACTATCAGGCCCCTACCTCTCACTTTTCCATCTGATATACGTCTACATCTCTTAGATGACCTTCAGCCCTGGATTGAGAAAAAGGGTCTAGAACTCTGCTCAAGTGGGAAGTTGGGACCACTGGTTATATTGCTCACTAACTGCCTAGGCTATTGTCCCCAGGTAGGACCAGACTGCAGAGAAAGGGACAAGAGTGGGTCTACTTTAGGAATCAGGGGTAAGTTTTTAGAAGATTCCTTCCAACATGCTGGAGAACATGTTTCCAGTCTTTTCCATAAGTCCTCTTTCCCTTATTCCCCAGACTGATAATTTGACATTGAGCCCATTCGGGCAGTAGGCAGGACGAAACAAAACAACAAAGCACCTGGATAATCAACAAGATAGATGATCAGAGCTGACAGCCCCTAATACTGGGGACTTAGGTGGTGAAAATCCCCAATCTATTTCCACTGAACCAAGCTTGAGAGATGTGTCTGCATGTCTCGGAGGCTTATCTACAATGGCGGCTGGAATATCCTTCCCTTCTGGGCACTTAAAATGTCTGAATTTTCCTCCTTACCAGCCAAACAAACAGAGGTAGATGGGAAGTCAATGTCAAACAGCATAAAATGAACAGAATTAAATATAGATGGGTGACCTAATTTTAGAATTGCCCACCTCTCCACTTTCTACATCTTCCTTGATTTCTCTCTTTGCTTTCATTATGAGTTTACCACTTTCTCTGCACAAGAAAGACTTGGGCTAATGACTTTCAGCTCATTTAGGTCTTCTAACCTTGGGGAGCCAGAAAAGAAGAGTTCGAGATAGAAGGAGAGGAAGAAGCAAAGAGCAAGAGACTGAGAATCAAAGTGTCCATAGAGGCCTCACTCCTCTTTGTTGTGTTTGGGGTCACTCAGGTTTGGAGATCTGAGGCCTTCAGTAAATCCTGCTATGTTTGCTCCATGGCTTTGGTATAATAGGTGGAAACCCACCAGAGATAGGCTTTCCAAATGACCGCTATTGATCATAAAATTATTGAACATGACAAAACATCCAATATTAAAACCAAACCTTCCTACACCGCCACATAGACATATACACATTCCTTTGGGATGGGGGGAGTCCACAGTTCCCTAACCTTAACACAGGGGATTGTGATGGTTCACACAGATTCAAGCTCTGGATGCTCTCTCTTCCAGAAGCCACCTAACCTAGTACCGGGGATTGGGTCTGGGGTGAGGCCTACAGTCCCCAGCCGGAGACAGGACCCTCGGGCACCAGGAGAGCATCAGGACAGCATGAGCACTGCAGTGGGAGCAGGCATCGTGGTGCTTTGGAAGCTCAGGGTTCTCACTGTTGGTAAACCCTGCTAGTTTGACTACTGTCCATGCTGGTGCTCCTACCTGCACCTGTGAGATTGTACAGCTGCAGACTTGACATGCATGCCAATCAGGCAACTTCCGTGCGTTGGTCTTAGCCATCCTTGGTGACCCTCCCTGGGACGTTGGGGGCCCTAGTGGGTGGGTGTGATAAGGTATTATGGGACTTGGAGTCATAATTTAATATATACGCCATACTGCGCCAAGGCCATCGTTCCAATGGAGTCCCCAGGCCTAGTTTTTTATTGTTATTGTGCTGTTTTTGCCCTGACAGTGTTTCTTTTTGTTGTCATTGTTGTTGTTTTGATGCTCATAGTTTAAAACAGTGAAATTTTGCAATACAATCTGATTTCTGTTTATTTCTTTTCTCACAAGATCGCATTTCCCTAGGTCCTCATTATCATCTGCCAAACAGGAGCCACCATTTGCTATTTGGCTCCTGTTTCTGCCTGGCCCGGTTCTCTGTCCCTGCAAGCTTGTCACTCTGCTGCCTTGATTTGGAAGCAAACATCCCCCCACTCCATAGTAAATTTGATGGCCCCTAAATCCCTTCCTATAGTGTCAGTCCAGCCTGGGGATGTCCAGGTATCCATCTGAGGAAAGACCTTCCCAAGGACCATCTCCTTCCTTTCCAGACAGTAGATCTATACTGGTGACCGCCACCTGCTGGGATTGGCACACCATGGGCAGAACCTGATGACCTCCTCAGACTGAGAGGAGAGCCCAGAACTCCCTTCAGATGAGGGGATGGGTTTAAGAGCACTCCCCTCACCCCACGATGAGTAAAGGGAAGGGGAAGCCTCACTTTTACATCTCAAACGCGTCTCATCGAACCTCCTTGTTTTATAGATGAGAAAACCCAAGCCCTGTGATTACCCCAGAGTCCCACACCTGGTCCGTAGTACATCCAGGATGACAATCTAGGTCTTCTGATCCTTGGCCCAGACTATTCACCTTCTCCTTCATCTCTTGTCATCACTTTGAGGATACTGTCCTGGGGTGAAGCCATCACTGTGTCTGTTTCTCCCCCTCCTAGCCAGACGCCCCTTCGTTTATTTTCAGCCTCTGGGCTAGGCTAGTCTGTAGTCAGAATTTCACCAGTACAAGCATGAATTGCCTTGGGTTATGTCTTCTGGTTGGAGTCTCTAGCAGTCAATATTTTCCCAGTATGGTTCTCTCAGCAAGACTTAAGCCAATAAGTGGTAAACAAGCAATCAACAAGTACTTATTAGTCCCCTGATTTTTGTTCAGGTTTCTGAAGACGCATTACATTTAATTCGTCCTAGAGCAAATAACAGACATCCTGCCAAAGTTGCTTAAGTAAAGGGGAAATTTATAGGCCCCAGAATATAAGCATAAATCTCAACTCACAGGAAGGACAGGGCCATAGCCAGGGCTTAGGAAAATTGGAAGCAGAACCTCAGCAATATCAGGCCTCTGCTTGGCTCTCACATCCACTATGCCTTCTGTGTTGGCCTCATTCTCTGCATGGTAGGACAATGTCCATGAACATCCCCTGATACTACCCTTTCTGCTTATGCCACTGGAGAGAGAATGACTTCCACATTGTAGAAGCTTATGGAAATTCTCTGATGGGTCTGACCCAGGCATGGTATGGTGAGGAAGGAAGAAGGTATTCATCCAGGATAGACCAATCAGCTGTGACCTGGGTAGTTTCAGTTATTTTAAGAGGATGGCTTCCTCTTCTGGAAAGGCGTGAAGGTGAAGAGGGCAGTCCCCACAAAGGAAGAAAGAGGAGGCCTAGAAACACTGTCTTAATCTGCTCATGCTGCCATAACAAAATACCATAGATTGGGTGGTTTAAACAACAGACATTTACTTCTTACGGTTGTGGAGGCTAGAAGTCCAGGGTGCCAGAAGGGTTGGGTTCTGGTGAGATCTTTCTTCCTGGTTTGCGGATAGCCACCTTCTCACTGTGTCCTCACATGAGCTCTCTTTCGTGCATGAGCATGTAAGGAGAAAGAGAGAGAGAGCACCAGCTCTCTGGTGGCTCTTATTCTAAGGGCACTAATCCTGTCATGAGGGCCTCACCTTGTGACCTCATTTAACATTAATTCCCTCCCAAAGGTCCCCAACTCCAAATACTATTACACTGGGGGTTAAGGTTTCAACATATGAATTTGGGGGAGGGGGACACAAGCATTCAGTCCATAACATGGTAGACACTGTATCCAGTACATCTGCCCACAAGATCTTACAATTAAATGGGCAGTGAAGATCTACAAATGGATGAGTGGTGACAAAAGACTGCATGTCACTGATGTGTCACTAATGTGTCATTGATTATTCCGAGGAGGCCTGCCAAGATGGTGGGTATCATGGAGGATGACATCACACAGTGCTGGTCTTCCCAGAATAGGACAGTGAGGTAGAAGAAGCTTGAATTAAACACGATCTTCTCTCCAAAGAAGACGTCCAGATGGCCAACAAACATACGAAAAGATGTTCAACATCACTCATCATCAGGGAAATGCAGATCAAAATGACAATGAGATATCACTTCACGGCTATCAGAATGGCTAAAATCAAAAACACAAGAAACAACAAGTATTGGCAAGGATGTGGAGAAAAAGGAACTGTCGTGCGCTGTTGGTGGGAATGCAAACTGGTGCAGCCACTATGGAAACAGTATGGAGGTTCCTCAAAAAGTTAAAAAAAGAACTACCCTATAATCTAGTAATCACACTACTGGATATTTACCCAAAGAACACAAAAACACTAATTCAAAGGGATAGCTGCACCCTCATGGTTATAGTAGCATTATCTACAGTAGCCAAATCATAGAAGTAGTCCAAGTGTCCATTGATAAATGAATGGATAAAGAAGATGTGGGGTACATATATTTATGTATATATATATATATAATTTGGCCATCAAAAAGAATGAAATTTTGCCATTTGCAATGACATGGAAAGAGCTAGAGTATAATGCTAAGTGAAATAAGTCAGTCAGAGAAAGACAAATACCATATAATTTCACTCATATGTGGAATTTAGAAACAAATGAGCAAAGGAAAAAAAAAGAGAGAAATCATGAAATAGACTCTTAACTATAGAGAACAGACTGATGGCTACCAGAGGTGGGGGGGAGGGGAGAATGGGGAAAATAGGTGATGGGGATGAAGGAGGGCACTTGTGATGAGCACTGGGTGACGTATGAAGGTGCTGAATCACTATACTGTACACCTAAAACTAATATCATATTGTATGTTAACTCTACTGGAATCAAAATTTAAAAAAAAAACACGATCCTTTCTCCTGGAGCCTCAATTTTACTCAAAATTGGGTGGAGGAAGTCCATTAAAACCAATACACAACACACATACATTATGGAGGATAATACAAAAATTGATGACTTCCAAAATAAAACTAGAATTTAAAAGATACAGAAATTTGTGCTTTGGGGCCTAGAACTCCAGTCCTCTTCCCACACAAGTTCAAACTCTGCTGCCTTGGTGAAACTTGAAGAAGTTTAGCAAGTCTGGAGGGTAACTGGGGTTCTTGAGCATCGCTTATCAGGAAGCTGTGTGGCCTTGGAATACTTAGTAGCTCCGCTGGGCTAAAAGAGTTTGAGGTAGGCTGGGATAGAGGAGACAGGCTGTAGAAGGAGGTCCCTGAACACCCTCTGGCAATAGCACTCGATGTAGATTTTGTTTTATTTTACTTCAGGGAGCAGTATTGCAGTCATGGTGCCACAAACCAGATGAGGTTTAATTAGCTTATAGTTCTTTACTCTCAGGGGATTTCTAGACTGTCCTTGTGATTTGCATATCACCTTCAGTACTTTCCAGGTAAATGCTGCGTAAGTAATGCAAATGCAAATGAGTGGAGCTATTTTACTAATTAGACTAAAGGGTGCCAGGTCCCAAACAAACAAGAGAGATGGAGAGATAAATGGGATTCACTGGGTTGAAGTCAATGGAGGTGGCAGCCCTGGGGTAACTATTGGGTAGCTGCCCGTGGGGCCGTTTAGGCTAGAAAGAAATAGGTCTTGAATTGAAGATGATCTCCCTGGGACAGCTCAGCAGCATCTACTTTGTGGCAGGTATTTTTTTTTCCCACCCATTCCAATGGAAGCCACACCCTTCTTATCATCCGAGACACAAGTTTCTACTTGCTTGCTGAGCACCTTCCTCCCCTCCTCATCTGGGAGGAAGGATCAATTGATTGCCAGTAGCTGTCAACTTCTGTCTAGTTTCAGCCTCTTCCATCTGCACTGAAAATGAGAGGCTCTTCTCATCCATCTCTTGCACACTTGTTCATTCCTCTCAAGCCACACTGGCCTCCTTGCTTCCAGACACACTCCTGCCCCAGGGCCCTTGCACTGACCCCTGCTTCTTGCTGGAATCCTTTTCTCCCAAATATTCACAAACTTCCCTTCTTCCTTCAAGACTTTGCTCAGTTGTCATCTTCTTGATGACATCTTCCTTGGCCTTGATGGCCTTGAAACCTCAAATTCCTGCCCTCCTTCCCCAAACTTATCCACATTCCTGCCTTTTTATCACAATAGTACTTATTACTATCTGCTGTTTTAGATATGTTACTTATCTATCTTGATTGTTTTCTTTCTCCCTCATTGGAATATAAACCACATGAGGGCAGGCTTTTTTTTTTTTTTTTTTTGGTCTTTGTTTACTACTAGATTCTCAGACCTGGCACATACTAAGCTCTCTATAAATATTTGTTGAATGAACAAACTTAGTCATTTGAGTATCACCTCTTCAGTTTTTTGCCAATATTTTTATTTTAATTGGCTCATGTTTTAAACGCAAATGAATTTCCTTACAAGGAAACTTTATAGCGCTGTTATTTATGGAAAAACCAGTATTACTTTCTATAAATAAAAGGTATGGCTCAACAAATTTATAATAAATACATAGTTATTAGATAACAGAAGTTTATTTCTAGACCACTTAAGCTCAATTTAGCACCAATGGCATTAAAATGACATTTTGGGGAACATTGTATTAATGTCCATATTCCCTGAGTTTCTGCACTAGATGGTCTTCTCTATATCCACTCATCAGTAGCAAATGGCCTCAATTTACACATTGTTCTGACAAAAATTCTCTGACACCAAATGGCTATCCTACAATGTAATTCAATTCTGATATCAACTACCTAGAGTTACTGCGAACTCTACAGGTTAAGGGAAAAGTCTCTCACAAGATTGCCTCCTCTTCAGATACAAGCCACAGGTCTCAGGGAACACCCACACTTCTGCCTGGCTATAAATTTAGGAGTTCCTGTGACCCCCTTAGTTTCAATTAGCTAGCACAACTGACTGAATTCACTGAAAATGCCATATTTATAATTACAATTTTATTATAAAGGGTACACCTCAGGAACAGCCAAGAGATGCGTAAGGCAAGATCTGAGGGGGGACGAGGCTGATGGAGGGGTTTCATAGCTTCTATGTCTTCTTTTCATGGGATCCAGACACACCATGCTCCTACCACATCAATGTGCTTACAAATCAGGAGCTCTTCTGAGCCTTGGTGTCCGGATTTTTTATTGGGGTTTCATTATGTGGGCATCATTGGTCATGTGATTGAACTCAGTCTCCAGCACCTTCCTCCCTGGGGGTTGGGCTGGCCCAAAGTTTTAACCCACTAATCATGTGGTTGGTCTTTCTGGTGACCAGCTCCCATTGCAAAGCTATCTACAGCTCACCAAGAGTGATCTCATTAGAAGAACAAAGTCACTCTTGTCACTAAGAAATTCTAAGGTTTTTGAAGCTTTGTGCCAGGAACCGGAGACAAAAACCAGATATATTTTTTATTATATTGTACACATATGTACAGATGAATCACAAATTTATTGCCTCAGATCATATATCTGCTCTGAAATTAAGACTCCCAGATTGAACTGCCACCTGGGTGTCTTTTTTAGGGGGTACCACAGTACCTCTAATCCATCTATGTCCACAATGTCTTATCCTCATCCCATCACCCCATGCAACAGATTATTCTTTCTCCTGTATTTCTTCTTAGTAAATGTCATCATATCACCATCCACTCAGCTGCTCAAATCTGAAACCTAGGTTGTACCCTCCCATAACCATGCCACTTATCACACAGCATGGTAATTTCCTGTTTGTGTCTCTTGTGCACTAGCTTGTGAGAGCAGTAACTGTGTCTGTCTTATTCACTTTTATGTCCTTGCACCTGGCACATAGTTGGGACTCCATAAATATATACTGACTTAATGCATAAAATGATTCAAAATTGGAGCATTTCAAAATAAGACTTTGGAATAATTACTTTCTGAACCAGTAATTACCAGCTTTCCTATAGATGATGCTCTGGTGTAATCTAACTTTGAGAATTAAATAACCTATGTATGCTCATAATACTTGGCTTATAAGTGTCTTCATGCATATATTCATGACTTATTTACTGAATATCTGCTAATGTCCCAAGCAGTGCCCTGGTCCCTGGGGCTGGGAATGAGTGGAGAACCAGTCAGTATGGGAGAATCACATATATAAATACGGTTGTAGTAAAGTATGATAGGTCCTATAAAAAAAGATATGAGCAAAGCCCTTTGGGAAATACTAAGTGTGGTAGATTGGATTATTATTCCCGAGTCTTCATTCCTTTCTATAAAGAATTATACACCCATGCCCTCTGCCACATACTTCCCAGTGCCTGTCACAAGAGTAGGCAGAGCACATATTCCCACCCCATTCGCTTGAGACTTGGCTCTGCGACTTGCTTTGAACAACTGATTCCGGCAGAAGTAAAGTGACAATGTGCTGGTTCTGAGCAGATACTTTACGAGGCGTAGCAAATTTCTGTCAGACACCTCAGACTTTTGCATTTGACCATAGGGCCATGTCTCCGGTAGCCATTGCTCTCTCAGCCTGAGTTCTAGTAAAGGCTCATGGAGCAGATTTAAACTTAAGTCATAGAGTGGAGCTCAGCCTAGCCCTGCTGAGCCAAGCCAATTCACAGGCAACCTACATTCCCATGAGCATGAAACAGATTCTTCTTGTTGTAAGTCATTGAGACAGGAGGGTGTGGATTGTTTGTTACACGGCATTATTACAGCAGAAATCTGACTAATACACTGAGTCTCCATCCAACTCTTTAGGGGGGTATGAGACACAAGGAAAAGGCTACAAGGCCGTGGCTATTTCCCAGGACACGAAATGCCCCAGATTCTCTGCTAATTGCAGACTATGAAAGAAAAAGTAATTACAATGAACTCGGTGCTTTATTCCCTACATCATGAAGCTCAGGATCCAGACATGGCAAGAAATAAACATGGGACTCCTTAAAAGCATCTAAACCATTCATACTTGAAATTCTTCTACCTTCTATTTACAGATATTTCCCCACAGCTTGAGTTTGCATAATGCAAACGAAATGTGGTTGCATTGATCACTTAGAGTGCACAGTTTTACCTGGGCAGAACATTAGCCTTCTGATACAATCACGGGGAACCTGCACCACTTGGATGAGAAAAGCTGATCTCCCCGGGCCGGGAAGCACATTGTTACCTGTCAGCTCAGTGAGTTTCTCAGAGTGGGTTGTTGGCCATTTACAGTTGCAAATTCTGCTACAATTTGTTTCATTGTTGTGCTAATGATGGACAGCAGTGATGATAAAATCCTGTAAAAGAAACTAACTCCTAATCTCTTTTTCTCCAATTACGACTTGCTTGTTTGTTTTAAATAAAATCGTGGTTAAGAAAAAGCTCTATGAATTAGACTTCCTTGAATTAGATTTTGAATCCAGGCCCCATCGAGAATAGTATAAAAATGACTTAAGCTCTCCACCTCAATTTCTTCATTTGTAAAATGAGGAAAATAGTAATGTTCATCTCATAAGATTATAAAAAGTCCATGAAGTCATCTTGGGAGGCCTTAGCACAATGCCTAGCACACAAGAAGCAGTCAATAAATGATGGAAATTATTATAGGGTGAATTTTGTTGGTGCAACTTTTTTTAGGGAAGCAGCTGTTCATTATAGAAAGACAGGCTATGTCATGGCATTTGCTTTGACCTTTTTACTATTGGAAAAAAAAACTTCAGGACTTAAATCATGATTAATGTATATGCTATGTTTATAAACAGCGAAGTTTTCTCCACTTTGGTTCTCTGAGAGGAATAGGGTCAATGACATAGAAAATTTGGACTCATTGCAAAATGAATGCTTCCGGAACCTCAATTTGGTTGAGATCAAATAGACTGGCCTCTCTGGTAATGAACTGTGGGCAAGTTTTCAGGCAAACGTTAGTGCACTTAGATTCCTCCACACATACCAAGCTGGAGTGACAGCAGTGCGCTGTGGAGCAGCCAAGGTGAAATGTTTCTCCAGTGAATTTGCCAGGCAGATAAGAAGCACATTCCAACAGCGAATGTGTTGCCCAAATGGCAGGTCACCTCATTTGCAGATCTACTCCATTCCTGACTGCAGAGAACACCAGTGTGGACAGCCTTGGGTTTACGGAAAACATGATTGACAGGGAAAGTTAATTCTCTTCAGAAACTGCAAGTTGATAGTGGTTCTGATTTACAAGAAAGAATTTGTTGTAAGACATATTTGATGGTTTACCTTTAAAGATCCTGCAATGTGTGTGTGTGTGTGTGTGTGTATGTCCCCACGCATGGGCAGGTGCTTCTTGTTGGAAATGAGCAAATACTTGGAACTTACAAATTATATGAGACATCTGAAATATGTCTCAAATCCCTCCCCTGAAGAAATATAATATTTCACCCCCCTCCTCCTGCCTGGCCAGAAGAATTAGTTCCCCTTATCCTCTGGGTTAAATGTCTTAAGGGAGATCAGGCCCCTCCCTTCCGCAAGGTTTTGGGATTTAAGCACCAGGAGACTGCGACCTCTGTGCTTTCCACACCTATTCCAGGGTTTTTGACGATTCCACTTCTTGAATAAAATGCCTGCGGGGGAAATTGGTAGATGGGGAGGGCTAGCTCTGAGTTTGTGGCTCTTCCAAATCCCAATCAGCCATGCCAGCCTATGCAGAGCCATGAAAAGCTTGCCTCATTTTTCCTTGTTCCTACTAAACTGTTCTGCCCGCAGCAGACTTGCGCCTCCCTTAGCCTAAGCAGCGCCCCCTAGCGATTAAAATGGTCTCTGGTCTGTGCTTCTCTAAAAAAGCCCTTCTTTTGTTGTCATTGTCTGTTGCGGTTTTTTTGTTGTTGCTAGGGAACAGGAGGATCTCTATATCCTAACTGATAGTAGAACTGTTGAATTTGATTCTGTGAGTTAAATAGTAGATTCCTTCAACAACCCATTTTATTTTAAAAATAAGGCGATCAATGATTTATCAAATTAGAATCCACTTGCTGATGATTTTTCCAATATGTAGTGCCCAAAGCCACTAGCCTTCAAGATTATACTTCACTGCCTACGTGAAAGATTGAGATAGAGTTTATATGAAAGACCTAATTTATAGAAGGGAAATGAAGGATAACTAATATTTATTAACTGCTAGGCTTTAATAGGTCCCTAAGAGTTCTGCTTGGTTCTTTAGTACATCAATCCATTTTTTAAAATAGAAAATGTTTACAGGGCATTTACACTGAGCAGAAGGGAACAGGTAGAGAGGGAGGTTGCACGGGACCCATGAGGTCAAGATTCCAGCCAGGGAACTGAAACAGAGATGAGGAATAGGCCTTTCTGAGGGAGGAGGGGAGCTGAGCAGTTAAGGTGTTAGACATGGGAATGAATTCACTTGTTCCTGATTTAGTGTGTACCAGGAATCCGGAGGTGAGGACCCCGTGTGAGCTGCCAATGCTCTGTTCAAAAATAGGACCCTTAGGCGCCACCAGGTTGGGAATCTCAAACACAGGGCAATCTCACAAATGTGGAATGCTTAGCAGCTCTGAATTTCTTACTCTATAATGGACATTTCAGTTACCTTCCCTGTTCTGTTTCCTGGGAATAATTTTGTTTGTCAGGGAAATAATGGCACCACATGGCAGTGCCCTAAGGTGAAGGGCTGGCTTCGATGCTTTTAATGCAGCTCAGGTACAACTGATGAAATTGTGGGTAAGCCACATTACTCTCTGTGGGAAATGGCACATTTTGAACAATGTTCTCCCAAAGTCACAGTGATGCCTGCTGAAAGGAAAATGAGCAGTTTCTTCCTGTTCTGTCACTTAGCTTTGTATTTCTACTCCGCACAATTCCACCTTCCATGCATTTCCTCTCCTCTCCTCGTCCTTCCCTCACTTCCCAACCCCTCCCATGCCCTTCTCTTCCCTTTCTTTGATTTATCTCTTCCTTCCTCTTCTTCTCCCCCTGAAATCATAAGTCCTGTTGGTTTCACTAATATTCCTTTACTACTAACTTGGGGTGATTGGTGTTATCATTGACCTCTTATGCTTTCACAGAGTGCCCTAACATTTTTCAAAGCCCTTTCAGATGTAATAATAATGATAATGATAATGACGACAGCTAATACTTACATAGTGCTTACTTTTGCTGCTTGCTATTGTAAGCCCCTTACATGTATTAACTCATTAAGGCCTAAAAAAAGCCCTTTGAAACAGGTATTATTTTTATCCTCATTTTGCAGAAGAGGAAATTAGGGCACAGAGAAATAATTTGCTCATTCAATTTACTGTGGTTTCAACCCAGGGTATGTGCCTTTAAGCTTTATCCCAAATCCTCTCTCATTTAAATTACCTTATTTAATTTTTATCCTAAGCCCATGAGATCTTTAGGGAAGATGCTACTCTTGCTATTTTAGAGATGAAGAAACAGACTAGAACCGTCCAGAACACTCTGAAAAGATGGGCTTGTACTAACTCTTTGAGAAGGATAGATCTCCAGCCCTGGGGTGGGAGGCAAGTGTGTGTGTGTGTGTGTGTGTGTGTGTTACCTTAGAGAATTAGATATTTAGAAAAGGTCCCTCTCTTATATGTTTATTTCAGGCCAAATACATCAACTGGGATACTTTGGGCTGAAAATAATAGAAAACCTAACTGACAATGACCAAAACCAGAAGTAGGTTTATTTCTTACTGAAAAAAAAAAGGCACAAGTCCCAGGGATGGTCAGTAACTCAGCAAGATCATCAGAACCTAAGCCTTTCCATTCCGCCATCCTCAGCATTTTAGTTTTTTATCCTCGTCCTGGAAGCCTCCTGATTGCAAAGTGGCTGCCCCAGTGATAGGCATCACATTTTCTCCTGATGACATATCAAGACAGAAACAAAGGCAGATAAGGTGATGAGAAAAGCACTTCCTATGTGTCTCTCTTTTATCAGGGAGGAAAGTATTTCTCAGCACACTTCCCCTTTTACTTCACAAACCAACACTCGATCATGTGGTCACCTATGACCACAAAGAAAGCCTGGAAAAGTGAATATCTGATAAAAAGAGGCTGCGTCTGTCATGATTGGATTAGCAAAAGCAATCACGGGTCATCTCTCAGGGCTGCATACTTGGAAACCCAAATAAAATCAGGGTTCTATTAGTGGTATATTGTGTGCCTAGTAATTTATCTTAAAATACTTCAGTATAAGTGGTGTGATGTGTATGTGTGCAAGTTAATGCCAATCAACACTCTAAGAATGAGTGGTTAATTAGTATATGAAGAGTCCTTATCTGAATAAATACCTTTGGTTTGTTAATTAGCATAAGGAATGTTAGGAGTAAGTTTTTATTGGTGAAATAAGCTGTGTTTAAGATCACTTAGGCGTGGGGTAGCAGGATGCACCACTTGTACATGAATAAGGTAGAAGAAACTAGCATGCTCAGCTGTCAGTACCAGAGGCAGAAGTTCTGGGGCCCTGGGGCCCTGCATCTTCCCATGGAGGATCCTACCACCTGGCCTGGTGATAAGGCCTCTGATTATGCTTTAAGGAAATCTGTTTCATGGAGAGCTGCTCCTGCAAGGGGCTTGCCAGGGAACCAAGGCAGGGAGAGGAGGACAAATTGCAGTCTTTCTGAAGACAAAGAGCACTTGTTTACCTGCTTCTAATACATACCCCTCTATGCTTGGTGAGTTTCACCTGAGACCTGCTTTCACTTCAAGATACCATCTTGGAGCAAGGTTGCAAGAAAAGGGCCATATCACTTCATCCTGCCTCTAACCACCAAAGGCTACACTAAAAAGAATCTGATTTGTACCAAACAACCAAATTGCCCTAGGTCTGTTCACTCCAGTTAGCCAAGGAGGAAAGGATGACAGTTGTTGGAGAGGCCACCAGACCAATAATATCATATAATAAGATGTTAAATTAGAATCATTTCAGCTGAAGCACCACAATACAATAGATATGAAATTCCAAAATGAGGGACTAAACCAAAACACAACTTTAAAAATAACCAATTTCAGGGGTGCCTGGATGGCTCAGTCGGTTAAGCACGTGACTCTTGATCTCAGTTCAGGTCTTAGTCTCGGGGTTGTGGGTCCCGGCCCCACGTTGCACTCAGCGCTGGGCATGGAGCCTACTTAAAAAATAATAATAACCAATTTCAGGGCACTAGATGATCAAGAGTCAATTTTGAAGAATTTGTGATAAACTGTCTTTGGATTGATCTGCTTCTACTTGGTGAGCCCCACCTTCCAGAGGGAGAAGTGGGGGGGGGGGTCTACCCTTCACCTGAAGTGTAAAAAGAGACCCTTATCAGAAGACCACTTGGCAGCTGATATATGCATGTCCCTTGGAGTTGGAGGTGGACATGACAGACCAAAGGTTGATACACACTTGAAAAATCTGAAGAATTTCTACTGTAGAAGGAAATGGAGTTGCTGCCATGTTGGAGAGTAGCTGCTCTCTCCTCCATTGGCAGGTGACAGGGACGTGACTACTGGGGATCACATGTAGAATCCCCAGTAGGAATGTTATCATGGGGCTGTCTTAAAAGGAATCTTGCCCCAAAGGGTTTCTTCTAGAAGGCAAGTTACCCCTACAGAGAGCTGGTAGGATGTGGTCCTTCAGAAAATGAACTGAAGCTGAGGAGGGAAGTGGGGAGCATTCACATGATGCAGAAATTTTGTTTGCATCATGGGAATAGCAGGACAGGGGGACCCTACTGGACAGACACGGAAGAACCCCAAGCATGCTCAGAAAATAAAGAACCAGAGTCATCTTCCCTCAGTGCCAGACGAGTAACTCCTTTGCTTACTTTCTTCCATGCACCCCATCACATCCCTTTCTGTACTGCAGTGGTGAAGAGAACAGAGGCCATCATTAGTAAGCTGAGGAAAGAGAAGTAGAGAAAGGAATGAAAAGCTGGTCCCGTGGCCCACTCAGGGGGCAGGACGCTGGCCTGTGTCTGGTCCCACCAGAGGGAAAGGACACAGGGAAACCATAAGTCTCATTTGCACTCCACTTCTTCTCATTTCAAGGGACCAGATGCCGTAACTACCAAAACGAGACCATCTTTGCTACCTAAGGTGGTGGTAGGACTTTCTGTAACCCAAGAGTTAGCCAGAAAGTCATGGACCTGCTAGAATTTCCATCTGGGTCACTGAGCACAGACAAAAGCATGGAGGGAGACTCTGTGGATGTGCATGAAGGGAGGCTGGCTCTTGCTACTTCCCCGGGCCATTCACTGCCTTTGCTCTTCTCTCCAGCTTCTGTGGCTTCTTTCTCTTGGTTTCCATATCAGTTATCTATTGCTGTGTAACAAATTGCCACAAATTCAGTGACTTTAAAAAAAAAAAAGAAGAAGCACACATTTATTATCTCATAGTTTCTGTGGGTCACGAGTTCCAGGCCCTGCTTAGCTGGTGCCTCTGGCTCTAAGTTCTCACACTTAAATCCGGGTGTCGATGGGGACTGTAATCTCTTCCCAAGGCTCCACCGGAGGAAGATTGCTTCCAAGCTCACGTGGCCATCGGCAGAATTCAACTGTCTGTGGCCTCGTGGGCTGAAGGCCTCAGTTTCTTGCAGGCTGATAGGCAGAACGCCACCCTCAGGTTCTTGCTGGTTGTTTGAAGAAGACTGCCTTCAATTCTTTTGCCACATGAGCCTTCTGAACATAGCCACATGCTTCCGCAAAGCCTGCTAGAAAGCCTTTTATGCAAGACTGGTATCACAGTCTTTTGTAAGACATGGGACATGACAGCCCATCACCTTTGTCATCATTTCTATTATTTGGAAGTGGGTCACTGGAGGGATTACACAGGGTGTGAATTCCAGAAGGCAAGGCGTGGGGCCATCCTAGAGTGGGTCCAGTACTATAGCTTTTGATCTCTATATCTTGTGACCTCAGCCTCGGGAGACGGGGTGGGGAGGAGTTACTAAAACAGGTGCAAGGTGGAATGTCTATTAGGCAAACATACTGGCCTGCTGCTCAGGTCCAGCAACTCATGCGGTATAATCCCAGTGGATTACTAGGGCAGAAAGTGTCTGTCCCTTTTCTCAGCTTACCCCAAATCTCCGGCTGTACCAGTTTGGAGTGTGCTAAAGCTCAGAAGGGCCTGGGTATAGGCTCCAGTCAAGGCAAAGGTGGAGGATGTGAGAAAAGGCATCCCAGCACACTGACTTGTATGAAGCACCTGCTAAATGCTGAGCACTTTATACACATAATTTCAAATAGTCCTCACAACCTTATGCTGGAGGTACTCTGATTAGCCCCATTTTGTAAATACACAAGGGGAGGCTTAGAAGGCCTACATAACTTGCTTGAGGTATGTGATGGAACCAGAACACAAAATAAGGTCAGTTTGCCTCCCAGCCTGGCCTTTACCGCCACCTTAAAGATAGTGTAACCACCTAGGTGGTGGAGGCTGCACACAAATGGCACTTTGTTTGGAATCAGGAGATCTGGGCTCCAGTGTAGCTCAGCATCTTATAACCTGTGTGGTTTGGGGCTCTTACTTGGCCTCCTTGGTCCTCTTCTTTTCATCTTTAAAAAGAGATTTGATTTATAAACACTGTCATTATTCATGTACAAAAAATTGAACCTTGACCTTAAACTCACACTATGCACAAAAATTAACTGAAGATGGATCAAAGTCCTAAATGTAAGCAATAAAACTGTAAAACCTAAGTTAGGCAAAGGTTTCTTCAATATGCTATTAAAAGCATTTTAAAGGGAAAAAATGAATAAATTGGACTTCATAAAAATTCAGAAACTTTGCTTTTAGAAAGGCACCATTAAGAAAATGAAAAGACAAGCCTCTGGGGGAAATAATATATGTCTGATAAGGGACCTGCATCTAGGGGCTCCTGGGTGGCTCAATTGGTTAAGCATCTGCCTTCGGCTCAGGTCATGATCCCAGAGCCCAGGATCAAGCCCTGCATTGGGCTCCCTGCTCAGTGGGGAGACTGCTTCTCCCTCTGCCCCTCCCTCTGCTCATGCTCTTGCTCTCTCACTGTCTCTCTCAAATAAATAAATGAAATCTTTTAAAAATAAATAAATAAAGGACTTGCTATATAATGACCTCTTATACCTTAGTAATATGACGAATAAAAGATGCAAAAGATTTGCGTGGCCTCATTACCAAAAAAAGACATTGGGATGGCAAATAAGTACATAGAAAGATGCTTAACTTCATCAGACATTAGGGAAATCCAAATGAGGAATCACCACAAGCTCACCCTGTCATTTTTAGTTATATCTTTCAGTCTTTACCAAAACCCTTTAAATGGGGCCCTTGTTATTCCCGTTTTACAGAAAAGCATACTCATGTTCACACAGCCAATATGCAGGGCGGCGGGCTTAAAACTCAGGCACTCTGGTTCTCGTGCCCACGTGCTACTGTGAGTCTCACTGCACCGCCATGTTGGCTCCATGAGGGCAAGGACTTTGCCTGTCTTGTGCACTGCTGGAGCTCCAGAACCTAGCACATAGTAGGCTCTCATCATGCCTGTTGAATAAAAGCCAGCCAGTGCACAGTGGGGCTCAGTCAGCACTCGTTCCTACCATCACGGATGGATGGAGCCTTTGTAAATGGGCCAGCCGCATCCACTATAGTTTGGAATGTCCTTTCATGAGACCTTTCGTTTGGTCTCAGAAAACTCTACACGTAGTCTTGGGTAGATCCTCCCATCTTCTTCTTTGGCCCCTTCCTTCCTCTTTCTTCTCTTTCTTCTTTTCCTTTTCTCCAATGGGCTGAGGTGGCTTTACTTCACCTTGTCCATTGAGATAAGACACATGGTGATGTTGACCTCCAGGACCAGCTGCCTGGCTTACCGGCATGGCGCCCCCAGGGACTGTGTGTGCAGACCCAGAAACCTTCCTGGACTACCCCCAAGGCCCCCGTTTCACCTGTGGCCAGGCTTTGTGGGCTTCACTGCCTTACACTGTGAGGGAGGCTGGCTGGCCCATTCCCTCCTGACCCGAGGAAGGTTTGTTAGTCCATCATCCACTGAGGAACACAAAATGCTCCTTTCTAAAAAAAGACCTAGAAGAGTCTAAGAATAGTCCCTGTGGAGAAAGAACACAGCGGGATCCAGGGCAAGCAGGGGTTAGCTAGGACCCACTTCCCTCAAGTTGAGGGTAAGAAAGACAGGACCACAAAGTTTGCTTCCTTTCCTGCTAAGAAGGGAGGATGGGCGTTAAGCTGGATTTGCTTTCAACTCTTGGATCAACATTGAGCCCGCCTTGTCTGCCAGGCCATATGGTTTGCAGAGAGGTAGCCGGGACTGGGTTTTGGCAGATGGAGGGAGCTATGCTGAAAATGACAGAGTCTAGCAACTGGGGAGGCTGGGCACTGGCAAGCAAGAAACTGGGGACAAAGAAAACCTAAGAGAGTGGCAGGAGATGATGCAAATATTAATACCTTTCTGGTAAAAAAAGGGGGGAAAGCATTATTTGTCCTGGAGAGGACAGTATGGAGGAGTCCTGAAAAATGCTGCTTGCACAGTGCGACCCCATATTGCCTAAGCTTTCTTTTTTCTTGCTTTTTGTTTTTTGGTCACATTTGTGTACTAGCTATATTGTATTTAGTTAATATTTTTTCTTTATACTGATTCTTGAAAAGCTTAAATATATTTGTTTAAAAAGGAAAATATCATAGCTGCCACATGTGGAAAGTTTGTCATAATTGGATGGCGATCATAAGTACAAGTAAAAGGAAGATAATAGGTGATATTAAATTCTAACCAGATATATTGCTCACTGAAGACTTTCAGTGGGATTTGAACCTAAACTTTCTTAAAAAAAATAAGGGTGTTAAAGACATAACAGAATCAAAGTGGGACTTCTTTGATATTATCAGAAAGTGGGACTTCTTTGATATTATCAGAAAGTTTAAAATAAAGGAACAGTTTTTCTCACTGGGTGAATCAATGTTGTTTAATGCAGCAGTATGTCAATGACGTGCGTTTCACTGGAACATTCTGGAAAACCTTGTGGGGGGGCAGAACAATCGTGGCCCTCAGAATTAGAAGATGGTGGTCCAGCTCTAGCTCTGCCACCATCAGCGTGGACACATTTCTTTACTGTGGGTCTCAGTTTTCTCATCTATTGGCAAAAATGGAGTTGAACTTCCCAAGAAATAGCAAACTGATCTCACCTTTTGGAGTTACATATTGAGAACTATTCTGAAGGTGTCTCCAGGCTTAGTGGGAAAGAACGCCATCATAGATTAGTGATGTCTGTCACAGGTGCCCCTCTGGGAATGATGAGGCACATATTGGCCATCTACTATTCCTAGATTAGAAAATCTCTAGGCTACCCCCTGATTCTGACAGCCTGTGGTTGCATGATTTCCCTAATCACTCAAGAACATATTTGGCTTGCTTATTTGCTCACAACTGATGGCAAAGCATGAAACAAGACAACTCTTGTGAGTGATAGGCAAACAAGTCAGTTCTGTCCACCAAGCACTCATTGGGCACCTATGTTGTACCAGGCCCTGAGCTGGGGATACAAAGATGAATAATAAGATTGAGTCCCCATTCTGGAAATGCTTATAGTCCCGGGTGGTGTGGGAAGGGTTGATGATAGACACATAAATGGATTTCACATAGGTTTCAACACAATGTACTAAATACTATGTTGGAGATACATGGGGGACGCCTGGGTAGCTCAGGACACACTCAGTCGACAGTTTCCGAGAACATATCCGGACATGAGGGTGATGATGTCAGCACTCTGGTAGTTCTCAAGGATTCATGGAAACTGATTCTTCTAGGTTGAATTGTGTCTCTCAAAAAGATACACTGAAGTCCTAACTCCAGAATGTGAACTTATTTGGAAATAGGATCTTTTTAAATTGTTATGGGGTGAATTGTTCCCCCTGCCAAATACATGGGAGTCTGAACCCCAGTATGTCAGAATGAAGACAGGGTTTTTACAGAGATAATTCAGTTAAAATAAGGCCAGTGGGGTAGACCCTACGCCAGTATGACTGGTATCCATATCAAAAGGGGAAATTTGGACAGAGAAGCAGACAAACCTGAAGAAAGATGATGTGAAGACACAGAGAGAAGACAGCCATCTGAAAGAAGCCAGGGAAAGAGACCTGGAACAGACCCACAGATCTTTCCCTCATGGCTGGTGTAAGGAACCGATCTTGTCTCTAGTGTGATTCTGGACTTCTAGCTTAACAACTGTAAGACAATGCGTTTTGTGGTTGAGGCCATCCAGTTTGGGATACTTATTACAGCAGCTGTAGCAAACTAATACACAGATGTAATTAAGTCAAGATGAGGTCATACTGAATTCAAGTGAACCCTAATCTACGACTGGGGCCCTCATAAGGAGAGGAAATTTGAGACACACACAAACACACACAGAAAAATGCCATGTGACAATGGAAGTAGAGATCATAGTGTTGCATCTACAAGCCAAGGAATGCCAAGGATTGCCAGCAATCACCAAAAGCTAGGAGAGTGCCCTCAGAGCCCTCCAGAAGGAACCAATCTTACCCACACCTTGATTTCAGACTTCTAACCTCCAGAACTGTGAGAAAATAAAATTTGCTTTAGTTCCCCACCCCACCCCACCCCACCCCCACCACCAGCTTTGACGATGATTTGTTATGGCAGTCCTGGGGAGTGAAACTCACCGACCCTTTATCTTGCCCTCTCCTTCTACCCCATCCCACCTTCTGTTCCTCCTCCTTTGGGAAATCAACTCACAAAATAGATGACACAGGCTGTCAAGAGGAACACCATATTTATCAGATGAAAATGTGAGGAGATACTGTCTCATGCTTCCCCCAGTATCTTCTGTAACGACCCTCTTTTCTCTCCGGCTTCCCCTCACATGTGGAGAGCTGTGCAGCTCTGACCGCTTCAGAAGAATGCACAAGTGGGTCTTGGTTTTGAGTTCATGGGGTGATGACGATGAGAGCAAAAGGACGGTGGGAGTGTCATTGGGCACCTATGTTGTACCAGGCCCTGAGCTGGGGATATAAAGATGAATAATAAGATTGAGTCCCCATCCTGGAAACAAATATATTTGTTTAAAAAGGAAAATATCATAGCTGCGGGCAAGTCACCAGAGACCGATGAGAACAGGGCCCTCTCAGTGGACATCACCTGGGTCAGGATCAGCCCTCCCCAGCTCCAGTCTGGCTTGTGCAAGACCCCCGATGCTCAGACACAAGCCAGGGGAGACCAAGTGAGGAGGGAGAGGCAGGCTTGACCGATCTTGCTTCCACCGCTAGCAGAATGAGACATGTACCGGGGGCAAGGTGAGAAAAGGGACCCAGAATACAAATGAAGTTCAGTTGAGAAAATAAAGTGGCTTTTTTTTTTTCTTTTTACACGCCGAGATTGAGCCATATAGATACCTGCTGCAAGAATATGGCTCTTCTCTTTCCTCAGAGGGGACATAAACTCAGGAATGATTTGCATATGTGAGGTTTTTTTTTTTTTTGGCAAACTTATTGAAGTATAACATATATCCAAATCAAAAATAGACAGCTCAGTTAATAGTCACAAGGCAAACTCCCCTGTGTAACCAGCACCCACACCACAGAATATTATAGGCACAGCTGGAGGCTTCACATACCCCCTACCAATCACACCAGTCCCCCCAAAGGGTGACCACTTTCCTGACCTCCAACACAGTTGTTTAGAGTGTCTTTAAACTTTGTATAAATGGAATCAATGAAAAGGTATTTTGTGTCTGACTTCTTTTGCCCAACGTGTTTGCAAGGGTCGTTCATGGTATCACCTGCTGCGGCGGTTCATTTCATTCCGTGACTGTGAATATAGCAGTATTCAGGTATCCCCTCGACTCCAGGCAGGCATGTGAGCCATTTCCAGGTTTGGGGAATTGCATGTAGTGCTGCCCTGAACACGCTTGTACATGTCTTTTGGTGCATAAAGTTGGGCATTTTTGTTGGGGATAATCGGAGGCGTGAAACTCTTGGGTTTATAAAGTAAGTGTATGGTTCAGCTTTAGCAGATATGCCAGCTTTCCAGGCGGGTTGTACTGTTGACACTCCCACCGGCTGTACAGCAGAGTGTCAGTCTTTCCACATCCTTCCCAGCATTTGGTATTGCTTCTTTTTCATTTTAGCCATTCTAGTTTATGTTAATGATTTTAGTCAGCTTATTTCTAAGGTGAACACAAGAGGTGAGGCGGTGATTCCAACTCTCTGCGTAACTGTTTCCTCTCGCTTCCTGTTGTAGGGGGCCCAATTCCCCTCCTCCACTCCCTCTGCTAGGGAATTTGTTTTGTTTTTTTAAAGATTTTATTTATTTATTCATGAGAGACAGAGAGAGAGAGGCAGAGGGAGAAGCAGGCTCCCAAGGAGCAGAGAGCCCAATGCGGGACTCGATCCCAGGACCCTGGGATCATGACCTGAGCCGAAGGCAGTCGCTTAACCATCTGAGCCACCCAGGTGCCCTTGTTTTTTTTTTTTTTAAGATTTTATTTATTTATTTGAGAGAGAGGGAGAGCACAAGCAGGGGGAGGGGCAGAAGGAGAGGGAGAAGCAGGTCCCCTGCTGAGCAGGAGCCCGACATGGGGCTCCATTCCAGGACCCTGGGATCATGATCCAAGCCAAAGGCAGACGCTTAATGGACTGAGCCACCGAAGCTCCCCTCTGCTGGGGAATTTGGGAAAAAAGGAACAACTATATTTTTACCATATCACAACTTTAAGAGGCGTCTTTCAAGATCATCTATCTCACCTACTCATCATTCAGATGAGAAAACCAACAAACAGGGGGAGAGTTTTCTAGAATCTTCCAGCCTGCTGATACCTGAAGCAGGACTAAGACTCAAGCCCCCGAACACAAATCCATTGTTTTTTCTACCTCCCTGTGCTGTTTCTTTATTATAATTTCCAAATTTCACTATCAAACTTGTCAGTTGAGGATATTCTTTAGAGAGACTAATGAATACATATCAGCCTATAACTAGACAGCCAACCCACCCATGCAGTCTACCCCTCTGGGTGGTGAATCCAGCCAGAGTGAGGTTTTCTAGATAGAGTGGATGAGCTACATTTTTCAGCTCAGACGGCTGCTGAGGGATTGAGGTAAGACTGTATTTCAAAGCTTTTGGAAGCCTCTCTAATCCTCAGTTCTCATCAACCTCAGCATCTGCCCTCCAACTCTGTGCCCTAGTTCCTGAAAGAGCCATGAGATCAATCAGGATAGAGGGTGGTAATTGTGCACACACTCTCGCTCTCTCTCTCTCTCTCTCCCCACATCATGTGTCTTTTTATGTCAATAAACCGATCTAGTCACTTTTTTTTATGTGAGGCTAGTACCAACACCTACGGAGAGCTAGTGCTACGGACGAGACATCGTATTATCTGATGCCCACAATAGCCCAATGAGGCCAGTGCTACTTTGTCCTATTTTATCCCTATTTTAAAGATGAAGCATGGGCATCTTAAAGAAGTCAACTTGTCCAAAGACCTACTGTGAAATCATTAAGCCAGAGCTCAGACCCAAGAATCCAAGGCCACACTCTCAACCACACTCTGAAGCCTCCATTACCACAAACCGTCATCACAGGATTGAGTCTGGAGAACATACTGCCCAGGGCATGCCTTTCTTTAAGAAAACCATATAAAGGAAAATCTGAAGCTATAAAGAAGATGTGTTTCCTTGCAGAAGGAATGCAGTGTTGTTTAAATCCAGTGCTCCGTCGGGAGCACTTAAAGTGTTTGTTTTCACAGAATTTACTACTTGACTCAGGGTCTTGGCAGAGTCAGGGAAACTCAGCCAGGGTGTTAGGGAACTTCTAGCCTCCAGTGATCATTGGGAAATTAAGATAAAGCATCTGTACATCAGAAGAGGGGCAGGAAAGCATCGTGTAATCATAGATTTTGAAGTTGCTTCACAGGCAGGAATACTTACAGGTGTAAAAAGTAGAGGGGAAAGACAATTGAATTACACAGGACAAGTTCACAGAAATAGAGGCATACATCCCTGCCATTCTTTTCCTGAGAGTAGAGAGGAACCCATGGCAGAATTATGGTGGGAGGTTGAACCCGGAGAAGTCAAATGTGTCTCTTGTGCTGATGGTGTTAGACAGAAGGATGTTTAGGAAAGAGTCAAGAACCTCTAAAAACTTACATGGAATATTGGCTGAGGGTAGAGGTCACTGTTTGACAGTCTGATTTTAAACCTTTGAAGCCAGCTTCCCACAGCATCCCTCATGGACTGCCACCACTCCTCTGCCTAAAACCTTTTGATGGTCTCCCATTGCCCCGAGAATAAACTCAAACCTCAGTACCCTGGCCTACGAGTCTACCCGATCTGGCTGCTGCTTGCTCCCCTAGACCCTTCTCATTTCTCATTCCATCCTCCCCTTTATTCCTCCAGCCACACTAGTCTTGTTTCTATTCCTTGAACATGCCATACTCACGCCTGACTCAGGTCTTTGCATTCATTGGTTCCTCTACTTGAAATGCTTTTTCTTGGCCTTGCATGACTGGCTCCTTCTCATCTTTCCAGTCTCAGCTCTGATTCACGGCCTTAGACAGCCTTGCATTTATCAGGTGATCCTACTGCCTTCATAGCACTTACCGTAATCTCTTATTACCTTGTCTAGGTATCTCTCTCCTTGTTTATTGCCTGTCTGTACCCACTAGATTTCAAGCACCAATGGGAGAAAAGAACTTGTTTTTTGTTGTTGTTGTTGTTTTGTTTTGTTTTAACTCAGTGTCATAAGCACTTAAAACAATGCTGGGGATTGCCGGACATTAGACGTGAATTTGCTGAATGAATGAATAAACTGCTAGTAGAACCAGATATCTCACTAACCAGGCAAAAAATATTCCAATCCCTAGTTCTTACTAGTAAACATTAGATTTAAAACAGAATAGAATAGAAACTGTCCTTTTTTGAAAACCAGCCTAATCATTCTCTAAGGATCAGGAGCATCATGTGTCCCTGATATAAACCCATTAAATACAAATATCTGAAATGCAAGGAGATCAATTTCTGGAATGACGGTTTGAGGAGTTTTGTGAACCCTCTACCAGTGGAACTGGTGAAAATTATTAGAAACGACTATGTAAAGCCTCTGGAAATGGTCCTAACAGCATATAGCAAATGAAGACACATCTGTTCAAAAAAAAAAAAAAAAAAAAAACTATGGAAATTTTGTAAGAAAAGTGAGAATCTGTGGTATTTGTAACAAAGCCACTCCCTTCATCCCCATTCCAAACTCAGTAGGACTTCACTCCTGACTGTGCAGCCAAGAACAGTGAGTGAGGGACGGGAAAGGCGAGGTAGGGAAGATAGGTAGGAGGCTACGTGATCAGGCTCACCAAAAAAATCCAGAAATGCTGAGGTGTAAGGAAACCAGAGATAAGGGAACGAACCAGACTACCCTGCCCTGGGCATCAGAGGTGGGTCTTTTTATGGCAGTCACATTGTGACCAACAAAGAATAACCTGACTGCAAAGAAGAAGCCATTAAAGATGTTATCACCAGCCCTTACTCAAACCAAGACATCACAGGAAGGATAGAGCCACAAGCTCCCTGGTCAGCTCTAGATAAAAGACTTGTCAGTGGAGGCCCACGTTGGCAACCTGCCAGGACCCTTCTCACTCCTGAGAGCTTTTTCTGTATCCTTGCTTAATAAAACTCCATTGCTTTACTCACTCTCCTTTGTCCATGAGATTCATTCTTCGACGCCATGAGACAAGAATCTCGCTCTCCTGCTTCAGTAGGACTCCTACCCCCAGCTTCCACGTGGAGGGCTTCCTTCCCAGGAGGAGCAGGAAATCTACATTTCTCATCCTGTCTCCAGTGACCTGCTAAGTCCCAGCCCAGTGTGGTCTAGGGGTAGAGGCTCCCTTCTGCTTATCCCCCATCCATGGAATAAGGCTCCAGCTTGGGCATGCTTTGCTGAGAACCCTGGTGCTCTGGTGTTAGCAGTTAGTTGGACAGTTAGATAGCCGGGGCCAGGTCCCCAACAAGAAAATATGGAGTCAGGACAGCTAAGATAAAACAACACTAACATCCTGTTTTGCAGCTTAGACAGGACCACACTAGCATTCTGTTTTGCAGCGCTTGCAGAAATGACTTCTGTAAAAAGTCCTAAAAAAATAAGGCAATTAACCACAAAACATTTGTCAATATCACAAGCAAGGGGCAGTTAAGACATAAGCCCTGAGATGTCAGCAAAAAAGACCATTAGCACGTGGACATTAACCTAATAGGTAGACAGGTATGTGACCAAAGCCCTGCTTGGCATGACTCAGCACACCTGATTGCTTAAGATAGTTCCCCAAAAGAGCACATAAAAACCCCTAAGCTTAGAAACTGCAAGGGCAACCCTCTCAGCCACCACTCCCTCTCTGGAAGCTTTATATTATTGCTAATAAACTTTGCTTTGCTGCCTACCACTCTTCATCTGGTCGACCTCTTCATTCTTCAAAGCGGCGTGACCAAGAACCGCGGGCACTAAAGGCAGAGAATTCCTGCAACAGCGGTCTCCCTTGCCCTGGATCATAAGTTGGGGTATCACGTCAAGAGAAGCAAGCCGAGAGGACCTCAGGTTACTGCACCCCCTCCACTGAGTGTTCAGTTCACAAAGTGGGATTGTTATTCCAAAGGAAGCATGACGTTGTCTCCCCTCCCAGCTCCATAGCCCTGGTTCCAAAATTCTGCCTGGGGGAAAAACAGCCTATACAATGGATAGCACCTAATCTGTTCCCAAAGGTAACAAGTGTGGGATTCAAGCCTCAGGGTTCTCTCAAAAGCAGTGGAGGTAGTGGTGAAATGCAACTGGGGAGAGTCTGGGATTCAAGGAAGATACAGGCTAAACTGTGGACTGCTACCTTGTGGGAGAGTTAGGAAGAGAGATAGTTGGGAGGTGCCCTCCCAGAGTCAGAACACAAATCACTGACCTCAGGAACTGTTCCTTCAAAGGAGCCCAAATCTAATTGGATTAGTCTACAGGGCAATATATGCCAAGGGCATTGTTCAAAACAATAGAACAATCAGCTAGCAATCTGATCAAGGGTCTTTCCCTAGCCCCTTTTTATTCATACGCTATCCTGTTTCATCCTCACGATCTTCCAGAAAGTCAGGTAGGTTTGAAGGATAGTTGGAAGAAAGGCAGGCAGGGACAAGGAGCCCCCCCACCCTAAGAGGAAACCACCCTTAAAAGGATTTTACACCGCCCTGAAAGGAGCCCTCCACCCTTTTCCATATGATATATAGGTGACTAAAACCTGATTGGATGACAGGCGCTGGGAGGGTTAATCAGATTAAAACAGCCCGCCAACAAGCCATAAAAACCCCTAGACTTAGAAACTCCAGTGTCAACCCTCTTGAGTCCCCTCCCTCTTTGGGATCTTTGTATATCACTATACCATCACTCAATAAGCCTTGCTTTGCTGCCCACCACTTTGTCTGGTCTACCTCTTCATTCTTTGAAGTGGCGTGACCAAGAACCTCAGGCACCGAAGGAGAGGAAATCCTGCAACAGGTCCTGTGTGTTGGAGATTTAAAGTTAGACTTTGGTAGGTAAGTGGCTCACATTCCACTGTTGAGCTTTCCACAAACTGTGTTGCTCAAAATTAAAACTGGATTCTGTGGTCAAAATCTTTTGGGGAAATGCAACGTTTAAAACATGTAACACGGGGTGCCTGGGTGGCTCAGTTGGTTAAGTGACTGCCTTCGGCTCAGGTCATGATCCTGGAGTCCTGGGATCGAGTCCCGCATCGGGCTCCCTGCTCAGCAGGGAGTCTGCTTCTCCCTCTGACCCTCCCCCCTCTCATTCTCTCTCTCAAATAAATAAATAAAATCTTTAAATAAATAAATAAATAAATAAATAAATAAATAAATAAATAAAACATGTAACACGTGCTGAGCACCTCTTACAAGACAAGAACTGTGCAAAGTGACTTAGACATACTATCTCAATTAATCCTTTTGGCAACCCTGTGATATAGGTCCTGTTAGGATCAACTCATTCTTATAGGTAAGCAATCCAAATTTTGAAAAGTAAACTTTTCAAGGACATGCAGCTGGTACGTGGTAGAACCAAGATTTGGATCCTGGGACTCTGCTTCTAAAGCCCACGCTTTTTATGAAAGAGCACTACAAAGCTTAAGACTGTCTGACTCTAGGACTTCTCAGAGCCTCTACTATACTAGAATGTATTGTGTAAACAAAATGTATTAGAACTTCCCAGAAAAGGGTCTAAAAATCATGGGCCACAGAACTCTATACACCATGTATCCAGCCAGACTTTGAAATGTTAGTGTCCTAAGTAACACACTTGGGTTCCCTCTGCCATTCCCCAACTCTGAAGCCCTAATTCTTTTGGCTAATTCCTAACTGCCCCTCAAAACTTCAATACCTCATCCTTCAGGTAGCTTTTCCGGATCTCCAGGCCTGATTTTGGTGTCCCCTTCTGTGATCTCATATTGCTCTATGTAGTGATTCCCAACAGAGGGCAAAAGTGCCCTGTCCCCAGGGGACATTTGGCAATCTATGGAGACATTTTTAGTTGTCACAACTGGTGTGGGGGCAGGGCGCTATTGGCATTTGGTGAGTAGAAGGCAAGAATACTCTAAGTATCCTATAATGCATAAGAAACCCTTCTTCCCCCACAGCCAAGAATTAGTCAGCCTAAAATGTCAAGAAGGCTGAGGTTGAGAGACCCTGCTCTCCATTGATTTCAGTCACTGACTTAGCACACTGCCTGAATTTTGTATTTACCAGTCTGTGTTGGTCCCTCACTCAACTGTCAGCTTCTTGACTAGAAATCAGGGCTTCTCAGAAAGTATAAGTCACTGGCAGATTGCAACATAAACTGTTGAAGGAAAGAAGTTAATGATAAGTGGTAGCTAGCAGGTGCATCCAGGGGTGCTACATATCCCATAGTCCCCCATTCTTGAGCACTCCTACATATTACAGTGGCAGGTCCTGGCAGCCATATTTGTACTATTCTCAACTCTGCTGCTTTGTCCTAGATATTAGAACAGAGGTGGACACCAGTTCTCACCTTAGCCCACCATATTTCCTCTCCAGGGAATTTAGAATTGCTGCTAAAAGGCACCAGACAGTCTCTGCTGGTTACTTGAACTTGAAGGCTCTAGAGCAGCCATCTTTGGCCATGGCGTGTTAAAACTCTGATCAGAGGAGGATGAATCCATGGTGGATGGGTACAGACACAAGAAAATGTGGCATTCTGGGGACAGTAACTATGGTTTCCAATGGCTTTCCACTTGCTGGTTCCATTGAGCCCATGTGTGTCCCTCTTACACATCCTTTTCCAGGGTTTCATTCTTCACCCCTATCATAAACTCCATTTTATTTTGGTCTGAGTGGGTTTCTGTTTACACAGAACCAAAGAGTCTTGATTAAGCTATGAGTCAGGAAACATAGCCCAATTTCTTTAGCCTTAAATACAAGGTTCTTCCTTCCCCCAAACCATGAGAGTTTGGAGGAGAAAAGGAACAGCGCCAGAGAGTCCATGGAAGGGACGTTAGAAGGTACCTTTATCACCCCATTTTCAATGTTCTACAGAGGGTAGCTGGAAAGGCCATCCATATTTTTATCCTATTTTTAGATGATTGCCCAGAAAGAGTGACTAATACCTGGGGGGCTTGCTTTAGACTCTAAACTATATAATGTTGCAGAGACATGAGCTCCCCTCTGTAAATGAAAAGCATTAACAATTTACTTCAGTTTCAATACATCAGAAGAGGCTCATGGAGGCAATTATTTGCTGAAGGGCACATGACCTTGTTGGACCTGACATTTATTTTATCTTCCTTTGAAAAGAGTTAAGATTGCACAATTGATATTTTGCACTTAGAATCTTTTGCTTCTTGGTGATTACCATAAAGAAATAATAATAATATTAATAAATTATTAAATCTAGATGCTAGCTCAGAATAGACTAAGAATTTTTTTTTTTTTTTAAGGAAAACAGAGAAATAGAAAACTTCTCTGGCTGTACCAAGGTTTCAGGGATACAGCCACGCAAATGTGAAGCACCCTGATCTCCTCTAGCTGTGATGGCTGGAGAAGCAGGGAAGATGGCAGTCCCCACTACTGATGCTAGCTCAGCCATTGAGTTTGGCCTGAGAACAAATTCTCTCAGTGGTGTGTTTTCCAACACAGGGCTAGCCATTTCCCCGAAGTGGACCTACCCTCTTCTGGTTCTTTGACCTCCTCCCATAAATCTGGGATTGCTTCCCAGAGAAATAGCTTTTACATTCCCCCACCTATTTTGTCCTTGATTTACCCAGCACAAATGCTATGTAACATTTACACGATGGATCAAGGACCCTCTGAGATCATCACCATTCTCTACGGCAAGACTGTGCATTTGTAAAAAGCTTGACTGCCTTCTTGTCGACAGCCAGCCATTTCTTCTTTCTCTACCCCATTTTTTTGGAGGGTAGGGGAAGGGTTAACTCATCACTGTTTCCAGATCTCAAAATAATTTTTTCCTAGTCTATTTTCTTTGGTGACCCCGCAACTCCAAACACCGTTCTCCTTGGTGCTCGTTGAATTATGATTAAAAAAAAAAAAATCTTGTTTTCTTACAGCCTTTATTTTAGGCTATGGATCTTCATTAGTGCAGAGTGTACAGGGTGAGTCTTGGTTTGGCAAGTCTTTCCTTTCTGCTGCCTAAACCTCTGGTGTCAGGATTAGATGTGGAATAAAGAGTTCAAAACATTTTATTAACTTGGTAGTCAAACAATAATTTCCGATTCAGAAAGCTTTCTATCTGCATGAAAGGATTTTGTACATTGATTAAAAAAAAAAGAATAGGGAAAAAAATAAGATGATTCCTTGGATGTAAGGCCAATAATCAGAGTCCAAATTTCTTTGACTCTCTGGAGAAAAATCCCATGCTAGCTCACTCACATTTTTTTTTCTTTCAGAAGCCTGTATTAGAATGTGGAGAAGCAGCAGTGGGAGGAAAAAAAGTCTATAATTTTAATGGGACTGAGGAGACCACTTTGAAATATTGAACATCTCCATGAGCACAAATATAATAGCTTCCACCTGATGGCAGAGCCGCTCGTTCTCTTTAAGGATCCAAGCGTGTAGGTAAGTTTTCCTGACGTTGAGCGCAACTGGGTCCTTTGGAACACCGAAGGATGTCACTCGCAGGGCACGGGTGGCTCCCTGGTCTGGGCCTTTTCCCTGAGCCAGGACTTTGATTTGTGTTCCTTCTTTAAAGCCACAGCCGCTGCAGCCCAGCAGTGACTCAAGCAGATGGCTGCCTGTGACAGGCCTCTTCTGATGGGTAATAAAAATACCAGAAGCTCCACTGTACTGTGTACAAATACGCGAAGCCATTGCAGAGTCCTTTGTATCTCGAGATTCTATTTGGAGAGCGGGCTGATCTTTTCCATGCAGAACCCTCAGAGAATGAGCAATCACGCCAGGTGGGTGTTGGAAGCACTATTGTGGTTTGTGAAAGTCAAGTTTTTTGTTTGTTTGTTTTGTTTTGTTTTTGTTTTTGTTTTTGTTTTTTTTAATCAGCCTTCAAAACCATATCCTTACCCTCGAGGATTTCTGACCATGATTTGGGGTGGGAGAAGGAGAGAAGAATTTTGATCTTCTTGTACAAAAACCATCAAAGACACTCCCAAATTGAAAGACTGACTCCAATTATATTGCCTCTCTCTTCCCTAAGAGATGCTGCTCCTGAACAAAACTACGGGAAATCGCAGAACTGGGGATGGGCATGGAAGTGGGGGCAGAATCTAAGTGCCCAGTAAGCCATTCCCGGGGTAATAAATCCAGGAAGAGCTGAGAGTTGATTTTGAACTTATTTTGCTTAATTTATTGCCCCGATGCACAAACTTTTCAGCATCAAATCACCTGGGGAGCTTTTATAAAATTGCAGATTCCCAGCCCCGCCCCCTCACCCAGAGGTTCTGATTGGACAAATTTAGCCTGGAGCCAGGGAATCTGTATTTTGGACAAGAAGCCTAGGTGATTCTAACCTGCTACTGCTCCATTAAAATGTGATATTAATAAGTTTAAAAGTCACGGGGCCAACTGCAACCCAAGTCAGCTACCTGCTAACTCGGTGGCCTCAATCTGCCAATCATAAGGATTCTGGGTGGGGGTGTGGTAAGTACTGGAGTGGAGAGAAAAGATAATGGATAAGGGATCAGAAGGTCTCGCCTGTCATTTATTAGCCACGTGACCTTGGGCCAATATCATTGGGAGGCTCAGTGCCTCATCTGTAGAATGGGGCCCATAATTCATGCCTTGCTTACCTCATCAGTTCATGAGGATCAAATGAGAAATAACTTTGTAAAACATTACGTGTTAAAAGTCACACTATTTTCAGAGAGAAGCAGTATTTTCCCTCTTCGGTCTATTGAGGGCACACTCACACTCAGCATCCCCAGATCCGAGTGCCTGTGCTCAGTGAACCAAGGGAAGCCTGGTATAGCATAAGGGCTGATTCCAAACTCAGTTGTCACGACCTGGAAGGAAGTGTTATTCAGAATGGCTAGCTGCATGTTGAAAAGGGAAGATTCTGAGGCTCCATTCTGCATCAGAGGGCCTTGGAAGTGTGGGTGGGAATTTTAATGTTGCCAGAGGCCATTCTTGTATTAAAAGTGGGGGAATCCCTAGGCATGGTAAGGACGGAAGCTGGGGGCCTACGAGTGGCATGTACTGGTCTCTTCCTACTTCCCGTGGCCTAGGAAAAGAGAGTCTTGGTACCGATCCTCTCCTTCATCTCCTGCCCTTCCCCTCTATTCTGTCTACTCTTTTTTTTTTTTTTAAGATTTTATTTATTTATTTGATAGAGAGAGATACAGCGAGAGAGGGAACACAAGCAGGGGGAGTGGGAGAGGGAGAAGCAGGCTGCCCGCTGAGCAGGGAGCCCGATGCGGGGCTCGATCCCAGGACCCTGGGATCATGACCTGAGCCGAAGGCAGACACTTAACGACTGAGCCACCCAGGCACCCCGTATTCTGTCTACTCTTTTTACCTGCCCCTCGGCCGGTCCAGCTATACATGACTACAGTCTGTGCCCTAGGCTCTAAAATCATCCCCCTCGATCAAAACTTGTTCCCTTCCTGCTGGTTCTGAAGCAAATTGACTCCAAATCCAGTGCCCTTGAAGGTGCTTGGTATAGGTTCTGGCACTCCCACGACTCAGCTTTTGTTTTTAAACCAATTTTTTGTATTTTATCATTTTAGGCCAAGTGTTCTGTCAAGGCTTTCCTAAAGCTGTTCTTGTAAAGGAATATGAGTCATCAGCACCAAGTCAGCCAGGATACTATTGGGGACGGGGTCCCCCGCCCCCCCCGCCCAGCCTGCATAGCCTGTGAAAGCCAAGCCAGCAGGTGTCCATGTCTATCGGCCTGATTCCAAATGGCCTATTCCTGGACTCTATCGTCTCCCTCATCCACTCCCTTTCTCTATTTTCCAAGACAAGGCAACAGGGTGATTCTGCTCTGCGTATGGAAGGCCTCCTTCCCCGGAGTTTAGTCATTTTATTACTCAGCTCCAGAGTGTGGCCTGCTGGGCTCTGAGCTGACATGACTGACATGGATTTCCCATCACCTCCAGGTCCCCTCCCATGGAGCTGGCAGCCTCCGTCCTGGGCAGGGCCTGGCTTATGGAGCCTTGTTTTTCTGTTTCCTGATTTCTGGTATGACATGGGGCTCATTGTATCAAAATTTGCAAGGCTGATGTCTCCCCAAAGCATCATTAATGAAAACTCGTTCCATGAATATTGTGCTTTGATGAGGGCAGTGTGTCTTCAGCCAACATTTCTAAGGGTTATTTTTGCTTGGTTTGAGGGATGATTTTTTTTTTAACTTCTTTCTTTTAAATCGAGAGGAAAACCAAAATGGATGGGTAGGTTAAGAAAAGGTAAATATGGTAAGGTGAAGTTGAGGCAAAGACTAATTTTAGGGACCTCCAAGGGAGGATGAGAGGTGACGGGCTGTTGTCCAGTTGGTGATGCATCAACGTCAGGCAGCTGCAGGCAAAACCGAGAGAGGCCAGAACATAACTACCCTTTTATGATATCCTAGGTCTTACAGATATTCTCTCAGGAATAATAGGCTGCAAAAGTCCTGCTGCATCTCACCAACATGTAGGAGAGAGGTCAACAATCTGTCATCCACTCCCTACTTTATAAATAAAGTTTTACTGCAACAGAGCCTTACCCATTCCTACCGTCTGCAACTGCATTCACTCTATACAGACAGAGAGATTATAGCAGAACCTATGATCCACAACGTCAAAAATATTTGCTATCTGGTCCTTTATGGAAATAGTTTGCCAACACCTGGTCTGGAATGCTGTATCCTCTAGATCACTACTTTACAAACTTTTCCCCTTAGGAATAGAATGCATTTTTTTTGGTAAAGAATATATACTTTTATAAGTTCTATTTATTTGGGTAATCTCTACACCTGACATGGGGCTCGAATTCATGACCCTGAGATCAAGAATCACATGCTCTTCCTACTAAGCCTGCCAGGTACCCCTGTGAAGAATATTTTAAAGGTGGAAGCTCATGAAAAAGGTAAGTGCAGGGCTGATACAGGAGGGAAGTGTCACAGAGTCCCACCAGCTCAGCTCAGCTTCCCTCTGGTGTCTCTAGAACCCAGGATTCCATGGAATAGAGATTGAGAATCACTCCAAGTCAAAGAAATCTTGAGAAAGAAGAAGAAAAAATTGGAAGTATCACAATTCCAAGTTTCAAGACATACTACAAAGCTGTAATAATCAAAACAGTATGGTACTGGCACAAAAACAGACACATAGATCAATGGAACAGAATAGAGAGCCCAGAAATAGAGCCACGCTTATGTGGTCAATTAATCTATGACAGAGGAGGCAAGAATATAGAATGGGGAAAAGACAGTCTCTTCAATAAATTTGCTGGGAAAACTGGACAGCTACATGGAAGAGAATGAAACTGGACCACTTTCTAACACAATACACAAAAATAAACTTAAAATGAATTAAAAACTTAAATGCAAGACCTGAAACCATAAAAATCTCAGAAAGGAACACAGGCAGTAATTTCTCTGACATCATTCATAGCAACATTTTTCTAGATATGTCTCCTAAGGCAAAGAAAACAAAAGCAAAAATAAACTATTAAGACTACATCAAAATAAAAAGATTTTGCACAGCAAAGGAAACCATCACCACAACAAAAAGACCATCTACTGAACGGGAGAAGATATTTGCAAATGATATATCTGATAAGGGGTTAATATCCAAAATATATAAAGAACTTGTACAACTCAATACCCAGAAAACAATCTAATTTAAAAATGTACAGAGGACTTGAATAGACATTTTCCCAAAGAAGACATACAGATAGTCAACAGACACGTGAAAAGATGCTTAACATCACTAATCATCAGGGAAATGCAAATCAAAACCACAATGAGACATCACCTTATACCTGTCAGGATGGCTAAAATAAAAAGGACAAAAGATAACAGATGCTGGCAAAGGATGTGGGGAAAAAAGGAACTCTCATGCACAGTTGGTGGGAATGTGAGTTGGTACATGCACTAGGGAAAACAGTATGGAGGTTCTTCAAAAAATTAAAAATAGAGCTATATGTTCCAATGGTTCCATTACTGGGTGTTTACCCAAGGAAATCAAAAACACCAATTTGAAAAGATATATGCACCCTTATGTTTATTGCAGCATTATTTACAATAGCCAAGATAGGGAAGCAACCTAAGCATCCATTGATAGATGAACGGATAAAAAAGATGTAGTATATATATGCACTATGGAATATTACTGAGCCAAAAAGAGAATGAAATCTTACCATTTGTGACAACACAGATAGACCTTGATAATATCATGCTAAGTGAAATAAATCAGATTGAAAAAGAGATACCATATGATTTTACTCATATGTGGAATCTGAAAAAAAATGAATAAACATAAAAAGCAGAATCAGGCCTATAAACACAGAGAACAAACTGAAGGTCGCTAGAGGGAAGGGGGGCAATATAGGTGAAGGGGAGTGGGAGGTACAGGTTTCCAGATATGGAATGAATAGGTCGTGGGAATAAAAGGTACAGCATAGGGAATATAATGAATGATATTCTAATAGCGTCGTATGGAGACGGGTGTAGCCACGCTTGTGGTGAGCACAGCATGAGGTACAGAGATCGCGATGAATCACCGTGTGGTACACCTGAAACTAAGGTAACATTGTGTGTCAACTATACTCAAATAAATCAGTGCAGAGTACGTGCTCTTAAAGGCAGGGTACCGCCTTGGTTGCTTCTGTGACTACTTAGTGACTAACACAGAAAATACACTCAAGAGAAGTATGAGGGATGAATCATGGAATGAAGTGCCTCTGGTCAAGAGACCTCACAGTCGCTGTTGAATCTCTCCCTGCCCCCTGTCATCTAAAGTCTCCCCAAGAGTGATCTGTGCCCACTGTCTCCTCTTCCTATATCCTCATTACTGGTTTTGACCTTAGCCCAATTGCTCTGCTGGCCCTGTCATCACCCAGGTCCCCAGTGATACTCTTAACTACCACAGTCCGTGGACAGTATTCAGCTCCTAGCTTCAGGCAAGCCTTTGCGCATCTGGCAATTTCTGAATCTTACTATCCTCTGGGCTTCTCGGGACACCATACTCTCCCAGTTGCTTTTTGTTTCCGACCTTTGCTTCCCTAGCTCTGAGATGGGCTCCCTTTTGTCTGCCCCTAAATGATGGTGTCCTGTAAGCCTTGGCATTGCACCAGCTGAAATCTAAATGTTGAGTGCTCACAGGTCACCACTGCAGGTGCCGCTTCCTTCCTAAATTCCAGACTCACTTACTGAATCCCTTGTGAGATAGCCCCGCCTGGCGCCCCAAACACCACCTGTCCCAGTCTGAAGTCACTGTGGTCCTCACAAGCCACTGCCTCTTCAGAATTCTCTCCCATGCCTGATGACACTCTCGCTGGCCTGTTCTTTCAACTTCAACCTTGACACCTCAAATCAAACAGCAGACACCGAATTCTACCCACTTTGCTAACTAAGGGCTTCTTCACTCTGTCCCCTTTGTCCATCTCTTATCACCCGTAGGGAAGGCTGCAGCAGTGTCCTATCTGGTCTCCCGAAGCCTACAGCATAGACCATTCTCCACTGTGCAGCTGTGGGGATTATGTCCCTCCTGCTTTCCCGGTGCTCACATCCTGCCAAGTTCTCCAAGGCATCCCACGGCTCATGGCATAAAGGCCAAAGTCCATTAACATGACTTACAAGGCAGTATACACGGGCTTGTTCCTTTTGTCTCTCTGAGCTCATCGTGCCTACTTTTCTTCACTCACTGCCTCTGAGCCATGCTGCTCTTCTAGTCAAATATGTCATGCTCCTCCCACCCAGAGAGGCTTAATCTACCCTTTCCCTTTGTCTGATACAGTCATCCTTAAATAACACCTATTTATCCAAAAGCCACCGAATCCAAACACCACTTTCTCTGGGATACTGCCTTCCCTGACCAAACCAAATGCAACCACCAAGGGATTTCAGGGCACCATGAATGTCTCCTTCCTAACTCTTTTTTTTTTTTTTTTAAGATTTTATTTATTTATTTGAGAGAGAGAGAGAGAGCATGCACACAAGCAGTGGGGAGGGGCAGAGGGAAAAGCAGACTCTCCGCTGAGCAGGGAGCCCTATGCGGGACTCGATCCCAGGACTCTGAGATCATGACCTGAGCCAAAGGCAGACACTTAACTTACTGAGCCACCCAGGTGTCCTCCTTCCTAACTCTCGTACTTGTCTGGTACTTTTATGCTTGTTCTTGGAATGATTACTGAATATGTGTCTCTGGTTACTAGACCCTCATCTTCAAGCAGGCGGGAACAAAGTCTGCTTTTGCTCCTCCACATCCCCCAGTGGCTGCCCATATGGAATGAATAAGTCGTGGGAATAAAAGATACAGCAGAGGGAATATAATGAATGATATTCTAATAGCGTCATCTATACCCTCTAGCTCAGGGCCGGCACCTGAAAGTGCACATAATCGTTGAGTGAATAAAATCGTATCCTTTTCTAGAATTGTTCCCCTTAGGTCTATCCTGAATGCATTCTACCTCAAAGACTCACCAGATCTTACCCCTACTTGCCCCTAAATGGTTCTTCATTGGGCTGCAGGATAAAGTTAAGCCTCATGCCGCACTAGCCCTTTCATGATCTTGACGATTCTCTGGGCTCATGTCCTAGCTCATGGCTGGGCACCTACCGCTGTTGCAAGCTAGGCCTGCTTGCTGATTTGAGCACACCTCATCCTATGTCATACCTTTGTTCCTTGTAGGGACTCCATCAGGATTCACCGATACTTAGCATGTTAACGCATTTGCTTTCTCTTTCTCTCTCTGCCTGTATGCGTGCGGGGGCGGGGGGTATGCACTGGGGGAGCATTTGAGATTAAGTTGAAGACATTGTGACACTTCACTCCTGAGTATTTCAGCGGCTGTCATCTAAGAATAAGGTCATTCTCTTCTGTAACCACAACATCATTATCCCACTTTGGAAATTTAGCATTAATATAATACCATGATGAAGACTAAATTCCTATTTCCCCGGTTGCCCCAGTTATGAAATTTATCACTTCTTGTTTTGTTTTGTTTTTGCTGCTATCTCATCAAATTACCCCTTCCCCATCCCCTGTTCTGTGTCTGGTGTGCTGACTCTTCCTCCTCATTTCCACTCTGATTTTGGGAAGGGCAGAGGTTTCCAGCTGTACATCAAAACCCATTTCTTCTGCCTGAGCACAGAGCTTGACCTCATTCTGAGCTTCCCTTAAGTTGGCTGTGTGACTATGCAGTCAAGCTCTGATGTACAGTGATGGGTGTAAGCTTCAAGGTCGAAGTTTTTGAGAAGTACCAAGCTCTCATCTGTACTCTCTCCTTTTGCCAACTGAATGCAGACAACAAAGACAAGGCTTTAGGGAACAGTGGAGCCACAAGATAGAAGGAGCCCTGGGTCTTCAAATCACTGGATGGAGGAAAGTGTCATGCCAACCAGGGACACCTATCCTGGGTTGTGGGTGGGTAGAAATACATTTCTATTATGTTTGAGCCATTATACAGTTGTGGATCTATTTGGGATAGCAGCCAATATCACCAAATGAGGTTAAAGATCCTTCCATGGCAAAGGGAGTCTATATCTTCTTACCCAGAACCTCTCACCTCAAGGGAGAGAGAGTAGTGCAGGGAAAGCTTGGATGTCACAGGCCAGGAAACAGGTAGTCCCAGGGGCTAAAGCCCTGAGCGAGACAAGGAGCAGCAATGCAGAAGCTCAGCCCACGGGAACTCCTTGTGTCTAACTATGCCTCTGCGCAATGAGGAGTCCATTTCTTAAGTCGGATCAGAGAAAGTAGTCAACACAGAGGCTTTTTATAAATGCAGAAGAACTAGCAAAATAAAGAAAATCCATAAAAGTTTGCTTTGACAATATGAAAGTAATATGAATAAACAATCACAGCCATTACGTGAACTTCTCATTTAGTCTAATTACCATGCAGCACAATAACAGGATTTATCATGAAATATGTCAGATTTGCTTTGTTGTTAGTTTATTTCATCACAGTGCCAAACTTTGTACAACCTGCCCTGTTTGTTCATGTTGCTGCTCACAGCTTAAAAAACTGGAGGGAAACTTACTATCCTCCTGGCATAAACAGCTTTATGGCTGAATAAAATTTGAGAGCACCTCATCAGTACTTACATTTTGGGGGTTTTGTTAACTTGCTTTCGTTTTCGACCATGCGGACTGAATTGGAAAGGCGCTACGCAGCGAGACTGTTGCTGAGCCAGAGACCTGAGGCTTTTGAAGGATCCTGTGGTCTCAGCAAAGCCGGGTTGCTTCATGCCACACTCCTGGTCAGTCAGACAGGCTGGGCTTTGCCAATCAGTTTGACTTTTCTTCCAAGACCTCAGCATCCCTGTACATTTAATTAATTGCATGTATCACTTGCAATCTTACTTGTATATATTAAGAGCATAATAATATACCAATGACATTCAAGTGTCCTGGCAAAGCTCCTCTATATGAGCAGAAAGGGAAAATATCACACTCCAACACCAGGTGCTGCTAATACAATAATAACAGCATCCAACACTTACTGGGCAGATGTATGTGGCGGGCATTGTGCTGTTTTATATCTTAATGAATCTTTACAGCAATCCCATGAGGGAGGTAGAGTGGTTCACCACTTCCTCACCTACATTTTGAGAGGATATGGAGCTTCCCAAAGTCACAAAGCCTGGCTAACTGGGGCTAACTCATAGGGGAGGTCAGTAACCTTGTTCGCCTTCTCCAACTTCTCTTTGACACTCTTTCTCCTTTAGTACATCCTGAGAACATACCAGCCCTGGTTTAGGCAGAAGTGAGAGGCAGGAGAATTTATGTTTACTGCTCTCCCCTACTCACTGAAGATGTGGGGAGTATTGACATTGTTTTGAGGGTGAGGTAGGAGAGATCTCATTACATCTTGTTTCAACAATTATGTATTTAACAAATGTATTTGTATTCAACATGCATATGAGATCAATGTATATATAAAAATACATACATATATATAAAACAAATATATATACATATATATTTAAAAAATAGATACCACGTATTGGGTGCTGAGGGCAACCTTGTCCTCAACAAGCTTATGACCTACATGGGAAGGCTGAAGAGCCAACAGACAATTACAATACACTGGATAAGTGCTATGATGAGAGAAGCCTAGGCTGCTGTGGGAACCTCTAACCCAAATCTGGGGGCAGTTGGGGAAGGCTTCCTGGAGGAAGAGGCATCTATGCTGAGGCCTGTAGGCCAGGAGAGGCTAAAACAGGAGAAGAAAGAAGGCAAGAGAAGAGAGTTCCAGGCAGCAGAACCAGCACAGTGGTGTGGACCAGAAGAGACTGTTGCATATAGCCTGTTGACATTATACTGGCTTCACCAAATAAGCATGAAACAGCCCTTTCCAGAAAGTTCTCCCCTCTCTGCTTCAGTGCCTGATTTTCTCAACATTGATCCATTAACAAATATTTCTATCAATAAATGCATCAGATTTATTATTTACTACAGAGAAGGCATTGGGGGAGGCCTTGAGGAGAATGCCAAGAACTCTCAGACCCTGCCTCTGTTTTCAAAGAGTTTACCTGAGTATGGGTTTGGAACATTCTCAGAGGAAAAAAAAGAAAGAGAGAGAGAGCGAGAGAGAATGTTAACAGTAATGCAGACGTGAAAGGAGGAGGAAGAAAGATGGGAGGACGCAGCACTGACCTCGGACTTTAGACCCTGACTCAACCACACCCTCGCTATGCAAGCGGGCATGGGCGACCCAACCTTTAGGAGCTTCGGCTCCCCATCCATCACATTGGAACAATAAAAGGTCCCTTTCAGGATGATGGCAAGGATTAAATAGGGACTGCCTGTACACATTTAGCATGCTGCTCAGCACAGAGAAGCTCTCCATAAATGCTTTCGCCATGATGATATTATTATAATTAGAATGAATTCACCCCATAAATACGTGAGTGCCTCAGGGTGTTTTTGTACTTTTCATTTCAGGACTTCTGGCCACAAGCCACACCAGCCTTTGCCCTAGCACCTGACTCCCCTTCGCCCGTTGGATTCTACCCCCAAGTCGGCGGCATCTGGCCAAAGAAGCCTAACTCAGGAGCTCTGGGGAAGCTGGTTTGCCCATCTCACAAGCTGACCTCAGAGTCTCCTGGGCACCTCCCTAAATCTCCCTAGACTCTTTGTCTCACCCACACAGAAGATGGCTCTCTCCTGACCGCTTGCAGCCTACTGTCCTTACTCACTTGACCATTAATTGTATATCATCCACGAACATCCTTTACCATGTTCTGATGTATTATTGATTCTACAAATGCCTATAATATTTGCTAAGTCCACACTATGTGCTGGCAGCAGTTAGAGATGGCCTTGCTTAAGGGATAGACGATTATTACATGGGGTTGAAACAACTAGTCCTCAACTGTTATGGAGTGTGTGCTCAAATAGAATCAATAACCAAAAGCATATTTGTTAAAAAAAAAAAAAAAAAGCTAAGATCTAGTCAATCAGTTACTGTTAAAAAACAAGTAAAGACCTATGTGAGAGTTTTGAAATAATAACACTAAAAGCAACCCTTATGTATTTGTTTGTTTACTTAATTGATGGCCACTGTTGAGGATGTCTCCTGCGCTTTTATTTTTTAATTTTTACTATTATTACTATTTTTTTCTCCTGTGCTTTTAAACCCCGTGCCTGGGGAACCTGGAGCACCATTAGGAGAGGCTGGAGGATGACAGGGAGAGCAGGTTTGCTGGTAATGGTGAGACATGGTAGGCTTGCAGTTGCAGATAAGTTAACTTCAAGGCCTTGGTACGCCATGCAAATGAAAATGTCCAAATGAATCTGCTGGCAGTTTGGGAATGGAGTCGAGGAGAGAGGCCCGGGCAGAAGGAAATGCAAGCATCCTTTCCAGAGGGAATGACCACACTCTAAATAGAAGTCTTCTGGTGCCAGAAGTCCAAGGAAGGGGTATGCATTTGCCAGGGTGAGTAACACATCGCCAGGCCTACTTGGACGTCTTTACCCAAGTTGGAGAGACCTGGCTGAGACCCAAGAGGTCTGAGGCTACAGCCCCAGGGGCTTACCTTTCAATTTTTAAACATTTTAAACATTTCCTGTCTTAAAACATCATGTGAATTTTCCATTCCACTCCACGATACACAAATAAGATTTTAAATTACTTTTGAGTAAAACAGACTCTGCTGGATGACAGGCAGCATCCAGCCTGTGGCTTCACATAGGACAAATTATCCCAGGCATACCCACATAAAAGGGAGCTCACACTTCAGCTTGAAAAGCAAGGCATTCAGCAAGGAGCAAAGTGTTTTCTTTCTTCTCTCTCTCTCTTTTTTTTTTTTTGGCAAGAATGAGATCATGAGATTGGTTGGCAATAAACAGGACAAGCATGGGAGGGAGTGGGACCCCAGGCAGGGAAGTTTTGATGAGGGTGAGATCATCAGGAAAGGTCCGGTTGCTGGAAGGGTATATAGCCGAGGGGATTGCCTGGGTGACATCGGGTCTTGGGGCCTTACTGGATGGAGTGAGGACCTCAGAAGGGAGAACGAAGTGTTGGGAACCTGGGTCTTAGCAGTGCTATTGACCGTGAGTGGAAGGATGGGGAGAATGCCTGGGGCTGGGCCATCAGGGCACTGTGGGCACTGGGGCTCTGTGAACCAAGGACTCTCGGAAGTTATCGGCAGGGCCACTAACAGGCTGAGATTTCTCTCCAGACTGGAAGCAGATTGCCGGAGTTTCAGTCCCACGGCATATTTTACTGACAGATTGGGTGCGATCTTCCCCAAGGTGGGGGTGTTTCCAAAGCAGAGGGGGAAAGGGAGGCTGGGAGTGGGGAGGAGGTGGGGGAAGGCAGCCGTCAGCTTCGGTGTGGCTTTCGGACAGTTCTTGCAGATGTGGGCAGAGCAGCAACCACCAATTCTCTGAGCCTCTGGCGATTCACCCAACCTGGGGAGGAGCATGGGGGCGATGTGGATGGTACAAGAGGATCCTGAGAGGCTTCCAGACACAGAGCCTAGCCTCAGGATGGGTTTACCATGCGTGCGAAAGGAGCATCTCTCCTTGCACCAAATTAAACCCATTTGATCAAAATTTGTAATGCAGAAGAGCATAATTAAATTGAAGATTTTAATTAGGCACAGTTTTGATGAAACTTAACAGAGCCAGCAGGAATACTCTTGCTGTCTATTAGACATAATCCTGCCTGGTGAAGAGCTCTTTAGTTGACTGCCTTTAATGACTGCCCAGCGCTCAGCCTGCTCACTGGTGCTCCAGCCAGCCTGGAGGAGGTGGGGAAGGGAGAGGGACCTGGGGGTGGAGGAAGGAGTGGGGTGTGCCTCTGCGGGGAGGCAGCTCTTTTCAAAGGAATGTTGGTGCTAAACTTTAGGGGTACCCGATTATCCCCCTTTCATCTGTCACAGTGGAGAAATGGTGCAGAATGCTGTGGAGGGCTGTTTCCCAGCAATGAGTCAGGAAGGAGAGGGCAGGACTCCCCGCAGCCCAAGAGGCATCTCTGCTGGCCTTCTTTGCTAATTGCTCGCGCCTCTCAATATCACTTCACAAAGCTCGAATCTTCCACCGGCCTCCCAGCAGAAAAGCCAGAAAGAAGGCCTCTGGGGGCAGAGACCTGGGAAGAGCCCTCAGTCTGCCTGCCCGGACTTTCAGAAACACCGCATCACTGAAGGAATGAAGGAACGAACAGAGCAATAAATGAAGAAGTGATTCACCGTAGAACTCTGCTGACAAAGAGCAGGAGTTAAAAAGACATGGGCTGGTCGCGGCTGCTGCGTTTTTGCAAAAACAACCTGGGTTTCAAAGAGAAATTCTCCCTTCCCTCCTCATCTCGCCCTCCTTCCTTCCTTTATCCAAGTGATGTTTCCAGAGCCTCACTGAGGCAAGCGAAGTGCTCTCCCAGGCACTGCACCTTCTATGGCAAATATGTAAGAGTCCTAGTTCCCTGCCCTTCTGGAGCTAACAGACTAGTGGGACAGACAGGCAGTGCCGACGTATTTAAGAATTAGAAGCTCTGAGAAGGAATAATGGAACAGTCTTACTTTGGATGAGGCCAGGGTTCAGCAAACCACAGCTGAGGGACCAAATTTGCCTGTTGCCTATTGTTGTGAATAGATTTTTCTTGGAACACAGACACACCTGTTCATTTGCGTTTTGTCTGTGGATTCTTTTGCTTCAAAAGCAGAGCTGAGTCGTTGTGACAGAGACTGTATGTCCTGCACAGCCTAAATTATTTATTATCTGGCTCCTGAAGGAAAATGTGTGCCGACTCGGGCTTTGATGATCAGGGGAGGCCTCTCAAGAAAGAGCTTGAGCTCAGACCTGGAGGAGAAGTTAGCCTGTGAGGAGCTCCACGCAGGGGGAGGAACAGGAGTAGTGGCCCCACAGTAGGGAGGAGTTAGGTGTGTCCAAGTATCTGGAGGAAGGTCTGTTTGACTGGACAGTGATGATGGAGACACGAGGCCTGGACAAGTTACCAGAAGAGTGAAGGCCATTTCACTCTGACCCTTACCATTCCGACCTTGGAAAGGGATGTGGATATGAATCTAAGTGCCCTGGGAAGCCCCTGGAGGGTTTTAAGCAGGGGGGTGATGTGCTGTCATTTTTAAAGAGCCCTCTGGCTCCACTGGTCAGAGGGGCCTAAAGAAGAAACCATCCCTGCTCGGGTTCGATAAAGCAAGAGGTGGTAGATTGAGAGGCAGCTTGGATCAAGGTCACATCAGTGGAGGTGGAGACTCATGGGCAGATTTGGAATACAAATTGACAGGGTTTAGAAATAAATGAAGTGGTAGAGGAGGTAGAAGAGAGAGTGGTCAAGAAGGATCCCACCCAGCATTCTGGCTGGAGGGACTGGGGGAATGGTGATACCTTGTTGAGGTGGAGAAGACTGAGGTTGGGAGAGGAGTCTGGGTGGAATGATTTAAGAATTCAGTACTTTTTATCCTCCTTAAAATTGATATTTGTGTGAGACTCCAAGTAAAGATGACAGGGAGATAGTTGGATATATGACCCCGAAGTACAGATGAGAGGCCTCGGCTGAAGATAAAAATTTGTGAGTCATCAGCATACAGACTGTATTTAAGCACTGGGACTGGATGAGCTCACCTAGGATGGGAGGCAAAGAGGAAAGGAAAGGGACCCCATAGCTGGTGATTTTATGCAGGCTGCTTAGCTTCAGTTTGGCCTGTTACTCATTCATATTTATCAAAGCACTAGGCTGAGGGTAAATTACTGAAGAGACTTAATTAAGGAATATGCTTAAAGAAATGCCATGAATTATTCTGAAGCATATGCAGCTACTCTCAGATGATCCCCCACAAAAGGGTAGCAAATGAAGAGCCTTACATCCCTTTATATAAAGAAAATATAAGTAGCATGTGCGCTGTTTGAATGGTTTCCTTTTCTGAACATTTATACAACCTTCTTCAAGTTGACTGATAGTTGAGTTGTTTAAAGTGGTGGTTCTCAGTCAACAGCTTCCCAGCAGAGTCATCTGACCAGCTGGTTAAAACTACAGATTCCCTGGGTTCCCACCCAGAATGATTTGGTAGGTCTGGGCTAAGATCCTAGGAATCCTATTTTTAATGAAAATTTTAGGAGATTCTGATATGGGAAACCCATGGTTTAGCATCTGGTAACCACACTTTTCCCAGATATTTCAAAGGCAAACTTGAGATTGCCCCACCCAAATAACCATATCTTCTGAACTGACAAGGATCTGCATTTGTGAGGTTGGGGGGAGATATAAAGATTGTGTTGTACATACAACAGAATCATTGAGTTACCACGTTCCTGCTTCCTTCCTCTTCCTCCTCTTTCTCAACACCTCACTAAGGCCTCAAGATCTTAGTTCATAAAAATACTTCAATCAACACACATATGTATACAACACTCCCACACACACATACAATGTCTTTCTGTCTCTTTCCCTCTCTCTCCCTCTTATGCATGTGCACACACACGTCCTCTATGTGTCTTTGCCAACGCTGCCTTGGCTCAGGTCCTCAGCAACTTTCAATCAAGCTATTAGTTTCCTAATCAAGTAACAGTTTCCTAATTGCTCTCTTTGCTAGTCAGGTCAATACCAGCTGTAGTCCCTCCTCCAAATTGCTCCTGGAGTTATCTTTCATATACCGAATCTGATTCCTTCAAGCTCCTACCTTGTGAGAAAACCCTCTGTTTGGCTCCTCATTGCCTACTGGGAAAAGTCCAAACCCCAAGTCATGGCATTCAGTGACTGCTAGAGAGTGACACTGATCTCCTTTGTGAGCAAGGCTTCTGCCATTCCTGTTACCCATTCACTACTGCCCATCCACGTTTACCCATCGACTCCAACCCATTCACACCTGCTATTCACACCTGCCCCTTCACATCTGCTCAACCACGTCTGCCCCTCTACAGCCGTCTATCCACACCTGTCCACACACACTCACCCATGTACACTTATCTATTCACACCTGCCCATAAAACACCTGTCCATACACAACTCCATGTCTTGGTCTGAAATCCATTTATTCCTATCAATACCTTAACTCTTACTCATCCTTTTTTTTTTTTTTTTTTTTTTTTTTATTCATGAGAGACAGAGAGTGAGAGAGGGGCAGAGGGAGAAGCAGGCTCCCAAGGAGCAGGGAGCCCGATGCGGGACTCGATCCCAGGACCCTGAGATCATGACCTGAGCCGAAGGCAGTCGCTTAACCAACTGAGCCACCCAGGTGCCCAACTCTTATTCATCCTGAGTGAAGATCCAACTCAGGTGCTCCCTTCATTCTAAAGTCTGCCTTAGCTCCAAAGGCAGAGCATGATACTTTCCCCTTGTTCTCAAACTAGCAACTGGCACATATCTTGACTGAAACATTTACCATAGTGCATTGTGATTATTTGTTTCCTTCTCACCAATCCCCAATTCCTAAATCAAACTGAAACTATTCATCTTTATTCATAGTGCTTAGCTCAAATCCCAGCTTAAATCAAGTCCTCGAGAAACACGTTGAGGAATTTTCCTCCCTTTTGCCTCGCCGTCAGGTTCTCAGTAAGCTGAGTTCTTGAGGTTGATCATTGTGCCTGTCTGTGGTAGCCCATCTTCCATCTTCCATTTGTTGGAGGCTAGGGAAACAGATAGCTGAGCTTCTCAGAATTTTGTGAAAAACAAGAGTTCATGGGTTACTGGAGGGCAACGGAGTGACTCTCTTTGAGTAGAGTGCTTCAGATTTAGTGTGAGGTTTTCCTGCCCCCTCACATCTTGCTTCCTTCTGGGTTCTCAGTTGTGTTCTGGTGATTTAGGCTGCTGCATACCAATCTTCAGACTATCAGGAAGTGTATATTATGCACACCCCAAGTAGAACCACATTGTTCATTGTCTTCATTCCCCAAAATTAAAGTAGAGGACAATGCAGATGAGAGGCCATGAAAATTCCCAGGAGGTGTCCTTAACCTAGAGCCCACAGGTGGACTTCAGGCAAGCCATGAGTCCTTGCTATGTTGTATATGACATAGGTGTGCACATACGCACATGCATGTGGATTCTTCTGGGGTAAGTTTCCTAAGTTTTATGAGTCCCATGGGGCCTGAGACCTATGGAGATAAGACCTGCTAACTTAGACTATATTTTGGGATCTTTTTTTTTTTAATGCCTATCTTTGAAATTAGCACACAAATCTTAAAAGGCCATGGGAATGCGAATTATTTCAGTGCTATATGTGGACTCCCTTGTTCTCCGATCTTTTCAAGCATCTCCAGATTCGCTTCCTTCACCTATTATTTTAGCCTCTAAGTCAGGAGAGAGCAAGGCGTTATCATTTCTAATGAGTCTTGTAAATAAAGCTGGCTTCTGCTGTATTAGATCACTGTAAAACAATTCCCTGAGGCCTAAAGGATTAAATAATAGAAGAAAATGCTCTCTACTAAACCAGGCAGATGATAGAAAATATTGTTGCTGCGGTAATTTACACAGATTATTCCATGACAAATTGGTTGTTTCAGCCAATCATGTTGATCACTAAAACACTGTGCAGGTTTTCTTCTGAGTTTGGAAATGTTGCAAATGCATTATAAGGCCCAGGGTCTTTGTTACTGACTCACCAGCAAATGCACTTTAAAAATGCTCAGTGGTCTTAAAGCCAGAGCAAGCATGTTTTGCTTACAAAACAGTTGTTTTCAGTCTTCCACGAAGAAATTGCCAGGATTCATTTAACAGTTTTTGAGCAGAGCTGCGACCGAGGTCACCTGGGAAAAGGACATAAGATGACACACGATGCTTGATGGCCTGAGTGGCTTCACCTCTCCTCCAACTCCCACTGTCCCTAATCTGTTCTTCCTCAGGTCTTTCCATCTCATTAGATGATGCCCACTCCCCCAGTTGACCTAAGAGGAAACTATGGGCACCATCTTGACTCCTCTCTCTTCTCATTACCCACTCCTAAGTCCTATTGAGTTTACTCCCTATCTTCTCATATCTTCCCACTTCCTTTGGTTCAGATCACGGAAATCCTTTGTCCGGGTGGTAGCAGAGGCTTACTGACTGGTGTCCCTCACTCGGACCTGTAACACCTTTACTCTATAAACAAGAGCCCGTATCCTTTGCAGGTATCTAGATGCCATGTGCCCATCTTCCTACTGGGCACAGTGTGGGGTGGATAGTATTTCACATATCTGTCCATTCCACCCTAGCCTGTATTTCATAATCCATCTTGGGATAGAGTCCACTTATCTGCTGCAAGTTATGGGCCTATGGAACCAAGTTGAGACCATGCTGCAAGGATTCAGTCACTGGTTTCTGTGACAACAACAGGTTTAAAGATTCATTTTGAGAAAAGCCTTCTTTGGTAGCAATGATTTTTTGGTTGCCTATTCCCAATCTCTTCCCCTACCCCTCACTCCCCACCCCCAGGGAAACTCCTCTTTCCTTTTCTGACGTCCTGGTAAGACTGTCAATCACGGTGTCCCAGCCCCACCATAGGAACTATCTGTGACCCAGACTGGTCAACCCATGTGTCCCCCACTTCCTGGGCCACAGTGACTGGCTCACATCTGGGCATGGAACCAGGCCAGGCCAATCAGAGCCCCTGGGATTGATAATTGAACACAGGAAAAGAGAAATCCTCTTTCCTCTGAGGTTGCTAAGCTGGGAGGATGTCGATATGTGGCTGCTGGTAGCCATTATGCCACTGGTGAGATCATATCTGCAAAATGTAGTCAATCAAGACAAGTGATAGTGGTGGAGGTGATAATGGTAATAATGGTGATGGTGGTGGTGAAGGACAAGATTTACTGAGTGCTACCCACATGCAACCAGCTGTTCTCAATACTTTACATGTATTAACTCATTTAATCTTTAAGGAGCTTATACTTATGATTGTTATTATCATGTTGCAATTATTATTGCTATTATTATCTTTACTTCACAGATGAGGAAACTGACACTGAGAGATTAAGTAACTGAAGGTTAAAAAAGCTAATAAGGGCGCCTGGGTGGCTCAGTTGGTTGGGCGACTGCCTTCGGCTCAGGTCATGATCCTGGAGTCCCGGGATCGAGTCCCGCATCGGGCTCCCTGCTCGGCAGGGAGTCTGCTTCTCCCTCTGACCCTCCTCCCTCTCATGCTCTCTGTCTCTCATTCTCTCTCTCTCAAATAAATAAATAAAATTTAAAAAAAAATTTAAAAAGCTAATAAGTCAGGAGGCATGACTTGAAGCCAGGTAGCCTGGCTCCTGAGCCCATGCTCTCAACCGTTTTACTCTGCTTCCTCTAGTAGTGTTGACCAAAGAGGAGAAAGGGGAGGGAGACACCAGCCCCCAGGACACTGTGGAGCCCTTGGAGATCCAGCCACGTCCGAACCCAGGACTCCTGGATCCTCAGCAGTGACCCAATATATTTCCTTTACTTTTCTAAAGCCAGTTTGAGTTGGATTCTTATCCGTTGCAACTTGCTTAAAATCTTCTGCCTTCCATCATCTCACATTCTGTCTCTTGTCTTACTACTTTGCCTTAAGCAATAATAATTAAAACAAATACGTGAGAACGTTGTAAAAATTTGAAGACTACAAAGGGACATCATGAAGATATCTTAGAAGAAGATGTCTTCAATCAAGATATAAAATTTGCATGTGGTACAACCAATTCGAGAGAATTATTATTTTTGTTTTCTTCCAGTCTTTTTTCTAATCATTTGCATATGCCCATATACACAGAGAAGCTTGTATATATGTTCCTTATCTTTCTTTTTTCACCTAACACTGTATCATGTGCATTCTCCCTTGTTAAATATTTTCAAAAACACGATTTTAATGACATCTTAATTTGTATGTGTGCACGAGTATGTCTTTCCATCAACTTCTATAGGCTTCCTGGTGCTTGACTTTTTTCCTGCTTTAACCTTCTGCTCTGGAAACAGGAATGATACCAAAGGCTGTGAGGACAAGCTTGGCTTCTGCCTATGTTTCTTGGCCTGTGTCTTAGGGTCCAGGGCAAGGGTAACCAGCCCTAGAAGGCACATCAGCCTTTGCCACAGCTCAGCCTACCAGCCAGGAAGGGGACCATCGGACACATCAGAGGCAGAGGCCATGTGCTACTGCTCATCCTTCTGCCCATGAGCAGAAGCCAGAAAGGCTCTGCAGCCAGTGGACTGGGAATCAGGCGTGCAGAGGGAGAGGCCCAAGCTTCTGTCACAGATCAGCAAGCAGAAAGCCAGGATGGCTCGGCAGCTCCAGGCGTGATTTATTCTAAGGCATGCCGAGTTACCAGTTAGCACAGTAAGAAACCTCTTGTTCCTGCCTTTTTAACTCCACACATCAATAACAATTTGCTTGGCAAAGCCCCGGGTGCTGGATCTAAATATGCAAACCACCAGTGGGAAACACAAGGACAACGTGGAGAAATTAGATGTAAAATATCAAATAAACTCTTTTCACTGTATCCCTCCCAGTTAGTGCTGTAGAAAGGTTCATAACATTTATGAACCATTAAATGCCACATAAATGACTAGTTATTGATGTGTGGATGAGAGAAAATGAATGGGAAGAGCAAAAATAGCACGACTGTGTATGATGCAGATGTCAGTCTTGTATTCGATAAATCTCTGGATGTCACCCCAAGCCCATTGCAGGAGTGAATTAAGAAGATAGGCTTGAAAAAAAAAAAAAGAAGAAGAAGAAGAAGGAGAAGAAGATAGGCTTGAAACCCTCCAAAAGGTACCTAAGGTAAAGGCTAGAGACAGAAGGGGCTCTAGGTGGTCTGTAGCCAAAAGGAGAATGTGAAGGCAGAGTTCAGAACAGGGCAGTCATTCCAAGTCAAGTATAAGCGCAAAAGCAGAAGCATCCACCCATCTATCCATTCACCCATATTTCATTATCTATCTATTATACCACTGCTATTACAACTATTAATTACTCAATTTTGGACTTACTATTGATTACTATCATTTATTGAGGGCTAACTTTGTGTTAGGTATTGCACAAAAGACTTTACTGAGATCATCTCATTTAATCCTCATGACCATCCTTTGAACTGAGTGTTTTTATCAGTACCTCATTGATGAAAAAGCTGAGAGCTTGAATGACCTGTGGATGGTCTGGCAGACAGCATGGGTCAGACCCACACACCCAGCGATACAGCCATTCTCTCCTTGATACTATAGCTGTTGAGTTCCTACCATGTACCAAGCTTTGGATTTGGCACTGGGGCTGCAAAGGAACCTTGGACATGGCCCCTAAAACACTACTGCTGGGGTAGATGAGACTGAAATTGACTAGATGAGGCTTTGGAGTCAGAGGGCTGGTAGTTCCAGAGGTTGTCACTGGAATACCTGAAAAGCAGTGTTCAGAGGGTCATGGTGACCTTGGGAAGAGACACCTAACTCTCCTTGGGTGGATGGGGGTAACTCAACCTAGATCTTGAAGAATGAGTCATATTCATGAGGCAAAGATGTGGGAAACATAGCATGTGTGGGGCAGGGGGGAGCACAAGCAAAGACAACAATAATGAAAATATTAGAACATTGTAGAAATTTGGAAAATGCAAAAAAAAAAAAAAAGAAGAAGAAGAAGAAAAGAAAAAGCAAAGATTGTAAAGAAAATAAAATTCGCATGGTGGCGTGAGGAGTACAGCTGTAGCAAGCTATTCAGAGACAACTCAGCAGAAGTGAGAGGATTGGGAACCAAGGCATCTCCTGTACCAAGCTGTGCGTGTTTACCTCCAACTTACCACAACTGAGAGCTTAAAGGTACATAGGAAGCAGTGCCATCATGGAGTTGACCACTAGACAGCGGGCCTTCCCTGTGGCCCCCTACCTGGACTCTCCCCCACTTCCCCTCCCCCAGTCTCATTACACTGCCTTTTTGTATTTGCTTCACTTTATCACAACACCTATCACTGCAATACTATACGAAATTTTTTCCTCTTTACCAGTTTACTGCCTCTCTTCCCACTAGAATATCAGCCCCAAAGGGGCAGAGATTGTGTCCATCTTATTCTCTGCTCTTTCCTCGGTATGTAGAATAATGTTTGGCATCTGATAGACCCTCTCTACTGGTTGAATAAATAAATGAACCCAATAGGGAACAAGAGGAAGATCCTGTTGATAGTGAAAGGTAGGAACAGTGGAAGTTCTGTTAGTCAGTCAGACTAGGCTCCTGTCAGTCACCTGGGACTCAGGGTTTCTCCCTCATCACTTTTAAGTGGTTTGGAGTCAAAATCACTTCCATTTCCCTTGAATGGCTTATGGAGCATAAGAAGTGGTCGCAGGCCTGCCATCCAAATGCTTCCTTCCATCCACCTTCAAAGGCTGGCAGGCAAATACCTTGCTCTTGGCCAACATTTCCCCCTCCGGTGCCCATGGCAGACATTGCAAATCAATCATAGCAATTTTTCTCATAGCCTTAGAATCCTTGTCGATACCCTACTCCAGACAGACACTGCTAATCGATAGGAGGTGGCATTAGAGATGACACTTATTCTTCCTCCTGAGCGTGAATAAAACTAAACAGATGTGAGAAAGAATCATATAAGTAAATGTAAGGAGGAAGGGACAAATCTATATTCCGAGGAAATATTGTAAGCTCTATGTCTTCTGACTTTCCCAACAATGACAAATAGAATAGCTCGGAGGCAATATAATACAGTGATAATGAACATAAGCACTGATGTCAAGCTGGTTGCAATGCAGTTCCAGTTTTGTGGCTTCCTAGCCTCGTAGTTGTGAGCAAGTTATTTAACCTCTCTGAGCCTCAGGGTCCTCTTCTGTAGAATAAAGAACCCTATCTAAATCATTAGGTTGTTGTGGAGAAAACAATAAAATCATCCATACACAGCACCTAGTCCTGTGCCTGGGACACAGTATGTGATCAAGAAATACTGATTTTTTTTTTTCGAAATTAAGATTTGTACACATAACATTAACCAGGGGCTGGATCTTGAACTTTGGAAACACTTAAGCTGAAATTGGTCCACGACCCCATATAATACAAGATCATTTTCCACTCAAACTCAAATAGTTTTCTATTTCCCTTTTCCATTTTTTATTCATATTGAAACCACTATTGTAAAAACATTAAAGAAAATGTCTTAAACAATAAGCACTCACCCACAATCACAGCCCTTTTATACAACTCATTTCATTTCGCACATTCCTTTCCAGTTTTTTCCCAAATGTAGGTAATTTTTAAAATCTTGGTCTTCCTGTTTGTTTGTTTGTTTTCTATTAGCACTCTGATCCCAGAGATTTAATTTTTAGGCCTCTGTCCACCACTTTGTTTCCAGGTGCCGGTCACTTGGTCTCTCTCTGACTTAGTGCCCTCATCTGCCAAATGGGGGTAACAACACATTTGTTGCTGACTTACTTCATAGATTGTTGCATGGGCCAAATGAGAAAATGGGTATGAAAATAGCTTTCTGGTTAAAAAAAAGAGCGGTCTTCACCACCTCAAAGGAGCATTAATCTATAGGAGTAAATTAAATGATAAATGTGAAGGAACTTACATAAATGTTATTATATGAAATGAGCAGGGGCCAAATGTTGAAATGTAAATATAAAGGAAATTAGAAAATAATTCTGTAAATCTCAGAATTGGTTTAAAGTCCTTCAAAAGTGATAGGAATTTCACTTAAGTAATTCTCTTCAGTGATTACTGTAAATTGTTGGATTCCATTGCTTGGTTTTCTTTTTTCTTTTTTTCCACAGAACAGTTTAGATTCAGAGGCCTTTTTTGTTTTCTACCTTCAAAAATAATACAGTATCCCTCAGGGTCCTCAGATATTTAGGGAACCTGCTGAACAAAATGACCTATGTAGTAAAGAAAAATGACCTAGGTAGTAAAGAAAAAATATCAAATAATTCACAGGCAAGAGTAGATGTACACACAGACTTGCATGAAACCCAGACATCAACAGTCACTTCACCTTCTTGGAGCTTCTCCAAAGGAATCTCCTCACATCAAAGGATTAGTGAACAATGTTGAGTTAACTGAGTATCTCACAAGAGAGATGACGGAGAGAGTTTACCACAGCAAACAACTCAAAATACTCTACATCGCTCAAGAAATGTTCTTGGTACCTCTCAGAACATCGCTTTCCAGTTTATTCCAGTTAGATTATGAACCATAAAATTGATTGATAATCTAGAATGAAAAAATGTCCAGTTGCAAAATAAATTTACACACGATATATATTCATGTGTTATTGGGTCTCCATTTTTTTTCTGTCTTCTATTGACTTGGTAAAATCAACTGGTCCTGCCTAAGTTATCAGTCAGGGTTCTATCAGGATAAAAGTAATTCTTTAACAAAGAAGAGAAAGAACTTTGATTTGTCTTAGCCAAGTCCATCCTACCTCCAAAATAAAAAAAAAAAAAATTAAGATCTATTTATTTTAGAGAGAGACAGAGAGCTAGAAAGAGCATGCGAGTGAGCAGGGGGAGGGGCAGAGGGAGAGGGAGAGAGAGAATCTCAAGCAGACTCCCTGCTGAGCATGGAGCCTGAGACCAGGCCTGATCTCACGACTCTGAGATCATGACCTGAGCCAAAATCAAGAGTCGGCCACTGAACTGACTGAGCCACCCAGGCACCCCCAAAGTAAAATATTTTACTTTCCCCAACATGGCAGGAAACATTGTAGGAAACACCATGGCTTTGGAAAACAATCTGCTTGGGTGAAGCAGAAGGTTCAGTTCACATCAACAGTTCGTTCTGCTATTGTAGGAATTGTTCAAGGGCATATGTGGAGTGGAAGAACTGAGTGCTGCCTCCCATGGGAATGCAGATATGAGCGCAGAGCCGGGAATACAACTCCACATCATAATACAAGCTCCCCCTGGTATTTGGGATGTGTCTCCCTTTGCTTAACACAGCCTCTGTTCTCACATCCCAGCCTGGGAGTTTCCTCCGGAATGCTGAGGGACAAGGCCTTCATGGGACATCTGATTCCTATGGGAGGTAAATTGAGTTATTTATTTATTTATTTATTTATTTATTTATTTATTTATTTACTAGTTGTGCAAGAGCACATGGGAGCAAGGGCTGACTGGCTGTTTGAACGGACCCCATCATTCCTGTCCTTTGGCCTGCAGCTGCTTGATGAGGTCCTTCAGATTATCATTGCTGGCACTCGGGAAGTGGGAAGCAGAAGTGAAGTCACTTCTTGTTAGCTGACCTGCAACCATCCCTGTATCTTCCAGTGGATCCTGCACTTTTGTTTCTCCAGCTGAGACCCTTCCTTACTTTTCCAGCAAGGTCTTGTACCTTCTAGCCCTCTTTCTCAGCCCTGCAACTGAAGTCATCCTTTCCCGCAATGTGCAGAGACCTCCAACATGGGAGAAACTGTATTAAGCACGTTAGATCGATTATAGCTTTCATAACACCCACTCTGGCCCTAGAGAGAAGTATTATTTTCAACTTGTTTTGCAGATGAGGATACTGAGGCTCATAAATACCAAAAGACCAGGGCATGGGGGCAGAGATGAGAATTCAGGCCAGGCCTGATGCTTCCCAGTGTAGACTCTTAACACCCTGCTAACTGGCATATAAGCGCCCAGCCCCATTCTCTCCTGGTGGGTAATTCCACCAATGTTGACTGAGCTCCTGCTACCTCGTGCTGGCCTTGTGGGGGCAGCAGGAGAGATGTGACATGTCATGTCTTTCAAGAAGCATCCAGTGATCGCTTCAAGCACTGATTTGGAGCAAGAAGCTTGTAGCCAGTTGGAAATGTGTTCGTGGTCAAAAGAGATGCTCCCACCTCTGAGATGGATCCAGAGCCATCCTCAGGCTTGCTGTTAATGCCGCTCACTAAACACCTACAAACTCCGCTCCACAGGCCTGACGTACCTCTATTAGAGATGCCATCCTTTGGGCAGAGGTGCCCGTAACAGCATGGGGTGCGGGGTCTTGGGGTCTCTGATTGCCTGAGCCAACTTCCCCCTGGTGCCCAGAGATGCAAAGATTGTGTCTACACAGACACACAGAGGAGGGTTTGCAACCAGGCTTTGAAAAGGCACTGGTGAGCCCTGCGTGTGATTTGGGGGGATGGGGTGGCAAGAGAAGGCCCCCACTAAAAGTATTAGCTTTGAGGAGGGTGGAATGACAAGTGTCGGCTTGATGGGTATGAGCCTTGTGGGGCAATGTTTGGAACTAGGTAGACCTGATGGTTGCACAACATTGTGGATGTACCAAAGGCCAGTATGATGTTGACTATAACATGGTTAATTTGAGATGGTGTTTTATTACGTATGCTATATTATGTTTTGTTATTGTCTTTCACCTCAATAAAAAAAATAAAGTTAAAAAAACAGGCTTTCCCTAAGATGTCCATCGACAGATTAATGGATAAAGAAGACGTAGTGTATATATATAATGGAATATTATGCAGCCATCAAAAGGAATGAGAGCTTGCCATTTGCAATGACGTGGATGGAACTGGAGGGTGTTATGCTAAACGAAATAAGTCAATCAGAGAAAGACATGTATCATATGACCTCACTGATACGAGGAATTCTTAATCTCAGGAAACAAACTGAGGGTTGCTGGAGTGGTGGGGGGTTTGAGGGATGGGGTGGCTGGGTGATAGACATTGGGGAGGGTATGTGCTATGGTGAGAGCTGTGAATTGTGCAAGACTGTTGAATCACAGATCTGTACCTCTGAAACAAATAATACATTATATGTTAAAAAAAAAGAAGAAGAAGAAGATGGCAGGAGGGGAAGAATGAAGGGGGGGAAATCAGAGGGGGAGATGAACCATGAGAGACAATGGACTCTGAGAAACAAACTGAGGGTTCTAGAGGGGAGGGGGTGGGAGGATGTGTTAGCCTGGTGGTGGGTATTAAGGAGGGCACGTTCTGCATGGAGCACTGGGTGTTATGCACAAACAATGAATCCTGGAACACTACATCAAAAACTAATGATGTAATGTATGGTGATTAAAATAACCATAAAAAAGTTAAAAAAAAAAACAGGCTGTCCCTGCCGAGTCCATAGCACTTGCAATGCTGTTGTTCGGAGTGGCCCAACCCTTGTCCCCCTACCTCCCTGCAGCTGGTGCCCACCAGGACCCTTTGACCAGGACCTCTGTCTTGTCTGAAGCAGGGAGAAGGTAGCTTCCAGCCCTCCATTTCTCTCTCATGTTCTCTTCACTGTAGGAAGAAGCGTGCCTTCCCGATTTGGTGAGGTTGGGAAAAGGAAGCAGACCCTCTCATGTCCTTGTCTTAAGGACATCCATGGACCCAGTTAGCAGCTCTGGGTTTATAGTGTTACCAGTTATTGTATACAAAGGGACCTGAGGCCTTTCCAGCACGGTCCAGAGCTATCCCTTCCTCCCCAGCTGCTCCCTGAGCCACTGCCGGTCACCAGACCTAAGCGCACCTCTCCATCTGTGTTCATGTTCACGGTCTCCTGTGCAGGATTTTATTGGCCAGTTTCCCTGGGTAGGGCTTTTCTTTAGGGAACATCCTACCCACTTCCTTGTCCACCTTGAAATTCTTAGTGTTCAACAACAACCACCAAAAAATGACATGAAGCTATTTTGTAGCAAAAAAACCCACCACCACCACAACAACAAAACTGCATTTATTGATTGCCTTTATATCAGTTTGCATTTTAAATTCCAGGCAAAGGGACCTTCTCACCGTCAATCACCAGCTGCTTTGGCCCCATTTGTCCTTCTAGGCCGACGCAAGCAGGACTGAATGTTTAGAAGGACAAGTAAGCGTGCTCTTGTGAAATCTGTCATGTTCAGAAATCTGGAACTTCAAAGGAAAACAAAAAGACCTTTGCATTCTCTTCCTTAGTTTGAGTTGTTTCTTCTTTGGAAGCTAATTTCTTCTAATTGTAATCACAAGAGAAAGGAGGTTTGAGCAATTATGCTATGAATCTGATCTGCAGAGGCAGCCCACAGGGATGCCTTTTTCCTCAGGATCTATCATTTTGGCCAAAATCATCTGGGCAACTTTCACTCCTTCTAATTTATTCTGCCTATGGAGACCTTGTTAATCATGCCAAAAATGTTTTACATTTGTATAGCCATTTTAGATTTTTTCCAAACCCTTGTGATTAACCCATTAATCATCTCACTTGATCTTTACAAATCTCTAGAGAGGTGTGTAGAGAATGGACTGAGATCATGCATTACAGATGAGGGAAGTGAGTCCCAGAGAGGTTAAGCAACTTGTCCAAGGTCACACAGCTTTCCAGTCAGAGAAAACCAAATCTAGAGACCATAATTCCAATCCTCTAGCTTTTGATTCAGGCTGGATCAAAAACATGGATCATTGCCCTGCTGGTCTACACCAGAAACCCAACTATGAAAGTTCTAAGAAGTGAAATTCCACCTCTGGACATACTCAGTTCTCTGTCTTCATTAATATTTGACTTGGGCACCACAGTTATTCTTTTAGAGTTACGTCTATCATGTTGGTGACTTGTTGTTCTCTTTGCCATCTGCCTGATGCTTACAGAAATTAGAGGATGGAGGAGTTATTTGGGCAAATAGTCCTTTGATCTGTTTTAAATGGAATCCTATTTACAAGATACACTTCACTTCTTTTGATGTGCAGCTCACTAATTAGCTCACATCTGAGAGCAGGTTCCCTGGGAGAAAAAAAATTAATTAGCTCATTCCATCTCGAAAAGGCACAATTCTTGAACTAATTATGGTATTTGAATGATTAATCTCCTTTAAATACACATGTGTTCAGGAGTTTTACAGTTAGGAAGAATGTATAATGAGAAAGATGACAGAAAGCAAAGGGAAAAGGAACAAGGTAGCAATTCGAGGTAAAAATCTTGCCCTTGAGGAACAGGGAGAAAGTTTAGAGATTCGTTATTATCCACGTAGAATATCATTAATTTGCAAAATGGTGGAGTGTACAAAGTTTGTTCTGAACCATCCTCAATTCTAATTTTTTCTTCTTTACTAGCCTCTGGTGGCCAATGTCTTCAAGATCATTGAAACTATATACGTGAAACGGCTGTCAGAGAGAGAGAAAGAGGGAGAATGAGAGAGAGTTATTTAATTCATATTAAATTGCTTTTTAAAAAGATTTTATTTATTTGAGAAAGAGAGAGAGCACGCACAAGTTGAAGGGAGAGGAGGGGAGAGGGAAAAGCAGACTCGCCGCTGAGCAGGGAGCCCGATGTGGGGCTCAATGCAAGGACCCTGGGATCATGACCTGAGCAGAAGGCAGACGCTTAACCCACTGAGTCACCCAGGCGCCCCTGATTTATATTAAATTGTTAATGACTGATGTCATTTTCTACCAAGCTTTACTCCTCCCACAATTATTTACTCTTTAATAGGAAGCTGAATGAGTGATCCTCTATTTGTGGACTGTAGAAGATGGCATATATATCCCTTTCTAATTAAGTGGCAGTGGCTACCTGATTCACGCCACAGCCTATAGACAATAGATTTGTGAAAAATAATGCTGTGATACATCATTGTTTCAGGGTTGTGGGGTTCTTATCTCACTGAGTCAAAGAATGAATCTCGAAGACAAAAGGATGAAGTGAAGTGAAAGTTTACTGCGAGAAGATGAGAACAGAAAGGAAAGAGAAACTCTCTAGGGTGAGAGGGGTCCCGAATGGGTTGCCACCAAGGGCTTTTATGGCTAGTCTTTTATAAAAAATTGACCAGGGAACTTGACAAGTATCTCATGTATAACATTTAAGACAAACAAGGTGGATTTGCAAATATTATGAGAATATCTCATCTATATTTAGAACAAACAAGGTGGATTTGTCATGTTCCCTTCTTTCTGGTTAATATCCATTGTCTGTAACACTTCTCCACACCTGGGATTTCTGTGAGCCTGATTACGTAGCCCCCTACCTGTCTCTCCTGACCTAGCGTCACCTTACTCGTTGTGATGTCTGCCATGGGCACAGAAATTGGGAAGTTGCTATATATAAATCATGTATCTACCATCCTGACTGTAGCTGGGATAGTAGGGAGAGCTTTTCAGGGTTCATGAAATCACACTGTACAGAGTATCACATGTTCTACTCAAAAGTTTGGGCACCACTCTTGATATTTCCAAGGAGTGTTTTTCTTTACTTCAACATTATTCTATACATCCCTTGAGAATAGAAACTATTTCTTTTTGTATCTCAAGGGTGTGGCTCTGAGTGGGCCCTAAATAAATATTCGTTGAAAAAGCACAAAGGAGGTAACATAGTAGTGTGGAAAGAAATGAGTTACAAAATAAAAGTTTAAAGCTGAGCAAGGCTGAAGGAATATAACAGACCTGTATTAGAGTTCTCCAGGGAAACACAATCAATAGGACTGATCTGTCAATCTGCCTGCCTATCTATCTATCTATCATCTATCTATCATCTATCCACCTATTTATTTATTTACCTATTTATTTTTTTATTATGGAGAATTGGTTCATGCAGCTATGCAGGCTGAGAAGTCCCAAGATCTGCTCTCTGCAGGCTGGAGACCCAGGAAAACGCATGGGGTGGTTCAGTCCAAGCCCAGAGGCCTGAGAACCAGGGGAGCTGATGGTGTAAGTCTCAGTCCAAGGGCAGGAAAAGACGATGTCCCAGCTTAGCGGTCAGGCAGAAGAGGGATGAAATCTCCTTCCCTCCACCTTTGTTCTATTTAGGCCCTCGATGGATTGGAGGGATTAGATGATGCCCACTCATGTCAGGAGGGCACTCTGCCTTACTGAATCCACTGATTTAAATGCTAATTTCATCCAGAAACACTCTCACAGACACACCCAGAAATAATATTTAGCCAAATATCTAGACACTCTGTGATTCAGTCAATTTGATACATAAAATTAACCATCACAAGACCCCCTTGGATGAGCTGGTAACTGAAATTAAGCACAGATTTTAGCTCTAATCATCCTGGCAGCCAACACAAAATGAGCAACATGTTTGGTTATAGAGTTCTCATGCTATAATTTAAAAACCTATACAAGTCCATCTGGAGAAACAACATTTTTCCTGTCACTGAGTCCTAGGAGAAATGTATCATGTGGCTTATCCTTATTGCAGACCACTGAGTAATATAACAGCCAATATTTTTGAAAAGGATTCTGCAAATGATTCAGCAATATTTTTTAAATGACGTTTTTGTATCAATTCTCTTAGAAATAGAGGAAATAGCTTTCAGTTGTGGCTGAAGATATTTCTGGAATAATGTAAAACAAAGTGGTACGGGAGGAGGGTGGCCCTTGGAACTCTCAGCCCCACCCCTGACTCTTAGCTGGGCGGCAGCCTTCTCTGTGAGCCTGTTCCTTGTGCCTTGCCTTTTGTTCAGGGCCTTGCTGTGCCCCGGGATGGAGTTGCCTCTCTCACTGTCAGCTGGAGTCTGAGTCTGCCCTCCCACAGGGAACAACGTCCTCCATCTCAACCCCAGCAGATAATCCAAGGCACAGTGCCACACAAAGAGCAGGATGCGGGCCCCCCTGCCTCCGACTCCCACATTCACATGCCCTTGGGTAAGTCATTTTTTCTCTCTGGGTTTCACTTTCTTACTTGTAAGGTGTAGAGAGTTGTATTTCCAGAGGTCGTCATACTTTTTCTATAAAGGTCCAGATAATAAATATTTCAGGCTTTGCAGCCCACACATTTGAGTTTGCAACAACTCTAATCTACCATTACAATGTGAAAATACTCATAGACAGCTTGCAAAGAAATGTGTGTAGCTGTGGGCCAATGCAACTTTATTTATAAAAACAGTCAACTGGACTTAGCCCACGGGCCATAGTCTGCTGACTATTGGATCAGATGATTGTGAGACAGAGCCATGAAAGAGAAATAGAACGTAAGCCACAAATGTGAGTCATATGTATACGATTTTAAATTTTCCAATAGGGACGCCTGGGTGGCTCAGTCGGTTAAGCGTCTGCCTTCGGCTCAGGTCATGATCCCAGGGTCCTGGGATCAAGTCCCACATTGGGCTCCTTGGTCAGTGGGGAGCCTGCTTCTCCCTCTGCCTGCTCCTCCCCCTGCTTGTACTGTCACTCCCTCTCTCTCTCTCTAGCAAATAAACAAATAAAATCTTTTTTTTTAAAGATTTTATTTATTTATTCATGAGAGATAGAGAGAGAGGCAGAGGCAGAGGGAGAAGCAGGCTCCCCGCGGAGCAGGGAGCCCGATGCGGGACTCAATCCCAGGACCCGGGGATCATGACCTGAGCCGAAGGCAGACGCTTAACCAACTGAGCCATCCAGGCATCCCAACAAATAAAATCTTAAAAAAAAATTTTTTTTTTTTTGCAATAGACATGTTTTTGAAAGTTCTTTTTAAAAAGAAGTAAAATTAATTTTAGTAATGCATTTTATTTAACTCAATATATCCCAAACGCTATCATTTCAATATATAATCAATATGGAAATTTATCCATGAGATAGTGTCCCCTCTTTTTTTATACTAGGCTGTATTTTACATGTCAGCACATCTCCGCCGACCTTACCACGTTTCATGGGCTCAGGAGCCACGTGTGTCTACTGATAGACACAAATACTGTCCTGGTGCAGCTCTGAGAGGCTCTTTCTAATCCACGCCCATTCCCCACGTTCTGCCAAAAACTCACAAAGCAACGCACTGTGGTTCTGTTTACTTAGCCCTGATAATTTAACACAGAAGTCTGCAAAAGTGTGATAACGAATGTCAGGTCGGTGCAGCTTCGGGGTGACTTGATTATGATCTCCACTGCAATTAGGAAATAGCTCATAACATCTTCATGCCGAGCTTCAAGAAACGCCTCCTCTACCCACCCCAAGCCCCCTCCTAATGGGGGAGAAGTACAAATATTTACTCCTGGCGGTTGTGGAGATTGGGGATGAGCTAGAGGCTTTGCTTGAAAAGCCACCACAAACAAATACAAAGTGTATATATATATATATATATATATATATAATCTATTTTAACTTTTAATTTGCATTTCTTGCCAAGTAATATGTTCAACAGTCCCCCACCCCCACCGCCCTACACATCCACCTCAAATCCATGCCCTTCCCACCACAAATTTGTGACCAAAGCTTGTGTTCCAAGAAGATGCACCACGTTTACCACTGTCCCTTGGAAACAGTTTTATGTAGTCATGTGTTAAACGAGAAGTTGTAACTGAAGCCCCAAGACACAGAAGACGCCATACACCAAAGTCAGTTGTGGCAGACCAGGCGGCAACATTTCCTCTGAGAATCAGTTAGGGGACGCCTCAGTCATTTACCTATAGTGAGGGTATCAAAGGGTTGCGAGAGGATCCGTAGACAGTGTTGCTTTGGAGAGAGTTGTGCTGGGAGCCTCGCCCGCTTCTTCCATCCACTTCCCTCTAACCTGGTGACAGGACCTGTTAGAGGAAGCCAAGGGGCTTGACACACACGGGCAAGCTGAGGAGAGGTGGCTGTGTTGGGATAGGCTGGAACTCCCAGAATTTTCCAGAGCCAGGCTACCCCTGTGGACCAAACATGACCACACGTGAGAAGGAACAGGCAGGCAGTGGGGAGGTGGGGTTGGGGAAAGAAAGCTGCTGGTCCCCTCCCCACAATCCTACCTGGTTGAGGGTGGGTGACAAACAGAAGTGAAGGTGGGCGCCTTACCTTTTGCCCTGGTTAGGGCCAAGTGAGACTGCACTTCAAGAGTGAAAGTGATCGGGGCACTTGGTATTATCTCAGAGCAACCAGAAAAGTTCTCCTCCCCCTGTAAAAGAGAGAGAAAAGTCGAACAAATCTTGATTGCTTAATGCACTGCTTTAGGACTCTTGGCCTTAGTATGTTACATACTCTTGGATACAATATTTGTGTTAAATGAGGAACAGGTAATGGAGGTGGGAGCTTCCTGGCTATTGGATGAACTCAAAAGATGGGATTTGCAGGCCCCATTCACCATACTGGTCAACACTGATATTTGGAAGGGGTGGTGGTCTTTCTGGTTCCTCAAATTATAGTCAATTACCTATAACAATACTGGTGTCTCTCATGTGTAGATAGCACACAATCTTAGACAAATAGAAAAATCCAGTCTAGAGGAAGGGCTACTCAGAGCCATAACACATAATCATTTACTGAGAAATCACCATATGTTATGCACTGTACTTCTCTTACAACTAAATTCAAGGGTATTATATCCTTTTCTAGAAGAGGAAAGTGAGGCTCAGAGAGGTTAAGCAACTTCTCCAGGTCCCACAGGCAGTAAATAGCAACAGTGGGATTGGAATTCAGTCTTGTTCACCTTAACCACTACTCCCTGTGGATCCTCTTTCCCAGCCAACGTGGACTTGGGCCTTTTATTGCACTTTTTTTCCCCCACCTTTGTTCTCTTCTTCCTTTATCCTCTGATCTCTCCCAGGTGATGGGATTCCATGCTCAGCTGCACATAAGTCCCTCTCTTTTCCCCACACCTGGGATACAGGAAATGATCAGAGTCAACAATCTGAAGCCAATGGACTCTTTGGCCCCAGAGAGCACAGCAGAAATCTTAGCCGAATCCTACAAAGTGCTGGCCAGGCAAGAGAATGAAGAAGAGAAACAGGTTCTTACTACTTAGTACAATTAGAATTCTATGAATATGGAGCTGTGTTGAGGATGAGGAGGGATCTATCTGTGGGCTCCTAGCAAATATCACGGTTGGGGCTCGTAGGAGAAGAACAAAATGCCACTATCTCATTGATATGTCTGCCTCTGCTGGCTTTCATGAGAAGGCATGTGTTTGGTACCCACCACAGGGAAGCTGTCTGCCATTGGCAAATGGGTCAGCAATGTGGCCGGAGGCTCTTGCTTCCTTCCTTCGGGGCGGTGCGGTACACACTCGTTCAGAGCCGCAGGAACACCCCAGCAGCAATTGTTGGACACCCTCAAAGTAGCTGAGCTCCCTTAACTTCGTCTCTGAGGGCACTATCTCTTACTTGTCCTTTTCTTCCTCTGCTAGGTTATTTTTCTGAGGCTTCCATTATGAAACTGTAAAAACCAGTGTTCAGACAGCCAATGAAATCAACAAGTCAGCAGACCTCATGCTAAAGCAGCACTAGATTCAACTGACATTTTTTGATGAGTAACATCAGATTTCAGATTTACGTGAGAGTCTTCCCTGAATGAGCTTCCTGCCCTGGGAAGAAGTCAGAGGAGGTGTTTTTTTTGTTGTTATTGTTTTTTGGTTTTTGGCTTTGGGATTGTTTTTTTTGGTTTTGGTTTTGGTTTGTTTTTGCCTGGATCTTTATGTGAACTCTGCTCTTGGATGTGCATCTGAAAGAAGATGATAGAAATTCCTCTTTGCAAGGAGCTGATCTGATCCCTGATTAAAATATGGTCAGCTCTGAAATGAGTAGAGATCCGTGAAAAGGAACAAAGGATGGCTTGATTCTGAATGCTGGAGCTTCTTACCTGGAAAGGGGCAAGACCCAGAGCAGCAAGAAGTGACAATAAATCATTGCTGAAGCAGAAGCGGGCAAACCAGGCAGGAGGCGGCAAAGAGATTCATCTACAAAGTCTTTCACTGATCCATCGATCCATTGATTTAAAAAAATGTTTATTTAGCACCTAGTAGGTTTGGCATTGCTTCAAATGCAAGATGGATGAAAACAACAACAGAAAATATTTTTTGAGCATGTATGTCTTAGTCAGTGTGGGCTGCTATAATGAGATACTATAGACTAAGGGGCTTACACAACATTTGTGTCTCACAGTTCTGGAAGCTGGCAGTCCACGATCATGGTAATGTTCTTGGCAAGGGCTCTCTTCCTGGTTATGTCCTCACATGGTCTTTCCTTGGTTCATGTCTCTTCCTCCTCTTATAGGAGACATCTCATATCTCTTCCTCTATTAATCCCATCATGGTGCCTCCACCTTCATGACTTCATCTAAACCTAATTACTTTCTAAAGACCCCCATCTCCAAATACCACCCCACCTCCAAATACCACCCCAAATACCATCTAATCCCCCACTGGGGATTAGGGCTTCAATATACAAACTTTGAAGGGGACACAAGCATTCAGATCATAACATTATAACTATGGGCTGGGCTCTGGATAACTACCTTAAATATATTGTTATATAACCCACCTAACAACCCTATGATGTAGATACTACTGATACCCTTAGTTTACAGATGAAAATGTTGAAGGCCAGAAAGGCTAAATAATATAACTTAGGTCACATAACTGGGTAGTCTCAATCCAAGCCAGGAAGCCTGTCCATGCTCTTTAGAACTATGGTAATTCTGCCCTAGAGGACAGATGAATGGAATGAAAATATAAATCAGGGCAGAAAGTACAAATAGGACTTTGGCTTCCAGCAGTATGTTGGACAATGTACCCAGGAGGACCCCTGTCCCAGTATTCAGTTGCCTTATAACATACCACTCCAAGATTTAGCAGCTTCAAACAGCAACACTTTGTTATTTGTCATAGTCCTGTGGGTCGGCAGAGCCTGGCCGGACAGTCCCATTGCACATGGCATCATCTGTGGGAACTCACGCAGCCCCATTTAGCTGGAAGCTCTGCTGGGTCTGAAACTTCTCACCATGTGGCCCCTCCAGCAGGTTAGCCTGAACCTCTTTGATTGGCATTGTTTCTCAGCTCAGCTTCTCCCATGGCCAAGCCAGCTCCCCACTCTCCCTTCCCTATGTGTTGATCCCAAGAGCACTCCCAGTAAGCATTTGGTCTCAGGTCTGCTTCCTGTGGAACACGGCCTGTGACAGCTTCTTATCTGATTGGAGGGTCCTCATTTTCAAGAGAATGTTGTTACTCTATCACCACTAAGAATAAGGTTGCAGTACGGTTTTGGTAGGTAGCCTTTATTTGGTTAAGGAAATTCCTTCTACCTCCCCCATGCTGAAAGTTTTTTTATTACGAACGGGGTCAGTTTTCTCCTGCTGAAAGGTAACAGTTCTTTGATGAAGATCTGCTAGAGGTAAACTCCCTCAGTTTACCTGAATATATATATATATATATTTTTTATTTTACCTCAGTGCCAGTGAAGACCTCAGCCAAACTCACAGTGAGCTCTGGAAGCAGAGTGGCCCTTTAGAACTATACCTGATTGGGACAAAGAGGCTAGGGCTTTGTACCCTGGTGTCAGTCATTGGATGAAGATGAGTCCTAAGAGGAAGCGTACCCTGAGTGAGACAGCTTTCTTCAACCAAGGTGATCCCCAGAAAGGACGTACAACTGAGGACCATCTTCAGCAGTATCCCTGCAGCTGGGAGAATGAGTCTGATTCTGAAAGGCAGATCTGGGTAGTACATGACAGCATCCCCCACATACGCCCGTTAACACAATTTCTATTTAATATTGTTTGGAAGTCTAATCAATATAGTAAGACCCCCCCCCCCAAAAAAAGTTAAAACGATTGGAAAGGAAAATTTCTATGAGTCACAGATGAAATGATTACCTAAAAGATTGAGAGAGATTGAGATTATTGGTCTAGTCTCCAGGACACACAAAAGCAATTTAAGCCTGAATTAATCTATAGGCAGGTTATTAGAATGAATCAGCAAGTGATTAAAGTAGCTGGACATGAAGTTAAAATATAATAGTCAACCTCACTCTTAAATACTAGCCAAAACACACAGAGACAGTTCTCACATTGGGTGGTAGGTTTATGGGCACTTGTTTTATAATTATGCTTTACAAGTTACACATATTTTACAAGTACTGTTTTATACACATCGAAGATTTTGAAATTTAAAAAAAAAATCTTTTTAAAGAAAGAAAATCCTGCATCATGAGAGATGTGAGATAAGTGCTATACTAGAAAGGATAGAAAAAGCTTCATGGAGAAGGTGCATGAGAACCTGGCCTTGAATTACAAATAGGGTTTGAAGAACAATGACATTGATCTGAGATGCAAGTGACTGAGTGGGAGATTGGAGTCCCTCCCACCACCTAGCCCAGTGACAAGGCAGGATTTAAAACTTTCTTATGGCAAAAATGCAGCCTTTTTCCACACGAGGGGAGGAACCTACCCTTGCTTCTGCTTGTGAGGGCTGTGGGACCTTTGTGAAGCTTTGGCTAGAGGGGCAAAGGAGGGACAATGGAGAGGCTACCCACCATGACTATATTAATACACTAGGCCTGGGCCCAGGCTCCAGTAACAGGAAAAGTTCTCAACTTCTGGGATTTGACCGAGACAAAGCTTCTGCTTGTTATATAAGGCATGACCACAAGGCCGGTTCTTTGGGAATATTGTGGTGTTGAATAGATGAAAGTTTAGCGAGTAGACATCTGTCGTTCTGACTGGTGATACCCATCCACTTCTTTTTTAAGACACTGCACCTGAATTTGACTGAGGGGAGCATCCCTTCCTGATTTTCAGCCCCTGTAATTTGGAAGGGCTTTTCTTTCCTCTTCCTCCAGGGATGGGCATTTGCTGACCCAGCTCTGGGCAGTGAATTTTAATTTCTTTTCAGTTGTCCATAGTGATGGCTCAGAGTTGGGCGCAAGCCAGACCAAAAAGACATTTTCCCAGGTTTTTACCAGAACTATAAGGAAGAAGAATTATTTCTCCTGCTGGCGTCGCTGAGGGTATAGGTCGAAGTCTTGAGCTGATGGTAGCCATCTTGCAACCATGAAGGGATAGATTGCCTAAGAATAGAGCAAAAGCAAAGTCAATAAATGGAGAGGGACGGTTCCCTAAATATGGATATTCGGTTCTTTATACTGCAGGAAATTTGAGTAACGCATCTGAGATGGTCTAATGAAATCCTTCCGTGTTGGACTGGGAGAGGCAGTGCGGTATGGTGGAAGAAGCCAGAGAGATGTGACTCAGATTTTCCTCTCCCACAAACTCACTGCAGAACCCTAAAAAATTAATACCCTGAGCCTAAATTTTCTCATGTGTAAAATGGAGATTCATAGTAGTGCATATCCCATAGGTTGTTGAGAGTAAATGTGATAACACCGGGCATGACACACAGAAAGTGATCAATAAATACTATTATTCTTCCTATTGGCATTCCTCCATACCTCCCTTTCTACACTCCGAGGCTCTGCCATTTGTCCTACTTTCCTCCCTCCACATGAAATTATTTATTTCAGGTCTACTGGCAAAGAGAGAGTGAGAGATTGAGATTATTGGTCTAGTCTCCAGGACACACAAAAGCAATTTAAGCCTGAAACAAAACAAGAAATAGTAGTTTCTTACCAAAGAAGGTGCTCGCAATGACTACTTAACAGATGCCAGCCCTGTGGGCTTTCTTTTGGCCTAATCTGATTGTTTTTATCCTAGAGAACTTGTCTGGAAGTTGGGGAGAGTTAACAAAAGATGGCTCGTGGCCCTTGTCCTTCCGTGGACTCCTACCACTCCTCAAGTCAGATGTGTCCAGATACACCTGGGTTGCCTAAATCCTAGTATGTCATGAAGAAGCCAGGGCTTTGGGATAGCAGTGTCACATAGATTTCCTCCTGTTTTCCAAAAGGAGATAAGAATTCTAGAATCCAAAAAACACAGGGGAAGGGTCCAGGAAATTCTTTGTTTACAAATCAGCGCCCAAAGCAGGAAACTTGCCCACAGTCCTTCACTTGTTTAAATGACAAACCTCTTAGTACTTTCTTTGCTAGAATCAGGAGGAAATTGGAGCCCAGGATGGAAAATAGATTTGAGCTAATATGCCAACTCTAGTCAATTGGTGGTATTTAGAACACACTAAATCGAGAAAGATCCCTCGCCTGCCTTTAGAAGGAAATCGTGCTGTGATCAGTTAGCAATGTCTGCCGTGGACAACAGTCAGGAGTGGGAGGACCGTCTGCTACAGATTTGCTGATCTGGAATTCTGGGTCCACAAGGGGGTTACAGGAGGGGTGGGGGTGGGAAGGTCATTGCCTGTTGATCTCTCTGTCCTTCTTCCTGGCCAGGCCCTTGGTTTTCTGTTGATCCCATTGTGCATTCTCTTTTTCATGGGTGGAACTGCAGGGAATCATCCCTCCAGGCTGCTCCGCATCCTATCTGAGATGGGGAAAGTTGCAACATCAGGTCCTGGGCCAGCCAGATAATGGCGTTTTGTTTTTTCTTTCTCTTATCAGGGAATGATCCCCCAGCCAAACAGACATTTCCTGGGTGTACACGCCCTTCTGCAGAAGGTGTATTGTCGCCTTTATTTTGAGTTCTTCAAAGTAAAGTTATCAGAGACTCTGGATCTTAGGAGAGGCTTCTGGGAGCATCTGGTGAGAGGTGATTCTACAGACGAGGAACCTGAGGCCCAAAGGAGAGAAATGGCTGGTCTGAGGTTATGGAGAGAAATGCAGGCTGCAAGCCTTCCCACCACACCACATTCATTTACTTTATTATTTCTCCAGTTCTATCTGCCCAGTTATGGCAACCAAACTTCCCATACAGGGGTCTTTTGAAAAATAACAAATAAATTAATGGTCCTGTGGCATACGGCAACGTTCACAGTGAAGAGGCAACATAAATACGAAGTGACAATGACTAGCTCGTGTCTCAAAGGCAAGTAACAGAATGCACCAGAGACTTGAAATGGGGATGATAAGGACTCATTTCCTGAGTCACATCGAAGTCATATTAGAAATCTTTTTGTAAGGTCCAGAATGTAATAGATTCCTTTATGTGTAATATCTGCTAAAGACAGTACATGAATATCTTGGTAATTGTGCATTTTGATAATTTTGAAAGTTTTGATGGTTTTGCATGAACAAAAATGTATTGAGCCCTACTCTGGGCAAAGTATGTTGCTCAGTGTTAGTAAGATAGTGTTAAACAACAGAAAATTTACCTGAGTAAATCTGAAGATCTGACTGGCTTTATTAATTGATTTATGAATCAATCAACAATATCCTATCTAGCAAGTAGAGGGGAGCCTCAAGGAATTGTACAAAATGAAAGGTTTTTAAAGGAAGGAGGGTGGAACAAGATTTTTGCAAAAGAAAAGTTTGTCTCAGGCAAGGTCACCTTCCCTTAGGGGGAAGAGCAAGGGGATTATTAGGTGAATTCCCTCATCTTCTGGAGGATGGAGAGAGCCCTGTGACAGATTACTTCACTGGTGCTAACCAGAAAACTCCAGAATGATTTGCTTAAAATTCCACTCCTAGAGAGTTTGAAACTGCAATTAAGTTTTGGTTTGCTGTTCTGGGGGCAAGTGACCCCACCTTGGGCCTTGTGTCTTTCTTCTTAATCATAGAAATGAATGAAGCACAGTCCTAGCTTTGCAAAGTTCACAGTCTGGCTGGGGAGACAAATGGTGCAATGTAAATGAAATTATAAAATGTGTATGTAAGGTACACTAATGACACAGAGGATGGAGACATTAACTTTGGAAGGCAGCAGGAAATTCTTTACAGAAACAACCTCTGAGCCAGGCTTTGAAGGATAAAGAATTCGTGCACTGATCTTTTTTTCAGTATCGTTACGCATTTGTGGTTTTTATGTATTCGACGTGTTTTAATCAGTTTTACTCATCATTCTATTGATGTATCAGTTGTCCTGCCGTTAGCCAATGGGAAGTCATGCTAGTCAAGTCTTCATCTTTTCAACCGGACCTCCTTACTCTTTGATCATTTCCTTGCTTCCCTACACAATAACATATCCCCCAACTTAACTTTTCTATTTTCTGCCATTTCTACAAGGGTGTCTGCTTCCTTTTAGTGGAAAGATATTTCGAGACCACAATCTGGGTCCTAGGCTTATTCATTGTTTCTGGGTTGCTACTGCTTCTAGGTCTTTTTAGTGGACAGTTAGGAAAGGAGGATTTTTGACAAAGAATCTTGAGTTCATCCTGATATTTGCAATTCAATCTGAGGGCATTATGCTAAGTGAAGCAAGGTAGAAAGAGAAAGACAATACTTTATGCCCCTTATACTTCATGCCACTTTATTCCACTAATATGTGGAATCTAAAAAAGCTGAACTTGTAAAAACAGAGTAGAGTCCCAGTAACCAGGGGCTAGGGGAATTGGAGAGAGGTTTAAAGATACAAACCTGCAACTAGTAGATAAACAACTTCTGGAGATCTGATGTACAACATAGTGATTACAGTCAACAACACTGTATTATAAACTTCAAAGTTAAGAGACTAGATCTTTATTATTCTCAATACAAAGACAAGATAATTATGTCATGATAAAAGTGTTAGCTTACACCGCTATAGCGATCATACTGCAATGGATGAAGGTATCAAGCCAACACATTACACACTCCAAACATATATAATGTGTATGTTAATTACATTTCAATTTAAAAAAATCAATGTTTTTATTAACTTATAAAATAATAGTTGTATTATTCTGTTTTGCTGAAAACCTTTGTCTTAACATTAACATAATTACTTATTTGTTTTATTCTATAATATATACAAAATATTTCCAAAAATAATACCAATATTGCTATAATATTATATTTATATGAATTATATTACATTTATATTATACTTATGTTACATATAAATATATTATGTTATATTTATAATATAAAAAAGTATTCATATTTGTATCATAATATTATATTACTTTATTTACTTGCAACATAAGAAATTGTCATTTTAATAGGTCAAATATGGTCAAATATAGGCAATTTCATATAGTTCAACCTAATACTAACATTAAGAGTACTGAATGAAGTTTAAGACTTATTTGCAACTTTTTTTTGGTTCTTAGTCTATGTTTCACAAGAATGTAAAATACTTTTTTTATGAAAGTTATTTGAAATAATTATTTTCTTGCTGCAGTTAATGTTACTAATTTGGTAAACAATTATTTTTTTCTTTATTTTAATTTGGTTTCAATTTTTGGAAATCCCTTATTTTATTTTACTTTTCCTTAATGTTATTTTTTGAACTTGTAAACACTTACATGATTCCAAGGTCAAGATTTGTAAAATGATATATTTAGAGAAGTTTTGCTGCTAACCTACGTCCTCCATTGTGCACTTTCTCCCCTTTTATTTTTATTTAGTTTTTTGGTTTATCTTCCCAGGGTTTCTCTTTGCAAATATAAGCAAAGAGTATATGCATAGGTGGGCCTAAGTATGTTGTTTCCCCTTTCTTGTACAAAAATTCTGTATACTATTCTGCATCTTGCTTTTTTCTTGTGAGAATGTCAGATTAGCATTTTGAGCAGATCATTTCATCTTCCATAGGAAGAGAAGATTGGAAATGGATATTTCTCCTGGAATTGGGGAGGGAAATTAGGAAGCCATTGCCATGTTTAAGCAAGATTCAATACTGGTGGTGACTAGGACTAGGGTCATGGCAGCGGAGAAAGAGACAAATGGACAGATTTGAGATAACATTTGGAGGCTGAAGGGATGGGACTTGGAGATTGTTTGGATGTAAGGGATACCCACAGCTTTGTGCAGAAAATATAAGTGGGATGAAATTTTCTATGAAATTGAAGACTAGACCATAGCTACTACTTTCTTAAAAAAATTATTACAGAAAATTTCAAACATATATAAACTAGAAGAATATAATGAACACCCAACATACTCATCACAGAGATTCAACAATGATCAACCTATGGTTCATCTAATTTTATCTATGCTCTCAACTACTCTCATTCATCACCATCTTCCACACCCCAAGAATATTTTGAAGCAAATACTGGGTCTCTTATCATTTTATTTGTCTGTTCAGTATTTTCTAGCACCTTGAGGAGACATTGTTATCCAAATCTCACTGTCCCTTTCCCTGATCCCTGCCACTCTGCTAACTGACTCATTAAAGTTCATTCCTTAATTTTAATCCTTTGATCCCTTTAAAAATTCAACCCACTTATGTGTCACAGAGATACCCAATGCAGTTTCACTTAAAAATAGAATCTCTGTGCCAGAAGGTAGTGGTGGAGGAAAAGGTCGCCTAATGGTGACTTATTCATCCTCAAGCACTCCTTGGAGCCTGACTTCCCCATGAAAACCCTGCAGTGTGGTTGGCACTAGAAAGCCCTAGCCAAGTGCCTTTTGTGCCTACAGGGCAGAGAAGGGTGTATAACTCATTTCTGTTAGAGAAGCTCCCCGATTGATGCCAACCCGTCAGCCTCTCCTCCTTGATATCCACCAGAGTTGTGACTTTGAGCGAACTTTCCATTCACATCCCCTAACATTTGGGCTGTGCTGTGTTACAGCCTATATATTTGCTGAAGTGGAAGGTCTTCCAGCCCACTTGGAGTCTTCCTTCTCATTACTTGCAGCCTGAAGCTGTCCTGACTTATCTCAAGGTGCTCTGCACCAGTATCTGCTCTATTGCCTAAGCCTAGCCTGCAGGAATTACCACGCAAAGCTCAGTTACCGGCGATTTTCTTAACTTCCCTTAGACCTCCATTTTGCCATTTCTAAAATAGAGTCCTTTTACTACCTGCTTCGTGGCCTTGATGTGATGAGTAAAATAAGCATGGTACCTAAAGACACTTAGCACCATACTTCAGATATATACTGTTGTTACTGCATTTAACTTCTTGATCTCATGGGTACCAGTTCAGTCTCCCACGTTGATTCCATAGTCTGAGTGAGCTTTCTGTTATGTCTAGTTGGATTAGTATTATTATCACTGGGACTAGAACTGTCTGACCAAGGGAAGAGTCTTAATCATTGTGAGTCTCAATATTCTCATAGGTAAAATGGGATTTAAGCACGGTCTGTAAAATGCTGTGTGGGAGGTATAAAAGTGGCCAATGCTATGCCTGGCACATGGTAAGTGTTCAACAAAGACTTGGGTGACTGTAAGAGCTTGGGCTGGGGCACTGGTTCAGGTGGGGGATGCCTCTCTGACAGGGTCCTTCTCCTCAGTGTGAAAAGACTCAGGCAGGCAGAGAGAAACAGGAGAAGCGGTCCCTGCTGATCTGAGTCTGATGTGACAGGGCTGTGAACAGTAATTATTCTCCTTGGGAACTGTTTGGGCCCCAAAGCAGGCTCATTCTCCAAACATAAAGTCATTTGAGCTAACCTGAGTAGTTGAATAAATCCCACACATTTCCAGAGTTCTACAGACATCTTAAAATGAGCTTATTCCATTATTTATCAATGCTCGCCATATTATCAACAAAACCAACTAATCATTTATTTTGTCCCGGAGCTAGGAAATCAATCCAACGTAGGTAGATTATGAATATAGTTCTGGAACTCAGTAGCCTTTGTGCTACTAAACTCAGTTGAACAGGCCTCCAGGGATGAGGGGGTGGGAAGCAGATAGCACCATAGTGGAAAAAGTGGTTTTAATTTTAACTTTTATTCTGCGTTAACCATTTTCCCACACTGCTTTATAAATCATAGTGAGGAAAGAGAACAAAGCAATAAAAGCAAAATATATTCAAATAAAGCCTCACAGTATACTAGTGGGTGGTGGTGTCCTTGGAGGCTTTTTATTTTTAATGCCTTATTTGCGTCTGAATTTAAAATTTCAGAAAGCCGAAGAAAACCTCAGTTTGATTTGTTTAAAAAGTAGTTTAGATTGCTTTTGAATCAACACAAAACACGTGTACCCTCCCCACACCCAAGCTCTCTGCCTCCTCGAGCACACATCCTTGATGACCTCATCCATTTTTTAGTAATGAACAATGAGGATATCAACTTCTTACTGCTAAGGTTTGTTAAGGCTATTGTATTAATCCATCTCTGTGTATTAGTGGAGTTGCATCAGATACACATTGAATTCTGTGACTTCAACTGCCTGCATTTAGTCAAAGAGGAGAGGCAGAGAGGATTTGGAAATTGTGGGCAAGTTCAACCAAACACCGTACCACCTGTCCCTGAGCGCCTGTGTGTCAGAATATCTCCTGAAATGCTAATTGCAAAAGTGCTTCTCTAGGCCAAGTATGAGTTTTAGTTTTGGAAATCTGATTTTTTTAGAGTATAGCCTCAAAACCTCTTTATTTGGTGATCAAAGGAAAAATCAGCAATGTCTTCCACCCCTTGAGAAAAATGTAATGGACTTTGGAAATGTAGTTAGAGCTCCATGCATCTACTTCGAACCAATGACCCTGAGAGACGGGACTGAACCACCAGATCACGGCGGTTTCCTCAGTGGCCCCTTCTGTCCTCTCTCTCACAACTGAATGATCCTGGGGCAGAGACATGTGGCCCAAGCCAGTAAGATCAGATTCTCCCCCCCAGGAACCTGAAACCCGAGCCCCAAGATTCGGACAGGGATGTCTCTGCAGCAGAGTTACTTGAGTGGGAATTCCAGGGATTCCCAGGGCTGAAATCCCCCAAACTGCCCTGCTTCCTATTCTTTTCAAATCCTAATTGTTTGGCAACTGTTATGATTTTGTGGGTTTTCCTAATATCTTCAAGGAAGTTAGCCAGAGTTGCTTTTTATGTTTGCGACTAAAAGAACCTTAATTAATACACCAAGTTATCATCCCATTAAGTTAAAAGCTTCTTGGAATTAGAACTGAGTCATTAACAAAAGCTTGAAAAGCCCAGAGGGTGCCTGCTGCACAAACAGCTCTGAATGGTACAAAAGGGATATGCCAAAGGGCAGAACCAGGGCCGTTCAATGGCATGGACTGGTGTTTCCCAAAGTGGGTTCCATGCAACCGTAATCCAGCAAGATGATTTCTGATGGAAAGGTTCCATTGTCAAATAACTTAGAGAAAGGTATTATACTCTATTCCTCACCTAGAAAGCGATACAAATAAGCTCTTCAAACTCACTTAAAAAGCACTGCAGAAAAGATATTTAATTTACTAAACCGGAATTTCTAAAACATATTAAATAGCATCTAATCTTCTCCACCTCCTTCCCTCTACACACCCACAACCCAACTCTTATTAACACACACTTGAGGAAGCATTAAAAGAGGTTATGCATAGAGAACCTGTAGTGAAGGGTTTTCTGGGAGCTTTGAATTTACACTTACATCTCTGGCCAAAAGATTTGATCTCCCCATCATTCCTCGGGTGTTTACTAAGAACTATAATGTGCTCAGCCCTGTGCTGTGTTCCAGCAGTAACCATGGTAATAGTGGGAAGAGCCTTTGCAGGAGGAATAAGAAGACCTGGGTGGAGTCCCAACTCTGATCTGGAATCCAGAACTGCCTTTGTTTCCTGTGGCAAACCTTTGACATCGTTCCCAATCAGCTCCCTTTTCCTCAAATGGGGCTAGTAGTATCAACCTCACCTCATCATTGAATTGTTAAAAAGATCTAATGGAATAATGGATGTGAGGACACTTGGTAAACTGCAAGGCTTTAAATGAAGATAAGCTTTTATTTATTTATTTATTTATTTTAAGATTTTATTTATTTATTTGAGAGAGAGAATGAGAGACAGAGAGCATGAGAGGGAAGAGGGCAGAGGGAGAAGCAGACCCCCGCTACGCAGGGAGCCCGATGCGGGACTCGATCCCGGGACTCCAGGATCATGACCTGAGCCGAAGGCAGTCGCTTAACCAACTGAGCCACCCAGGCACCCTGAAGATAAGCTTTTAAAAGGAATAAATAACTTAGAGAATGATATAAAATATTATGAAGACAGAGAGAGAAAGAGAGTACCATAAGATCTCAGGCATATGCCTGGGATTCTGGAATGCAATAAATATTTTAATATCACGGCTGAGCATTAAGTGTATCAAAACAACTTACTAATCTACCAAAATGTGAATTTGCATTTGTACCTGTATCTCTTAGTAATTTTGCGTAACAAACCACTCCAAAACTCAGTAGCATACAATAGTCAATATTTATTTCTTGTTCATGTGCCTGTAATTTGGCTGGGATTCCAGTGATCTAGGCTGGACTTCACTTGGTTTGGCTCTAGGTTGTGAATTGGTCTACATCTTCCCTATATATCTCTTATTCTCCTAGGACATGTGACCATGATGATGGCAGAGTACAAGAGGGTGCCTCCCACTACAAAAGCACATTTCAAGCCCTAGCTTGATTATGTCCATTAACATCCCATGGGACAAAGCAAGTCACATGACAAATCCCAACATCAACGGGTAAGGGAAGAAGACTCCTCCTATGGAAGGGGAAAGGAATATATACTGAACGATAATCTCATCTACAGTCTTCTTGTTTTTACCTTCTTCCATTTCAAGGAGGTATTCAGACCCATGAAAAATTACTGCCTTAGGGATTATTTTGTGCGTGAGAGGCAGGGGGTAGTAGAACTACCTGAAGACAAAAATTCTTCCTGTTTTTTATAAAAGCTCCCAAGTTAGTAAAGAAACTGTACTTCTGAGATCAACCAAAAGTCAGAAAATGTTTTCAAAATTAACCAAAGGAGAAAGAGAGTTCACAGAATTTAAGGAAGTCAGTGTTAAAATGGAGATCATTGGCCAAAAATGATCATTGGTCAAAAAACAAACAAACAAAAAGTTCCCCTAGTCCCACAAGGCTCAAAATAGAGCCCCCTACCTAAAGTGACCACTGAACTCCAAGCCCAGAGGATGTCACTGGCGCCCATGACACCTTGGAGTTTGGATCTCAAACCCCACTCTCTGGACACAACCTAAGATAGTGGATTGATATAGGAAGGGGCAGGGTCCCATATTGACGGAGACTGAATTTCCTGCTGGCTTGGGTACTCAGAGGCAGAACAGATTTCTCTTTAAAAAATGAAAAAAAAACAGGGGCGCCTGGGTGGCTCAGTCGTTAAGCATCTGCCTTCGGCTCAGGTCATGGTCCCAGCGTCCTGGGATCGAGCCCCACATCGGGCTGCCTGCTCCGCGGGAAGCCTGCTTCTCCCTCTCTCCCACTCCCCCTGCTTGTGTTCCCTCTCTCGCTGTCTCTCTCTCTGTCAAATAAATAAAATCTTTAAAAAAAATAAAATAAAATAAAAAATGAAAAAAAACCAAACATATATCTTGAACAACTGTATTTAGGACCTAAGATTCAGACCTGCTATGTGGCTTATGATTTCATTTTCTTTTATTTTTGCTATTAAAAATGATATTGTGGCCTTTTCTTTGGTTTGAAGTTTGTTGCTGGATTTAGCAAATAAAAAACAGGATTTCTAGTTAAATGTGTATTTCAGATAAACAACAAGTGATTTTTTAGTATTAGTATATCCCATGCAATATTTGGGACATACTTAGACCAAAAAAAATTATTCTTTATTTATTTGAAATATAAGTGTAATTGGCTGTCCTCTATTTTATCAGATGTAGGGCTCGCTTACATACGTAGGGCTTGCTAGGCTTAAAGCATTTTTGGACCAGTAAAGGTAACTTTTGGATGACCTGGCCATTTCTTGCCTATTCTACTGCTATAATAATATATATATATTATATTATATTATATTATATTATATTATATTATATTATATTATATTATATTATATTATATAATATAATAATATGCTAACATATTCCTTGAAAGAGGGGTTACTCTGAAGTCATCATGGAAGAAGTAGAAGGTGGACTTCCCACTGGAGACACTCAAGGGGTAATGAGCTCCTCTGTCCATGGTGAATCGAATGTTTTGCTCATGACTTGCTCTCCATTCAAAAGACATGTCCAGCAGGAACAGAAGGAATTCTCACATCCAGCCTGCTTCTTCCCTGACCTTACTAATTTAGGATGGTTTCCACAATTTTGTGGACATAACTGGGTAATCTAATAAAGGTAGATTAAATTACAGCCAAGTATTTTCAGATCTGAACATGGGAAAAAATGTATCCTGTTTCAAAAAAAACGATAAACCACCCCACACTTGTTTTGTTTTTCTTTCATCTGGGAACCGGGCAAACAGGAACTATCTCGGGTTATTGGATGTGAAAGTCCTTGCAGCTGTGTTGGTTTTTCTAACAAAAAAAGAAAGAAAGAAAGAAAGAAAGAAAGCACAAGGAAAGAAAGAAAACCCTCAAATCCACAAAATTGTGTTTTATCGCATACCAAAGATATGAGGGGCCTGAATGACAGTTTCAGAAATAGATATTTCATGTAAAAAAAAACAAACAACTAAAAGCACTAATCTTGATCACTACCGCACAACACACACAGACACACACAAACACACACCGCATTTCTAAAGCCTCTTCAAGTGAGAAATGCTGGTTACCAAATCACTGAGGTAATTCTGTGAGCAAGAGAAAAGAACATGGATTTGAACCAAATGAAATACTGGTGCTATTCAAGGTCAGCTGGCAGCATATTTAGATACAGAGATTTCAATCTGGTTCAATAGGTTTAGAGTATTAGTGTGGTGAACTCTGGTTTTCGGTTCACAGTGGAGGTTGAGTCCCTCGAGAGAGAAAATGATGTTCTTTCCCACTTTGCATCTTTAAACAAACCTTGTGTTTCCCTTTATTTATTTATCATTTGGCAATATTAGCTTTGCCCGGTGGTCTCATGCATAATAATGCGTCTCCAGTGAAGTCGTTTGTTTGCTTAAAACTTGCGGGTGTTTCTTGGCCATTTTCTCCCGGGCAGAGTGTGATGGGCAGGACCCATGTTAGGTCAAAGAGGCTAGGGTTGACCAGAAGACCATTGGGAATGCAGTCTAATTCTCTTTTGGATACCCTCCAAGAAATTTTTTTCTTCTTGCCCGAGCAAATGGATTTGGAGCTTCCCAGAACTCAGAAGATTCAAGATGAGATGCTCAGAGCTCCAGAAAGCATAAGAAGTTTTCTTTAATTCAGACAGTACAATTTCAGTCTATTGGCTGAGGCTGACTGATCTTCCCATGTTTTAAGAATACAGTAGCTGAAAGTAAAGTGAGAATATATGCAAAAAACAAACAAACAAAACCCTTGAAGAGTATAATTAAAGTGTCTGAGAGAACAAACTGTTTTAAGCACTGCAGAACTCTTCAGAAACATCTATATACTCAGTGAACAAATTACAAATAATTCTTAGGTGTTTATTTTTAACATTTCTTCAATATCTTTTTTTTTTTAAGATTTTATTTATTTATTTATTTAAGAGAGAGAGAAGGTAAGTACATGAGCTGGAGGGAGAGGGAGCAGGAGAGAGAATTTAAAGCAGACTCTGCACTCAGTGCAGAGTCGACATGGGGCTCGATCTCAGGACCGTGAGATCATGACCTGAACTGAAACCAAGGGTCGGCTGCTTAACTGACTAAACCACCCAGGCATCCCTTAACATTTCTCAAAAATCTTTAAGAAGAAATAGGGACCTTGAGAGCTTGTTTGGAGGTTCTAGCAGGGGAGCGCAGCTACTCGTATACCCTTGACCGAAGAATGGTCCTCCAAATAGGGAAATCCCTTCTCACCACCGCCATTCCACAAATATACCTCTCTCATCCAAGAGACACTTGAAAAGCATGAGGGGTGTCTATCATGCTTTGAATACATACTCAGCCCAATACCCTAAAACTGCTGTAAGTGTAGACTTTTAAATTCAGCCCCATGGAAATTTCAAGCCCTACAGGGCCATGATCCCTTGATTTTGCAACAAGTAAACTAAAGTCCTGAGCCATGTAGTGACTCACTCAAGGTCACACAACTCATGCTTTATGGAGCCTGGACCAAAGCTTGAATTTCCTGTTCTTGGGTTAGAGGATAAAAAGAATTGATGCTTGTAATAGTGTCCCCAAAGCTCAAAACAACCCAAATCATGTCAGAATGACCGTCCCGGAATGACTGACCTTAGCTATTCTCCAGTCCTTACTAGGCAAGAAAGAGAACTCAGATGTTCTGGAAAGATGCTGAACAATCCCAGGAGTGGAACAAAAAGATTTTCTGTCTAACCCTTAATTACTCACAAAAGTTACAAAACAAATCTAATTTCCATAGGCATTTATAGCTGTTTTGTATTGTTGGGGTGTGGAGGGGTCCTTACATTCTATGTATCCTCCTTTTCCCCCTTAAAAGGAAATGGGGCACCTGCGTGGCTCAGTCTTTAAGTGTCTGCCTTTGGCTCAGGTCACGATCCCAGGGTCCTGGGATCGAGCCCCACATTGAGCTCCCTGCTCCGCGGGAATCCTGCTTCTCCCTCTCCAGCTCCCCCTGCTGTGTTCCCTCTCTCGCTGTGTCTCTCTCTGTCAAATAAATAAATAAAATCTTTAAAAAAAAAAAATCTGCACACTGTTTAAAAAAAAAAAGGAAAGAAAGAAAAGAAGAAAAAAAAAAAGGTCTTTGCTAACTCAGGCTTAAGCCACGGGTTTTTCTAAGCTTTCCTAAGAGGGTCCTGTATACTTGTAACTTATTTCTCCTTAGAGTCCTGGGATCTTGACGTTTAAGGACACTGTTGTTAAGCATTATGGGATGATTAATTAATATGTTGCCATCTCTGTTTCTAACATGGCTCTTCAGCTTCCATTCTTCCTTTATGGCAACGATTGCAAACCCCAACTCTTGGATGACAAAGAAGAAAAAATTTGTAAACATCCTGGGATTAATTACTACTGGGATCTGTGTGCCCATCCATGCTAATAAAGAATGTGATTTCTCTCTATTCATCATCTTTATTTCCTCAGAGACTCCAGAAAACAGCCCTCCCTGACAGTGGAATGAATGTGATTAAGGCAGGAGCCCAGCAGCCCAAATCTTTCATCACACCATCAGAAATGAAGAAAGTTTGGGGGCTTGGGCAGGGGTTGCGGACCACAACACAGAGCACCTACCTGAACCTTTGTCCCCTGGAGGCCACTGTCGGCAGCTCCTGAGACAGGAGGGAAGGGCCTGATGTTCAGCCCTGTGTTTTTGCCAAAACTGATTTCCATTCGAGGCTTCGACCACTGGACTTTCTGGCAGGTCTGGCTCTTTTGCCAAGGAACAGATGTCAGGCTTTCTTGTCTCAGACAGGAATGTGCCGTCTCACTGGCCTGCAGTAAGTTCCTAGGGCCCCAAATGCCAGGTCGGAGACCGATTGTGCTGGCCGCTGACTAGTCATAAAGAAGACTGGCCAGAAGCAGTGCTGAGGCCTTGGGCATGGTACCCACTTAGGCAGGCCTTCCCATTCTTCTGGAAGCAAAGAAGGAGGGTTCCTGGGCAGCTCAGTCGGTTAAGCATCCAACTCTTGGTTTTGACTCAGGTTGTGATCTCGGGGTCCTGGGATCAAGCCCCAAGGCAGGCTCCGCACTCAGCAGGGAGTCTGCTTGTGGACTCTCTCCTTCTCCCTCTGCTCCTTCCCTGGCTCGTGTGTACATGCTCTCTCTTTCTCTCAAATAAATAAATCTTGGGCACCTGGGTGGCTCAGTTGTTAAGCGTCTGCCTTCGGCTCAGGTCATGATCCCAGGGTCCTGGGATCGAGCCCCGCATCAGGCTCCCTGCCTGGCAGGAAGCCTGTTTCTCCCTCTCCCACTCCCCCTGCTTGTGTTCCTGCTCTCTCTGTCTCTGTCAAATAAATAAATAAAATCTTTTAATCAATCAATCAATCAATCAATCAATCTTAAAAGGAAAGGAAAGGAAAAGAAAAGTAAGAAAAAGAAAAGGTAGCAGGGTTAGGGTAAAATGTTCTTGGGACAGAAAAGAAAGGCAGGAATCAACACAAAAAAGGCATAAGATCTGGAAAATGTTAAAACCCTTAGGACCCTGACGTGATCCTCTATGGTTGATCGCTTTAATTTTCCAGCTTCCTCTCCCTTCACATCCCCTCACATCCTAACCACACTGGCCTTATTTCAGAGCTAAGTTTCCTCCCTCCACAGCGCCTTTGCACAGACTGTCCTTGCTGGAACATCTTCCATCACACCAATGACACTCCCTTCCCTTAGAGGAGCTAACTTCCTTCACTCAACATTCAGCTCTTAGTTCAAAAGTGCCTTACTCAGGTTGCCTTCCCTGGACTTTCCAGGTAGGCCAGGCCCAGCTATGTAGACTCAGAACACCTGCTTCCATTGTAACTTTACTCTGATTTGTGGGAATAATATCTATTCCTTTCACATCATGGTAATCTCCATGAAGCCAGCCCCTGCCTCATTTCCCTGGTGTCTGCAGCCCACCCCACCCCACCCCCAGCATACTTCTCAGCACATTTGTAGGTGACATTTTAGGAGTGGATGCATTCTAGTTAGATTAAGCAGGTATCATGAGCAGCATTTTTAATGATGAGATAACTAAGCTCTAGGGAGGTTAAACACTACTAGTTACTGGTAGAGCAGAGACTAGAAACTAAGCTGCTTAACTTCTAATACGGCGTACCTACCACACCTAACTAGTGGGTAGCTCAGGGGACCTAGGCTTAAATCTTAACTCTTCCATTTCCTTGCTGTGCAACCTTGACCAAGTTACATAACCTCTCTGAGCCTCATTTTCTTCAATTGCAAAATGGCATTAGTAATGTGCCCACATCATAATTGATAAACATATGTAACTAATATAACTATCAACTATTATTATTCTAGGAATGGCTTCACAATCTAGACCTTATTAATTAAGAATTTGTGATAATTCAGGCAAGAACTTAGCCGATGTTGATCTTTTCAAAATCTATGAAGAAATCCAAGCTCTTTTTTTTTTTTGAACTCCAAGCTCTTAAGAGCTGTTTAGAACTTATTACAGGGGAAGAGGAAAGAAGAGATGGGAGATTTAGAATGCAAATGGAAGGTCTTAACAGCATTCGGGAGACAGTGTGTTTAAACCACTTAAGAGGACAAATTGTTTTTAAATGTCAAATTAGGCATTTTTAAGAAGCATTTATTTACAGACAATCCTGTTATGATAATTACAAATACTTCTTCTCTATTCACCAAAGCAGGTTCCCTAAGGGTTTCTACAAGCCTGCTTCCAATTAGTATCAGTGCTTAAAAGTAACAAAACTGCATGTCCCTAAAATGTGTTGTATGTAATTGGTCTTCTCACTGCTCCCAGCAAGCGTGCGTTCCTTCTCCCGGCCCCAGTGCTGCTGTTCCTTCACTCCTGCACAGAGCAAGCTCCTCCCTGCCTCCAAAACTTTGCAATTGCTGTTCCCTCTGCCAGGAGCACCCTGCCCCAGATCTCCAGAGAGAAGTTTCCTTCCCATGATTCAGTGGCCAGCACAGGTTTGCTTCTCAGGGAGTATCTTTCTAAAAGAGCCCTCTCCCCTTCACTCCCTCTTACTCAGCTTCGTTTAAATTACTTCAGTCCCAACCATGGGGAATGGTAATGTGGGTTGATTTAATGCCTGTCTCCACCCTTGAGGCTGGGGTCTTCACGAGAGAAGAGGCTTTCCTCTCCCGTTCCAGCGCCTGGAATAGTGTCTAGTACACGGTAGGTGCTCAGGAATTATTCACTGAATGAATGAAATGTATAATCTCTAGACTAATTTGGTGACGAGGTTAGGAAAAGATGATCAGAGAGCTAATCCTGATAGACCTGAACAAACAGAAAGGCCTTAAACCTCTTTAGCATAAGAGCTCTTTCTTTCAGAAACAGCATCCCATTTCAGCATTTTTACAGTAAGTCAGCTGTGGTATTAGCGAACAGCAGGTAGTCGGGGAAATGAGAACCGTTTAAAGGGTGGTGAACATTGATGTTTTAACAAAACAATTGACAATAAACCTCACCTTTCTCTCTGTCCTTACCCCCCCCCCAAAGAACCCCACCACCCTTTATGAAAGCTTTCACCTAGAGACGCTTGCAACCAAATGCCATATCGTGAGAAATTAAGTCAAGCTGGAAGAAGGTAGTAATGGGGTCATTTATATGGTAGCACACATTCTAGACTCAATAAATATTAAATCAATCACCCAGGAAAGCTAATATAAACAGTGTGTTGTCATCGATTAATTTATTTGAGAATCTCTGTCTGATTTACTCTGAGAAGAGCCCCATGGAAAGTTCGCTAAATTTGACAATGAACATGTTGTGCAACCTGATACTAATGAGGAAAGTTACTGACCCACAAAGATCACACACCTTGTGTAAGGAAATTCAGGGAGTCAGGGGGCAAGCTGGGAAAGGAGAATTCTGACTCCCTCTCTCTCTACTGGTCTACCCTCACTCTCCCTTGCCCTGGATTTTTTTCTTTCCCACTCTCAGATTTTCTCTACCTTTTCATAGCTGGCTTCTCCCTCCATCCTTTTCTACTCTTCTTTTCAAAACCATCTCACCGTGATTGCTGTGCATTCAGGTTTGTACTGGGGCGGGGCAGGGGGGCTGCTGAGGGAAAAGGTGGGTTCACCAACTGGTGCTAAAAATGATATGTATAAACTAAGTCTCTCAAACTCAGGTACCTACAGGGACTAGGAAGATAATTTAAGTGAGAGAACCAGGCTGAGTGCCATGCAATAGAGATTGGTGGGCTCTGTGGCAAAATAGGAATAGCATTTGGCCCATCCAGAGGGGTGGGCTCTCCAGCTTCATTCCACTGTTGCTGTGAAGAAATGTGAATCCTGCATGACTTGGGTTTTTATGGGAAGTTTCCTAAATTTTAAAACCCTGTATGGGCCCCCAAATTAGTGTTTGGCTGGATTCGGCCCACAGGCTGGCCACTTTCAACCTCTGATGTGAAATGTCCCAAGTTCCAAGTCCCCATCAATGGCCAAACCCACTCCACCTCCTGGGTACTCATCCTCTGAGTTACTGTCACCCTCCACCATCCATGTCCAGCATCTACTGCCTTTCTTTTTTTGTAAGTTCCTGTCCTCTATCTCCCTTTTGCTCTCTCTGTGCCTTGTGTTTCTTCTCCCCTTTGCCTCTGATGTTCACAGAGCCATTCCCCTGCAAGGCAGCATTCACAGAGAGAAGAAGGAAGGTGGAGCCAGGAAGAGTGGAGACCTGTTCCCCAGGCTCAGATCGGAGGATGCGGGGCAGAAGGGGACAGACAGAGTGGAGGGAGGGGACTTGGCTTGGCAATGGCCCCGGACACTTATGAAGATCCAGCTTAGAAAAATGTGGAGGGTAAATATCAAGGCAAGACAGCAGGGGCTCCCAGCAACCCTTGCACCCTTCTCACACTTTCCTCCCAGCTCCTCCCTCACCAGTTCTCTGGCCCATGATGACAACTGTCAGAAGTTTCCAGAGGGCTTTCCACATGATCTGAGAACAAGTAAACAACAGAGGAAAAAGAATCTCTAATGCCTTCCAAAGCAAAATTCTGGGCTGAAGTCGTGAAGCCAGAAGTGGATACCAGCCCACATTCTGTCTTGGGGGGAGACTGTCTGCCAGCTAAGTTGGGGTCCAAGATGGCAACTGTGAGGAGGTGTTGACATCAGCCGCAGTTCTGTCTCCATGTCCCAAGCCACCATTTATTAGCCTGTCTTCCAGGAATGGAGAAACAGGCCACAATACATAGAGGTCACAGTCCCTATGGAAAGACTCTCTAATGCTTTACATTTATTATCCCATTAATTTTACCTCTATGAGGTAGGTGCTATAGTTCCATTTTATAGATGGAGAAACCAAGGCATAGAAAGGTTAAATAATTTACCCAAGGTCACAAATACGCCCTTTCCAAGAATACTGTGAAAACTAGATGGGATTCTGCATATGCTGCATTAATAAGATGCAAAGTACAAAAGAAGTGTTCATTTTAACTTTAAGCTAATTTGCGCAAAGCTATTAGCAGCAGATAATATGTTAATTTATTACCCCTCCCAGGAGACTCATTCACTCAATAAATATTGATTGAGCATCTGCTACTGCACCCTAGGTGTAGGGATGTAGATAGAAGGTTCTAGAATTTCCATTACTCAGTCCAAAATGGGGTCATGACAGATGATGAGGAGGGTCCCCTCCTCCTGCATGTGGCTTTAGACTAGGTGCACACTTGGCTTTATTCTTAAGCTGGGTTGTTCTTTCCAGAGAATGGAGAGAACAATTCAGTGAGAAGAGCCTGCTCTGAGGGCCCCCAGTTTTGCAGGACTGCTGAGGCCTGTCTGCCGAATCTGTTATTTGCCTGGTGAGATAAATCCTCGGGCCCTGTTCCTCTCAGCACCACCTTTGCTGCCTTTGCCTGCTCTGCACCAAGGCCCTTCTCAGCCTCTCCTTCTTTTTCACATTTTTGTTCCTGGGCTCCAGAAGCCAAGTCCATGGTAGGTCACCTTGACATGATTATAAACGGCAAGTTCCAGGAGAGGCCCTGGATGAACCCTCTTTCCTTCCCTTCTCATAGGACAAACCCTTTTCTCCTACTTTGGAACATTTCAAGGACATCCAGAAAGACCACCGATGTGGTGACCCAATAGCATGTATGGGATAGTACTGGGATTCAGTCAGCCCGTGCTGGTCAGTGCAAAGTGACTTCCTTGGGAGAGTCCCATTTTCTCCATTAGTAACAGGGGAGGAGGGTCAAGATGTTCTCTGGGTTTCCTTATTGTTCTCACTATCATATTCAAAGGATCTTCTTATATACTCAGACAGACCAAAGAGAATGTAGAGTCTCTCTAGGCAAAACCAGGCTTTCTCACAAGCAGGGTGGACACCCACCTCTGTGGTACAATTCCGGGGGTGGGAAGCCCTCCCACCTTCTCCCATGAAGCCACTCCCTTTTCTGATGCCAGAAACTCTCCCATATTATCATTATTTTGGAAAGCTGAATCTCTGTAAAAATGCAGTATCATTACTGAATCTTTGTTTTAAGTATCCTTAGCTCAGAATAGAAATGCATCTTGGGATTGCATAAAAAAAAATGTTCACTATGGTGTGAAGCTGGCAGTTGCCTGGGGAAATAAATAAGATAGGACTTTTGGGAACTAGCAGGGAGAAAACATTAGATGAAGTCTCCTGGGAGGAAAAACAGCATTTATCTTTTCACTGCTACATCCCTGGTGTATGCATGATCCTCTTCCATCTTTAAGCCCATCTCTGTTTGACTGAGAAGTGAATCAACCAGCCTCGGCTTTGGATGAAGAAAGGTGGAGAGGAGTCCTGAGAAGAACCTTATGGTTTCTGGCAGAGGGCAAACAGAAACAACCTAAGAGAAACTGAGTGAGCCCCGACAATCCAAGGCCATGCAGAGATAGAAGTCCCATCTGTGGATCTGGAGAAGGGAGCCTGCAAAAGGCAGGGAGGGCAGGGCATTAGCCATTAACTTCTATTCTTTTGGTGGAGCTTCTGCTAAGAGAGGCAATCTCTTTATGGCTATGCACACAGGCTTTAGAACCAGAGACTTGACCTTGAATCCTGATCCTGGTGCTTACCAGCTGTGTGACACTGGAATCATTACTTGATTTCCCTGAGCTTCAGTTCCCAGTATGTTAAAGCAGATGCCAGCAGTAACTAGCCCCAGGAGTACAATAAGGGTTAAAGGTGAGACTGTTTGCAAAACACCTTGCCCAGTGCTAACACTGAGCAATGTTCAATAAATGATAGTGGATATGACGACATGGAGAAGATGATGAAGAGCAATTTACTCCAAGGAACTAGGTTTACAAATGTCAGTGTCACTTCGTATGTGGGTGAGGAAATGAATCACACCCTGTGGTCTGATACCAATGGTCAGGATTCTGGGCAAGTTACTGACCTCATCTGTGCCTCATTGTCCTCTTCTGTAAAATGAATATAATAATTATATCTACACTGGGGAGGGTGTGTGCTCTGGTAAGCGCTGTGAATTGTGCAAGACTGTTGAATCTCAGATCTGTACCTCTGAAACAAATAATGCAATATATGTTAAGAAAAAAAAAAGAAGAAGAAGAAGAAGAAGGTAGCGGGAGGGGAAGAATGAAGCGGGGGAAATCGGAGGGGTAGACGAACCATGAGAGACGATAGACTCTGAAAAACAAACTGAGGGTTCTAGAGGGGAGGGGGGTGGGAGGATGGGTTAGCCTGGTGGTGGGTATTGAGGAGGGTACATTCTGCATGGAGCACTGGGTGTTATGCACAAACAATGAATCATGGAACACTACATCTAAAACTAATGATGTAATGTATGGGGATTAACATAAGAATAAAAATAATAATAATAATAATTATATCTATCTCATGAAATTTGGGGGAAGATTAATTTATTCAGCAAGATTTATTGAGCAACTATTACATGCCAGGAGCCGCCCTGTGCATTTGGGATACATCTGTGAACCAAGATGACTGCCCTAGGAGCCAGCGTATAGACTTTTTGCCACGGTGCCTAGTACTTAGTAAGCCGCCAGGGAAAGAAAATGGAGAGGGTATCGAGGATAGAAGGAAGATTCCCCTACAGCCTAATACAGCCTCAAAGACTCAAGACCCAGCTTTTCAATTTTTCCAGCTTTGTGACAGACAAATTCTTAGCCTCTCTGTGTCTCAGTCTTTCCCGTCTGTAAAAAGGGGATAATAATTCCTTTCTTGAAGGTTGTGTAGTAGCAGAAGTAAAGTGCCTGGTACAGGTTGGGCCATCTGCACATGTTAATTCCTGTACGGGTTTCTTAGGGCTGCTTTCACAAATGTGGTGGCTTAAAACAGTAGGAATCTAGTCTTTCACAGTTCTGGAGGCTAGAAGCCCCGATTTAAGGTATTGGTTCCTTCTGGAGGTTCGGAGAGAGAATCTGTCCCCTGATTCTCCCCTAGCTTCTGGTAGTTGTGGGCAAGCCTTAGCATTCCTTGGCTTGTAGCTGAGTCTCTCCAATTTCTGACCCCAACTCCGCATGTTCTACTCTTGTGGTTCTACATGTTCTCTTCTCTTCTTATAAGGACACCAGTTGTTGGACTCGAGGCCACCCTAATCCAGTGTGACCTCATCTTAATTATATCTACAAAGAATCTGTTTCCAAATAAGGTCATGTTCTGAGGGTCTAGGTGACATGAATTTAGGAGACAATATTCAGCTCACCCTCTCCTCCATTGTAGGTTTCTGCATAAAGGCTTTTGAGGGGATACAGCAAGCTTCGTGGTCAAAACTGGAGGGTGTTGGATGAGAGACGATGGACTCTGAAAAACAAACTGAGGGTTCTAGAGGGGAGGGGGGTGGGAGGATGGGTTAGCCTGGTGGTGGGTATTGAGGCGGGCACATTCTGCATGGAGCACTGGGTGTTATGCACAAACAATGAATCATGGAACACTACATCTAAAACTAATGATGTAATGTATGGTGATTAACATAACAATAAAAAATTAAAAAAAAAACAACTGGAGGGTGTTGGGCCTGCTGTTCCACCCATGTCACCTCAAGAACCAGGAAGATCATGCTATCTCTCTGTAGATAGCTATTGAATTATCATAGGGAACGGACTAGAAGCCCATAACCACTTGGAATTCATTTCACTGGCGAAAGAAGCAGGTTCGAACCTTTCCTCGAGTGTGTCCACACTGAGAAATGAGGCATCAGTTACCTTGGAAAATAGGTCCATTCTTTCCCGACCACTTCACGGTTTAACTCTAGTGGTTGAGTAGCTAATAACCCAAGGAATTAATGAGTTAATCCATTACCTCTCCCATTTCTGCAGAGATCTTCTGGAGTCGAGGTTTTAAATCAAAGGAGTGACTATACCGGTGGACATTCTAAGCACTTCAGGTAGGGCCGCTGTGGAAAGGCATCTGGAGAAGGTAGAACTGGTGGCCATTCAGCTTAACTCTGCTAACGTTTCTTTTATTTATTTGTTTGTTTGTTATCAAAGAGAGCACAGGCAAGGAGAGTGGCAGACAGAGGCAGAGGGAGAAGCAGGTTCCCCGCTGAGCTGGGAGCCCGATGCGGGACTCGATCCCAGGACTCTGGGATCATGACCTGAGCTGAAGGCAGTCGCCCAACCAACTGAGCCACCGGGGCGCCCCTCTGCTAACGTTTCTCGAGCAGCTCCCTCATGCAGGGCACTGACCTAAGTGCCTGTGTGGAACACACTAAGAACAAAAGCCCCTTCCTGCCTGTCAGGGATTCATGATCAAATAACTACACCCAAATAACAGCAAACCAAGAGAGGTGTACTGTGAAAGAGATAGAGCAGATGTCCGTGGGAAAGACAAAAATTAATTCTGATGGCAATGAGGTGACAGAGCGTCCTGAAAAACCTTGAGGAATAGGCGGCTTTTAAAGGGCGGCTTGACGAGTGGAGGCGGCAAGGGCAGGGGGTGGTCAGAATGTGCCGGCAGGCCATGCGGGATGTCAAGACTAGAGAGCTAACCCAAGTCTTGATGGCGGAGGGCCTGGACGGGGAGCCTGAGGCTGTGGGGTTCCATCCTGGAGGCCACCGCTGATATGGGAGAGCAATGTTCTGAGGAGCACCAGGTCTGTCTGGCATCACGCTGCTGACTTCACTTGGATGAATCCCAAAGGTTACTTAGCCACAGCTTCCCGGTCTCTAAAGTGTAGGGGGCAGTGGCCCTGCTTTACAGGCTCCTGGGGTTGAGCCGATGAAGCAATGCACACAACTGTTTCGGAGGGTGCCGGGCACGAGCCAAGCAGTTCCTAAATGCTCACTACAAGCTATAAAGGTTTTTGGCAAGGGAAGGGAGCAGACTTGGGGTTGGCTGGTTGGTTTTTTCAGGATGCCAGCTCATGGCTAACAAACAAGCTGCCTGGCCACGCGAAAGAAACAGAGGGAGGGGGTACAGGACAGCTACATTTGGGCACACAGGAGGGGCTGCTCTAGAGTTTGGGGCATGCTGAGAGGAAGAGTGGGGACAAGGCTACAGCTGGGCTTGGGCCCAGGGGGAGCACTGCAGTGGGGAGTCCTGAGAACCAGCAGGCTGAAGGGATGCTGGTTTGTGGACAGCCAAGGGAAGAGCAGTTTGTTTCAGTTATCTTCCCCGCCCCGGGGTGGGGGGCAGCTCCACTTCTCAAGAGAGGGTAGAAAGGATCTGAGCATCCAGAGTGTCTCTCGGGAGCTACTTAACTGAAGAGGGCAAGGGTAGAGTGAGCAGCATGGACAAAGGCCTGGAGAGGGCAAGGGAGGCACGCAATAGCCAAGCAGGTGCTGGGCAGTCGCACTTGCCCCACAAGGCCCAGCTGTAAAGGTGCCCAGAGGGTGCGGAGAGCGCCGAGGCACTGCATGTGTCTCACATCAGAGCCTGCCTGGCCTCCCTTCTTCCCTGCTTGTGCAGATCCTGCCTGTCATTCACGGTTCTGTTCAAGGCTCACACCCTCCTCGGGACCTTTTCCAATCAATCCAGCCTATGCTGATCTCTCCCTCGGCTGAACACCAGTCGTGCCTGGGTCACCCTGTTTAGCACTGAGTTGCTCTTTAATCTGCCAGACAGGGAGGATCATTGCTCAGAGGTTTCTCATGTAGAGTCAATGAAACAGCTCCTGTCATGCTCTCAGCACTGTACCTGGTGCCTAAACAGTGCCCAATAAATGTTGGTAGTTCTCCTGTTGTTGCTCCTCTTTCTCCTCCCACACATGGATATTATTGTCATTGCTCAGGGACACATGGTGGATAGCATCCTTGAGAACAGTACACTCCTGTAGACACAGGTATGTGGGTGTTCGCTATTATGTCAACCCTTTCTCCCCACTCAGGAAAACATTCTGGAGAACCAAATGAATGAATATGACATTATTATTGTGATAACCTTGAGTCTCCTCTAATTCATGTTTATTTTTTAAATCATCTGCCAACACTGGTACTTTAGCTCCATGAGTCACAATTCTTTGTGGCATACCTCATGATATATGGTGACTCACCAGTGCACTGTGGTCCTGAAGGTAAGAACTTCTGCTCTTAGTTTTACCTTGTATTACTTCTGCTTTCCTGGCTAGACCGTAAACTCTGGGAAGACAGGGATCCTGGCTGGCTTCTTCCTTCCTTGCTTCCTTCCTCACTGTGCATCCAACACAGCACTTGGTGGGTAGCAATTGTTAACTAGTCATGTGCTGATGAACTGATATCTTTCTCTAAGCAAAGCTTAGAGAAAGCTTATAGATTGTTCAAATGCTGAAGCTTTCAGAGTTTCGACTATATCTCTAGTTGTGCTCAATTCCTATGAAAATCTCCACAAAGGGAGGGAACCTATTTATTCATCAGGACTTGTGGGAGTGCAAGTGACAGAAACCTAACTCAAACTTCCTCAAGCCAAAAAAGGCAAAAATTGGTTTATATAACTGAAAAGTTGAAAGGTGTATTCAAGTTCAGGTAAGGCTGGATGCAGGGCTCAAATTTTATCAGTAGGAATGTGTCTCTCTTAGTTCCTCAACTCTGTTTTTTCTCTAAATTTTCTTTATTTTCAGGCATGTTCTACACAGCTGGTGGTACAGAGAGCTCCCAGCAGCTTCAGGCTTCTAGTCCATCAGCTTGAGAACACCAGGCAAAACCCTGTCACTTTCCCAATTGTTTTAGCAGAATCTGGACCTGATAGTCATAGGGTTACACATTCCTGTGATTCAGTTTTACCAGGTATTGGTCCTATGTCGAGCTTGGATAGGTAATATCCCAAACAACTGGTTCCAGTGTTCAATAAAGATGATTTCCCAAAAGATAATCTTGATGCATTTCCTAGAGATGGGAGAAATGCATGTGGGGCAGGCAAATATTTTTGACATTTGGCAAGCCTGAGTGAGGGACAATGATTATGTGTATAAGCAGGAACAACTGTTTCCATGTCAACTGCCGTCACCATGGTGAGAAAGACACAGATCCATTGCATCATCTGCGCACAGGGCAGGTGCCTTTTGCGGTGAGCTCCAGATGCTGACTTTGGTGCCAGCATTGCAAAGTTGCAGTTACGAGACTCTCACAGACAGAGCCTGTCCCTACCAGAATGTTGATGACATCTGCTGAGGTACATGGAGAGGGGCTTTGCATGCGAGTGAGCATGAACTAGATCACCAGCGCAGGGAAACATCTCGAAACAGCTGTTGGTTAACAAGAAGGTGAATGTACTTTGTCCTGGTCCAATTGCTCTCTCAGGAATTGCCTTCTCATGTGGCCCCAGAGAAAATAGTAATCCACCATTCTACCTCCACAAATAATTTTCTTCTGTCCACTGTTTTCCATTCTCCATAAACAAGAGTTGACTCTGGCCAGGATTGCAGCCACCTAGCACCATGGAGAAATGTACTGGTTTGGCAAGGAACACCTTCATCAAGATGAAGGTCTTCTTGGCCAATGTGCTCTTGAAGAGAAAGAAAACACAACAACTACAAGATAAGTCTTACCTGATATAACAAACACCTTTCCTCTTATTGGATTTTCCTGCTAGATTATTGTACTGAATGGTCTTAATTGAGACATTGTGGTTATTTTACAATAATTCATTAATAGTGAGAGTGGTAGGTAGAACAAGGACCATAAAATTTTAGAATAACAAAATAAAAAGCGACCTTAGTAATCATTCCCACCCTGTGAGTTTTCTGAGCTCATCAGCTGAATCTGTCTTGTTCACTCCTATATTCCCAGTGCCTGGTGTAAAACCTAGCACTCTGGGTGTGCTATTATTCCTTATTACTCTGTTCATGGCAGACATCACTAATTGACCAACTTACTCTTTCACATTGATCAAGAATATGGCCTCAGAATCATTCTCAAGACAGAACCCCAAGAATCTAATGCCACCCAGTCAACTGACATAAGCTAAAACTGATTTGCCATTGCGAACTAGTGGCTTGTCAAAAATTTGCAGAATCTTAAGCAAAGATTTCTTTCAACCACATAGTTTCCATTTAGGAGAAAGCAAAGACCTAAGCAGTTATCTATCAACTAGAATAGTGGCTTCTTTAGGTTTTGGAGTTGCTGCAGAACTCCTCCATCCTATACCCTTTGCATCATTCCTCAGGAGAAATTTAAATCAGATGCTACACACCACAGAGTAGCTTCTGGGGACTGCCTAGTCTTACCAAAGAGTTTTAACTCCTTAGCAATCTGCAGATTAATAATTAGCATGTAAAAGCCAGTCTACTTCAGTGAAAGGTTAGAGGTTTAGGTGCTCCAAGAAGATCCCCAGGAGTTCTTTTCCTTTCTTTGGTGCTGGCCATTTAATATTTCAAGTGGTGCAGAAACAGCACATGGAATGAGCAGTTCACTTAGGCAGCACACTCCTTTCCTTTCAGATTTTAGGCTAAGTGGCATTAGGGGGTAGTCAATCATGAACAATTTGGGCGCCTGCAAATAACTGTAGAAGTTAAATTGACTTTGTATATAAGGGGAACATGCCCCTGGAAGACATCTATTCAAATAACCCATTGTGTGGGGCCTTAGATGCAGCCAGAAAGATCATTAACAGCAGGGTCAAATTACTGTGGTAATAGAAGTATGAAAGAGGCTGGATCACTTGGATAATCGGAGCTTCAGATGACCAAAAATTCTTCTGTTGAATTAGACTAATAGGCTCCCAGATTGGCATCAGTCCCAGTGAACAAGGACTGTAACCACATTTACTAGCAATAAGATCATGCTTTTAATACCTGACAGTTAAATTCAAGAAAAGAGTAAGGAAATAGTCATTTCTATCCAGGTTGACTTGAAGGCTATTATGCAAATTCAAAGAACATACAACCAGAGTCTGCTAGTCCAGAGTTTCTCTAAGTGTTATTGGGCTCTGAGGGGCAATCAGCCATGCCCTGCTACCTGCAAGGAAGAGGCAAAAGCACCTTATGTCAGTCTTTGTTCTTGGGTGTTATCAGATTGACCTAGTAATTGAGCATCAGACAGAAGCAGGGCTCAGAAGCAAGGTTCTGACTCAAATTAGCAGTTGGGGGTTAAGGCATCTCTTACCATCACACAGAACTCACCTTTATGTCTACAACAACTGAAGCAATTGTGTTTACGCTAGGAAAGAGCAATTTAGGAGATAGATCCTAGCACTTTCAGAGAGAGGGAATTAACCTTTGAACTCATACTTTCTTGAGCAGAAGTGGTTTTCCCCCACTTATTGGGATGAGAAATGGCTATGGAGGAATTGTGGAAGAGTGGTTAATAGCTTGGCTCTGTTGTCAGACCTGGAAGTACATTCTAGTTCTGCTACTTAATAACTGTCTGGCATTCAGTAGTTATTTAAATTGATTGATCCTCAGCCTTTTCTCCTTAAAGTGGGGCTACAGTATCACCTATTTCCTCTTCATTAAAATGGGGATAATAGTGGGGTGCCTGGGTGCCTCAGTCGTTAAGCATCTGCCTTCAGCTCAGGTCATGATCCCAGGGTCCTGGGATCAAGCCCGGCTTCAGGATCCCCACTCAGCAGGGAGTCTGCTTCTCCCTCTCCCACTCCCCCTGCTTGTGCTCCCTCTCTCGCTGTGTCTCTTTCTGTCAAATAAATAAATAAAATCCTTTTTAAAAAATGGGGATAATAGTAAGCATTGTTGTAAAGATTAAATATAAAAAAGTATTTAAACTGTTTAACACTATTTGGATCATTTACCAAGATAGGCCAGGTTCTGAGACCTAAACAAATCTTAATACATTTAAAAAAATTCAAGTCATACAAAATATATTTTCTGGAAAAGATGAAATTAGAGATCAATAACAGACAGCTATCTATAAAATCCCCCAATATTTGGAAACTATGTAAAACACTTCTAGATAACCATTGAGTTAAAGAAGAAATCAAAAGGGAAAGAAGAAAGTATTTTTAAGTGAATGAAAATGATAATTAGCATTTCAGAATTTACAGCATGCTGCTAAAGTAGTGTTTATGGGGGAAATGTATAGCACTGAAATGCCTATGCTAAAAAAACAGAAAGGTCTCAATTCCCAAGCTCCCACCTTACGAGAAACTAGGAAAAGAAAAGTAATTTAAAGCCAACTAAGCAGAAGAAAGAAAACAATAAATCAAAATCAATCAATCAAAAATAATCAATGAAACAGGAAATAGAAAAACAATGGAGAAATTCATTAAAATCAAAAGTTGATTCTTTGAAATCAATAAAATTTATAAGCTTCTAACCAAACTGAGGAGAAAAGACATAAATTACCAAATATCCAGAATGAGGAAGTGACAACACTACAGATTCTACAGATATTAAAGTAATAAGATATTATGAACAACTCTATGTCTATAAAATAAATCACAAATTCCTCTAAGTGTGACAACTTAAATGGACAAATTCCTTGGAAGATGTAATCTACCAAAGTTCACTCAAGAAGAAATAACCTGAATTTGTAGTTAACAACTTTCTCAGAAGAAAAACTCCAAAGACTGGATAGCTTCCTTGGGGAAATCTTTCAAACATTTAAGAAAGAAATAGTACACAAACTCTTTGAGAAAACTGAAGAGGAAGGAATACTTATGAATCCTTTCTATGAGCCCACCATTACAGATAACAAAGTTAGTAGATAAAAAAATTTCAGAACAATATGCCTCATAAATATGCGGCAAAAATGTCAACTAAAAGGTAAATCAAATCTAAAAACATGTAAGAAGGATAATTTATCATAATCAAGTAAATGGCATTGTTCTGGACTTTATCCCAGAAATCCAAAGTTTGAACATTTAACAAATTGATGTGCTTCACCATATTAATAGTCTAAAAAAGAAAAACACATATAATTATCAAAACAGAGGTAGGAAAGCATTTGACAAAATATAATATCCATTTTTGAGAGAAAAAATATATCTCAGCAAACTAAGAATAGAGGGGACTTCTTTAACTTGATAAAAGACATGTATAAGAACCCTACATGATACTCAATGATAAAATAAAATGAAAGATTGAATGTTTTCCCCTTAAGATCAGAAAGAAGAAAAAGATGTCCATTCTCACTACTTGGGTTCAAATTTGTACTGATGGTCTCACTAATGCAATAAGGCAAGAGAAAGAAATAAATTATATGGAGATTAGAAAGGAAGGACTAAACCTGTCCTTACTGACAGATGATATGATCATCTATGTATAAAACCCTATGGAACCAACAACAACAAAAAACCACTAGAACTTGTAAATAAGTTTATCAAGTTTTCAAGACACAAAATCAGTAAGATTATATTTATATAAAAGCAACGAATAATCAGAAACTAAACTTTAAAAAATAATGTCATTTATAGTAGTGTCGACAAATACAGTTAGAGGTTACATCCAACAAAATGTGTGTAAGATCCATAGATTCAAAACTACAAAACACTGCTAAAAGAAATTAAGGAAGATCTAGATAGATGGAGATATAAATAATGTTTGTGGATCAGAAGACTGAATATTGTTAAAATGTTAATTATTCCTCAAATTAGCTTAGAGTTGCAAAACAATCCCAATCAAAATCTTAGGAGAGTTTACTGTAGAAATTGACAACCTAATTTTAAAATTGATATGAAAATGCAAAGGACCTTGGATAGCCAACATAACTTTAAAAATAATTTAAAAAGTTGGAAGGTTAATGCTACCTGATTTCAAGACTTACTATAAGGACACAGTAATCATCAATGGGATGTTAGTGTCAAGATAGATAAATAGATACATGGATCAGAATAGAGATTCCAGAAATAGACCCACAGATATATGGATAACTGATTTTCAGTAAAGGGACAAAGGTAGTTAAGTGGAGAAAAGATAGTCTTTTCAACAAATAGTGCTAGAATAGTTGGTTATCGATATGGGGGCAATGGAGGGAGAACAGAACTTTAATCCATACCTTGCTCTATATACAAAAATCAACTCAAAATGCATTATAGACCTAAATGTGAAACCTAAAACTATAAAATTCCTAGAAGAACACATAGGAGGAAATCTTTATGATTTATGATTGGGTAAAGATTTCTTAGGTATAACATCTAAATCACAATTCATGAAAGACAAAATTGATACAGTATACTACATCAAAATTAAGAACTTCTGCTCTTTGAATTACACTGTTAAGAGAATGAAAAGATGGCCACAAAATGAGGGAAAATATTTGTAAATCATGTATCTGACAAGAAAATGATATTCAGAATATATAAAGAACTCTAAAACCCAATAATAAACCAAACAAGATTTGAACTTAAATGTCACTGAAGAAGCTACATGGATGGCAATTAAGCAAATTACAAAGATGCTCAATATTATTATCATTAAGTAAAATGCAAACAAAACAATGAAATACCACTACCCACATGTTAGAATAGCTAAAATTAAAAAGATTAACCATACTGGGGTACCTGGGTGGCTCAGTTGGTTAAGCATTTGCCTTTGGCTCCGGTCATGATCCTAGGGTCCTGGGATTGAGCTCCTTGCTCAGCAGGGAGTCTGCTTCTCCCTCACCCTCTGCCCCTCCCCCCAGCTCGTGCTTTCGCACTCTGTCTCAAATAAATAAATAAAATCTTAAAACAAAGAAAAGATTACCCGTACTAAGTATTGCCAAGGACGCGGGGGTACTGAAGCTCTCACACACTGCAGGCAAGAATGTAAAATGGTACAACCACTTTGGAAAACAATTTGGCCATTTTTTAGAAAGTTAAACATAGGCCTACCACATTGTCCCCCATAGGTGTTTGTGCAAGACAAATGAAAGCATATGCCCACACAAAGACTTGCACATGAATATTTATGGGAGTTTTATTTGTATTAGCCCAAAACTGGAAATTCCCCTCAACAGTTAAAAAGATAAACCAAACTGTGGTTTACACTGAAATGTGACTCAGGAATAAAAGCTATGAACTACTGGGGTGCCTGGCTGGCTCAGTCATTAAGCATCTGCCTTCAGCTCAGCTCATGTCCCAGGGTCCTGGGATCGAGCCCTGCATCGGGCTCCCTGCTCGGCAGGAAGCCTGCTTCTCCCTCTCCCACTCTCCCTGCTTGTGTTCCTTCTCTTGCTGTCTCTCTCTCTGTCAAATAAATAAATAAAATCCTTAAAAAAAAAAAAAAAGCTAGGAACTATTGATACATGCAACATGGCTGTGAATCTCACAATCATTACACAGGCTGAAAGAAACCAGACAAAAAGAGTACCTAGTGTATGATTCCACTTATATGAAATTCTAGAAAATGAAAACTAATCTCGAGTGAAAATAGCAGATCAGTGGTTATCTGGGAATGGGCAGGGAATAGGGAAGCATTACAAAGAGGCGCAAGTAGACTTTTGGTGGGGACAAACATGTTCATAATCTTAATCGTGGTCATAGTTTCACAGATATATACATACATCAAAACCTAGCACCTTGCACACTTGGAACATGTATAGAGTATGATATATCAATTATACTCCAATAAAGTTGTTTTTTAAAAAAGTGTTTAGGGTGGTGTGTGATTGCACATGACCCCAGCTGAGAGGCCCCGGGGGTGGGATTGCCCAGGGGGCAACCTGACAAGGATATTCCCTTTCCATAGCTGCTGGAGGACCAGACATTTCTGCAGCTACTTCTGGCCGTGGCAATAAGAGAATCCTGGCAAGCAGGTTTTTTAAAAAAACAAAAACAAAAAGTGTTTAGCATGCGGTTAAGTGTTTTCTTTTGATTTCAATTATCCCCTGACCAGCTTTGCTTTTTTTTTTTTCCCCCTTTCCTGATGAATCCCCAAAGTAGGGATAGCTTTGACTTCACAGACCAAATAGATTTGATCTCACAGGTCAAACTGTGATCCACTGGCCTGGAGCACTGCCCCCAGAAGCCTGGCAGGTAGGGTGATGGCCCCCAAAGATGTCCACATCCTAATGTTTTACCTGACATGAGAATGTTTTACCTGACACAACAAAAGGGACTTTGCAGATTGATTAAGGTTGAGGATCTTGGGATGGGGAGATAATCCTGGATTATCCAGTGGGCCCAATCTAATCACATGAGTTCTGAAAAGTGGAGGACATTTCCTGGTTATGGTCAGGGAGTAAGAGCAGTATGAAAAGGATTCGAGGGGTGCCTGGGTGGCTCAGTCTTTAAGCGTCTGCCTTCGGCTCAGGTCATGATCTCAGGGTCCTGGGATCGAGCCCCGCATCAGGCTCCCTGCTCGGCAGGAGGCCTGCTTCTCCCTCTCCCACTCCCCCTGCTTGTGTTCCCTTTCTCGCTGTATCTCTCTGTGTCAAATAAATAAAAATCTTAAAAAAAAAAATAAAAGAAAAGGGGAGGAGGGGCCTATGTTCATGGACTGAAGAGAGGTCTCTAGAAGTTGAAAAAGGCAAGGAAATGGATTTTACTCTTGAGTTTCCAAAAAGGAGAGCAACCCTACCAAAACCTTGATTTTAGCCCAAAGAGACCTGTGTTGGACTTCAAACCCACAGAACTGTAAGATAATAAAATTGTGTTGTTTTAATGTGTTAAATTCGTGGTGATTTGCCACTGCAGCCCATATCAAACAAATCCAAACAGGAAAGAATATTGTGATCAATTAATAATGTCTACCGTGGACACCACAGGTGAAAGAAGCTTGCAGGCTTCTTGCAGCCTGCCATCTTGGCTCTCGTCTTCATGGTGTGCTCTCACGGGAGCTGGGGAGGGAAGCACCTTGTCTTATGGTGCCTACTGTGTGCCAAGCTCTATGTTAGGCTCTTCACATATGTTGCCTCAGCCATCTTTGCCTCGGTTCTCTGATGAGGTAAATATTACTTGCTTTTTGATAGTTTCGGATCAGAGAAATTAAGACCCATCTAAGATCTCAACTCCAAATGCTGGTTTTGTTTTGTTTTGTTGTTTTTTATTCCTCTCAGCTTCCAAACAAAACACGGAGCCTCAAGAACACATAGGTGAACTAGGTTTCAAGTGCTGATGGAAAACAAGAACAAACACAGATGAAGAACCTTTGTCTTGGAACACTACTTCTGGCCCTGGAAGTGGTGCACAAAACGTTATTAGCACAGCTGGAGCTCCTAGAAGTGTCTTGGGAGTGGGGAAGGAACAATACATTTCTAATATTTGGTAATTAGCATGAAAAGTACTTGCTCCTTGTTTACGCTTCAACTTCAGCACAGAGGAATGCCACTTATTTTCTCTCTCAGCAAGACGTGGGTGACGCATCCAACCAGCTGCCTCACTGGGCTCCCCGGCCCGCTCCAGGGGTGGGGACTTGTTTATGCCTCGGCTGAAGGGGCCCCCGAGAGAGCGCACAGCCACTGTCCCTCCTGCCCTTGGTCCCTCTTCCAGGAATGCTTCAGGGAGCCGAGCTTTGGACAACGCTACTAGATTCGCTCTCCGGTAGTAACATTGCAACATCGTGTGTTGGGGCGAGGCAGGGAGCAAGACCCCAGATATCCTTCAAAACAGAGCTGTGGAGCCAGGCCTGTCACATGCCACTGTCACATGCCATGGCACCGGCTTTCATGTGAAGGAAGGTAATGGGTCGAGAGGGCAGAAGGGAAAGGTTGCAAGCCTAGTTCCACGACTTAACCTCTCAGAACTTTGATTGTTTTCACCTATGCTCTAAGAGTAATAACAGCCACCTAACAGGTATGTGGCCATGCTTCCGACTGACTGGGCATGGACTAGGGATTGGGCGTTGTGTTAGGGGCTTTATATGCAAACCTCACTTACTACAACAGCCTTATGAAAGACATACTACCATTACCCTATTTTATAGATGAACATACAGAGGCTCAAAGAGAATTAGTTACTTACCCCAAGTCACACAGCTAGTAAAAGAACCCAATCAAGCCAGCTGACTCTAGACTCCAAGCAACACTGGGGGGAAGTGCTTAGCATGGCACCTTGCGTAGGGTACCTGCTCAAAAGACGTGAGCCAGGATTATATTGGCTTTAGTATGAGTATGCAATATTAGTCGGGACCTGAGGTCCCCTTGATCCCTCTCTCCTAAAACTACCCGTTTGTGGCCAAATAAAATGCAGATATAGAAAACCACACAAATCTCAGAAGCCCACCCATGGGCCACATTCAATCACAGCCAGCCACCCCAAATAGCCATGATCTTGACTCTCGGGGGAATAACTCTCTTAGTCAGTCCAGGCTGCTGGAACAAAGTGGCAAAGACTGGGTGGCTTGTAAACAACAGAAATTTACTTCTCACGGTTCTGAAGTCTGAGATCAGGGTGCAGGCATGTTTGGGTTCTGGAGAGGGCCCTCTTCCGGGTTGCAAACTGCTGACTTCCTGTATCCTTACCTGGTGGAAAGAGGGCAAGGCAGCTCTCTGGGGTCCCTTTCATAAGGGCACTGACCTCATTCATGAAGGCTCCACCTTCCAGACCTCACCACCTCTCAAAGGCCCCATCTTCTTATACCATCACATTGGGGGTTAGGATTTCAACATAGGAATTATGAGGAAGCGGTACCCCACTCCCAGTCCTTTCTTTTTCTTACAGTTTTTCTGGTTTGCTTTCTGAGATTTCCTGACTGTCCCCTCACCCCACAACTGTAAGCTGAACTTTTTTCCTTCATCTCTAGAGTCTGTTCAATTTTTATTCTACTCCCAACTGTTGTCCCCCCGGTGCAGGAGGCAGAGCCCAGGTGATCAGTTTGGGGAGTCCATACCTAAGAACTAGACTGCCCCAGCTCCTCCCCCCTCTCTCCAGACCCCTTACATGCCCCACTCCTGGCATGGGAAGAACGCCTCCCACTTCAGCGGCCATGCTTACATCGGTTCATGTGTGTTCCAGTATGAAACTGCTGCCTCTGTGGAGATGTTCCTGTTCCCAGGTCTACTGGCTACCCCATGGCTGCCTTCCTTCTTCACACACAGGCACTGATACCAGGTGAATCTTGGGGCAGTTGCTGCTTTGTCCCCACCACTCATATTTTGGGATTCGTGGGAATGCCGTCTAATTTTGTTTTTTATTTTGTTATGTATTTGTTCTGTTAGCATGGGGAGATTGGAGTAAATTCAGAAAATGATTCTGGGGCACCTGGGTGGCTCAGTCGTTAAGCGTCTGCCTTCAGCTCAGGTCATGATCCCGGGGTCCTGGGATCGAGCCCCGCATCGGGCTCCCTGCTCCACAGGAGGCCTGCTTCTCCCTCTCCCACTCCCCCTGCTTGTGTTCCCTCTCTCGCTGTGTCTCTCTCTGTCAAATAAATAAATAAAATCTTTAAAAAAAAAAAAGAAAAAATGATTCTATCACCATTTTCATCTTCCAAAATCCCCTAAAACTCTCAAGGCCTTCTCTGATTACAGGATCCTGTTCAGGCCTGGTTTCTCCCTCGTGCATGGAAGACACAGACATACTCCACAAGGGCCCGCCTCATGGCCCACCCATCCTGCGTTCCTGTCTGGCAATGGCAACAGTCTGTATGTTCTGGCGAGACAGGTCGACATTCCTTTACAGCAGAGTTTACCGCAACATAAGAGATCATTTTAAAACATTTAGCAATGGGGTGCCTGGGTGGCTCAGTCGGTTGAGCATCCGACTCTTGGTTTCAGCTCAGGTCATGGTCTCGGTGTTGTGGGAACGAGCAAGCATGTTGGGCTCTGCGCTTGGGTGTGCAGAGTCTGCTTGGGATTCTTCCCTGCCTCTGCTCTTCCCCTTCTGCTCCTCTCCCTGCTGGCACACCCTCTCTCTCTCTCTCTCTCTAAAATAAATAAATAAATAAAATCTTTAAAAAAAAAGAAAAACATTTAGCAATGAACAGACCTGAGAAGAGATCAAAGAATCCTGTAGTGAGAGGGAGTTGGACTGCAGATTTAAAATCTTGCCATCTGACAGTTCAGGAAGAACGCCCCAAACATCCCCAGCCTCTTTTAATTAATCTTATCTTGAGATAGCACAAAGTGTCCCCGGGGGTTAGACCTTCATGCCTTTGAGTTTGAGGTTTCCAGAGGTCTCCAGAACAAGATTGGAATCCTCTACCCCCATCTTCATCATTTCAGGCATGCAAATGCTTTTATAAAAGTTCCATTTTTGCTTGACTGAATTAGACACTATCCAAAGTGGCAAGCACTGTGCGCACCTTCCAAGAACTCATGGTCTGAGTCAACAGCACGGATTGCCATGATTTTATATTTCATCTCATATTCTTAAGGAACCCCCAAAATAATATTTGGCTCAAGGAGAAAATTTCTCATTCTTTTTGACACTTGCATTAATAGAAAGAAACTTCTGTATACTTTTTTTTTATAGAAAAAGAAAAGCTTGTACAACAAAGAGGTTTTGCGGCTGTTCTTACCAACACCTCTGCCAGCTATATTTTGCAAAAATAAAGTCAAGCCTTTTTAGAATCCTGGTGTTACAGCAGTTGGGGGTGGGGAGGGAAGGAGCAGGTCTTAGCCCTTCTCTCCCAACCCCTCCCTGTCCACCTTTCTCCAGGAAAGAATTATCTGATACACACCCTTGAAGATGCTAATTGGGTCCCAATAACAGTGGGTAAGGTCATTGTGTGTGTACTGGGAAAGCTTTGGTGTTGAGCCTAAGCTCAGTGTTCCAGCCCAATTTATCAGAGTCTGAACAGGGGTACTGGACATAAGACCAGTTAAGAATCAAACAGTACATGAGTTTCCCACTTATTCTAGACCCTTGAGTGTAGGAGGGATGGCATTTGAGCCCCTGGTCTGATGCTAACAGCGCATCTAACCACACAGTTACTTCCAACCAATGCCTTCCAACCACTTCCAACCTCACTTATTTGTGGTCTGGTCAGTAGGAAAGAAAGTAACTGCATACATGCAAGCAAGGAGGGGTCAGGAGGGCAGGCAGATCCGGGCTGGGAGAACACCGAGTAGCAGGATAGTTATAGGTGGAGAAGAGCACTGAGCAGGAAGAAGAGAGGAGCCCAAGTGTGTCCACAGAAGAGGTGTGGAGAGATCAGGTCTGGGAAGAAAGAGAAGGGAAAGTTCTGGCTTTTCCTTGGGAGAGCAAGGTGGCCACACTACCTGCCTCCGATGGAATGTAAGAAGAAGGTAGAAGAAGCTTGGAACAGCTCCAGGCTTTCTCTTCTGGTTTCGGGACCCCAATTACTATTGGCCATGTTGGAACAGTCTCAGATTATGAGATTATTCCCATCCCTAGAGATTCAGTCCTTTTCACTCCATAGTTGATTGGAGGGCAAAGAACACCAGGATTCACAGGGTTTAGGGGCAGAGCCATACTGGTTAGTCCCTTGCTCCAAAGCCCCTAGCGGACGAAGGAGTTGTCATCCTAGGATGGAAGATGAGAGCTAATGAAATGAGAGAAAGATGGAGGCAGCGGTCAGTGGAGCGCCTGCCACCACCCCCCACACCCCCAACCCCACCACCACCACCCTGCAGTCAGTGCACTGGGTGATTATGGACTGCTCTGGCTTTAATCAGAACAACTAAGTAGAGCTTGGCAATGAATTAACTTTCTCAGGGGCACTGTTAGTTTTGTTCTGATGCTAAAAGACAGATGCCAATAGGCCTGGAATATTCTCGTAGATCCCGTTCTCTTCTGCTCTGTCAATCGTTTTTTAGCCATATTCTGGGAACTGTAGAGACCTAAAGGACACCTCAGGACTCCTAAAAAATATGCTACGAATTTCATTTTTAAATACATATAACAACTTTAAAATCTATAAAAAACAAACATCCCTTCAAGTGTGCTGTGTACTAAATTTGAACATAAGGAATAGCTTGGAGGACATTAGGAGAAGGAAAGGAAAAATGAAGAGGGGGAAATCGGAGGGACAGATGAACCATGAGAGACTATGGACCTGAGAAACAAACAGGGTTTTAGAGGGGAGGGGGGAGGGGGGATTGGTTAGCCCGGTGATGGGTATTAAGGAGGGCAAGTACTGCATGGAGCACTGGGTGTTCTACGAAAATAATGGATCATGGATCACCACATCAAAAACTAATGATGTATGGTGACTAACATAATAAAATTTAAAAAATTAAAAAATAAATAAATAAATAAATTTGAATCTATCATATATATTAAGTTGTGCTGTCAGGTTAAACTTCCATGTGTAAATGTGTATAGATTTGGAGTAAAACTCATAGTTTTGTTTTGTTTTTTTTTAATTTAACATATTTTATTGTTTTAAATAGTACTGGATTTACAGAAAAATTGAGCAGATAGTACATGGAGTTCTCACATACCTCTCACCCTAATACACAAACAGCTTCCCTGAATATGAACTTATTGTATAACTGTGGTACAATTGTTAGAAATAATTTGCCCACACAGATACATTAACTGAAATCAGTAGTTTACATTAAGATTTGCTTTTTGCATCTTATGATTCTTTGATCTTCACCAAAGACATAAGGATATGTACCCACTGTTACAGTATCATAAATAATTGTTGCTTTTTTTTTTATCCTTATGTTAATCCCCATACATTACATCATTAGTTTTAGATGAAGTGTTCCATGATTCATTGTTTGTGCACAACACCCAGTGCTCCATGCAGAATGTGCCCTCCTCAATACCCACCGCCAGGCTAACCCATCCTCCCACCCCCCTCCCCTCTAGAACCCTCAGTTTGTTTTTCAGAGTCTATCGTCTCTCAAAAACTCATAGTTTTTTTAAGAAAGAGTTTCCTGACATTGCAAGATGAACTGCTTTCAAAACTATTATTACTTGCAACTACTTATCTGTTTGAATCAGATTTCCTTACTACTGGGTATATTGGTCAGAAATATTTTGGTTGCAAGAGACAGAAATCCAAGACAAACTGTGCTGAAAGACAAATATCACTGGTTCACATAACAGAAAAGTCCAGGGGTTGGGGTGGAATAAGTTCCAGCTAGATCTAGACACTTCTGTGGTGGCATCACTTCCCAAGGCTCTCCTCTCAGCAAAGCTTTCCCCTGGGTTGTCTTCTTTGGCAGGCTTGTCAGTGTGGTGGGGCCCTAGCCCAGCAGCTCCAGGCTGGCGTTCTCCCAGGCAGCGGGAAGAGCTTCTATGTCCTAGGGTTCCCTGGCCCTTGCTTGCAGACATACCTCTGTAGCTGGGAGTGGGACCAACTCCTCCAGTGCCATGGGACCGGAACTGGGAGATGGAAAATGGGGAATAAGGACTGGGTAGCAGCAGGCTAAACAAACTACAGGAACACACTAGACCCCAAGACTGCACCATCGCCCTCTTTGATATCAGTCCCTGATTTCAAGCCCAAGTTCCCCAAAATGGCCTCATTGTTCTTTTTTTATTATTATTATGTTATGTTAATCACCATACATTACATCATTAGTTTTTGATGTAGTTTTGCGTATAACACCCAGTGCTCCATGCAGTATGTGCCCTCATTAATACCCATCACCAGGCTAACCCATCCCCCCACCCCCTCCCCTCTAAAACCCTCAGTTTGTTTTTCAGAGTCCATCATCTCTCATGGTTCGTCTCCCCCTCCGATTTCCCCCCCTTCATTCTTCCCCTCCTGCTGTCTTCTTTTTTTTTTTTTTTTAACATATAATGTATTATTTGTTTCAGAGGTACAGGTCTGTGATTCAACAGTCTTCCATAATTCACAACGCTCACCATAGCATATACCCTCCCCAATGTCTTTCACACAGCCACCCATCCCTCTCACCCCCCACCACTCCAGCAACCCTCAGTTTGTTTCCTGAGATTAAGAATTCCTCCTATCAGTGAGGTCATATGATACATGTCTTTCTTTGATTGACTTATTTCACTCAGCATAATACCCTCCAGTTCCATCCACGTTGTTGCAAATGGCAAGATTTCATTCCTTTTGATGGCTGCATAATATTCCATTGTATATATATACCACACCTTCTTTATCCATTCATCTGTCAATGGACATCTTGGCTCTTTCCACAATTTGGCTATTGTGGACATTGCTGCTATAAACATCGGGGTGCACGTACTCCTTCGGATCACCACATTTGTATCTTTGGGGTAAATACCCAGTAGTGCAATTGCTGGGTTGTAGGGTAGCTCTATTTTCAACTTTTTGAGGAACCTGCATACTGTTTTCCAGAGTGGCTGCACCAGCTTGCATTCCCACCAACAGTGTAGGAGGGTTCCCCTTTCTCCACATCCTCACCAACATCTGTCGTTTCTTGACTTGTTAATTTTTGCCATTCTGACTGGTGTGAAGTGGTATCTCATTGAGGTTTTGATTTGGATTTCCCTGATGCTGAGCAATGTTGAACACTTATTCATGTGTCTGTTGGCCATTTGGATGTCTTCTTTGGAAAAATGTCTGTTCATGTCTTCTGCCCATTTCTTGATTGGATCATTTGTTCTTTGGGTGTTGAGTTTCATAAGTTTTTTATAGATTTTGGATACTAGCCCTTTATCTGATATTTCATTTGCAAATATCTTCTCCCATTCTGTCGGTTGTCTTTTGGTTTTGTTGACTGTTTCCTTTACTGTGCAAAAGCTTTTTATCTTGATAAAATCCCAATAGTTCATTTTTGCCCTTGCTTCCCTTGCCTTTGGCAATGTTTCTAGGAAGAAGTTGCTGCAGCTGAGGTCGAAGAGGTTGCTGCCTTTGTTCTCCTTTAGGATTCTGATGAACTCCTGTCTCACATTGAGGTCTTCCAACCATTTTGAGTCTATTTTTGTGTGTGGTGTAAGGAAATGGTCCAGTTTCATTCTTCTGCATGTGGCTATCCAATTTTCCCAACACCATTTGTTGAAGAGACTGTCTTTTTGCCACTGGACATTCTTTCCTGCTTTGTCGAAGATTAGCTGTCCATAGATTTGAGGGTCCATTTCTGGGCTCTCTATTCTGTTCACTGATCTATGTGTCTGTTTTTGTGCCAGTACCATACTGTCTTGATGATGACAGCTTTGTAATAGAGCTGGAAGTCTGGAATTGTGATGCCGCCAGCTTTGTTTTTCTTTTTCAACATTCCTCTGGCTATTCAGGGTCTTTTCTGATTCCATACAAATTTTAGGATTATTTGTTCCATTTCTTTGAAAAAAGTGGGTGGTATTTTGATAAGGATTGCATTGAATGTGTAGATTGCTCTAGGTAGCATTGACATCTTCAGAATATTTATTCTTCCAATCCACGAGCATGGAACGTTTTTCCATTTCTTTGTGTCTTCCTCAATTTCTTTCATGAGTATTTTATAGTTTTCTGAGTACAGATTCTTTGCCTCTTTGGTTAGATTTATTCCTAGGTATCTTATGGTTTTGCGTGCAATTGTAAATGGGATCAACTCCTTAATTTCTCTTTCTTCTGTCTTGTTGTTGGTGTATAGGAATGCCACTGATTTCTGTGCATTGATTTTATATCCTGCCACTTTACTGAATTCCTGTATGAGTTCTAGCAGTTTTGGGATGGAGTCTTTGGGGTTTTCCACATAAAGTATCATATCATCTGCAAAGAGTGAGAGTTTGACTTCTTCTTTGCCGATTTGGATACCTTTTATTTCTTTTTGTTGTCTGATTGCTGAGGCTAGGACTTCTAGTACTATGTTGAATAGCAGCGGTGATAGTGGACATCCCTGCCACGTTCCTGACCTTAGGGGGAAAGCTCTCAGTTTTTCCCCATTGAGAATGATATTCACTGTGGGTTTTTCATAGATGGCTTTTATGATATTGAGGTATGTACCCTCTATCCCTATACTCTGAAGAGTTTTGATCAAGAAAGGATGCTGTACTTTGTCAAATGCTTTTTCTGCATCTACTGAGAGGATCATATGGTTCTTGTTCTTTCTTTTATTAATATATTGTATCACATTGATTGATTTGCGGATGTTGAACCACCCTTGCAGCACAGGGATAAATCCCACTTGGTCGTGGTGAATAATCCTTTTAATGTACTGTTGGATCCTACTGGCTAGTATTTTGGTGAGAATTTTTGCATCCGTGTTCATCAGGGATATTGGTCTGTAATTCTCCTTTTTGATGGGGTCTTTGTCTGGTTTTGGGATCAAGGTAATGGTGGCCTCATAAAACGAGTTTGGAAGTTTTCCTTCCATTTCTATTTTTTGGAACAGTTTCAGAAGGATAGGTATTAATTCTTTAAACGTTTGGTAGAATTCCCCTGGGAAGCCATCTGGCCCTGGGGTTTTGTTTTTTGGGAGATTTTTGATGACTGCTTCAATTTCCTTAATGGTTATAGATCTGTTCAGGTTTTCTATTTCTTCCTGGTTCAGTTTTGGTAGTTGATATATCTCTAGGAATGCATCCATTTCTTCCAGATTATCTAATTTGCTGGCATAGAGTTGCTCATAATATGTTCTTATAATTGTTTGTATTTCTTTGGTGTTGGTTGTGATCTCTCCTCTTTCATTCATGATTTTATTTATTTGGGTCCTTTCTCTTTTCTTTTTGATAAGTCTGGGGTTGGCCAGGGGTTAATCAATCTTATTAATTCTTTCAAAGAACCAGCTCCTAGTTTCACTGATCTGTTCTACTGTTCTTTTGGTTTCTATTTCATTGATTTCTGCTCTGATCTTTATTATTTCTCTTCTCCTGCTGGGTTTAGGCTTTATTTGCTGTTCTTTCTCCACCTTCTTTAGGTGTAGGGTTAGGCTATGTATATGAGACCTTTCTTGTTTCTTGAGAAAGGCTTGTATTGCTATATACTTTCCTCTTAGGACTGCCTTTGCTGCATCCCAAAGATTTTGAACAGTTGTGTTTTCATTTTCATTGGTTTCCATGAATTTTTTTAATTCTTCTTTAATTTCCTGGTTGACCCATTCATTCTTTAGTAGGATGCTCTTTAACCTCCATGTATTTGAGTTCTTTCTGACTTCCCTCTTGTGATTGAGTTCTAGTTTCAAAGCATTGCGGTCTGAAAATATGCAGGGAGTGATCCCAATCTTTTGGTACCAGTCGAGACCTGATTTGTGACCTAGGATATGATGTATTCTGGAGAATGTTCCATGGGCACTAGAGAACAGAGAATGTGTATTCTGTTGCTTTGGGATAGAATGTTCTGAATATATCTGTGAAGTCCATTTGGTCCAGTGTGTCATTTAAAGTCTTAATTTCCTTGTTGATCTTTTGCTTAGATGATCTGTCTGTTTCAGTGAGGGGGGTGTTAAAGTCCCCCACTATTATTGTATTGTTGTCGATGTGTTTCTTTGCTTTTGTTATTAATTGGCTTATATAATTGGCTGCTCCCATGTTAGGGGCATAGATATTTACAATTGTTAAATCTTCTTGTTGGATAGACCCTTTAAGTAGAATATAGTGTCCTTCCTCATCTCTTATTACAGTCTTTGGTTTAAAATCTAATTTGTCTGTCCATGCATAGAACACACCGCTCCTGATTTCACGGTCGTGAGTTCAAGCCCCACCTTGGGGGTAGAGTTTACTTAAAATCTAATTTGTCTGATATAAGGATTGCCACCCCAGCTTTCTTTTGGTGTCCATTAGCATGGTAAATGCTTTTCCACCCCCTCACTTTCAATCTGGAGGTGTCTTTAGGTCTAAAATTAGTCTCTTGCAGACAGCATATCGATGGGTCTTGTTTTTTTATCCAATCTGATAGCCTGTGTCTTTTGATTGGGGCATTTAGCCCATTTACATTCAGGGTAACTATTGAAAGATAGGAATTTAGTGCCACTGTATTGCCTGTAAGGTGACTGTTACTGTATATTGTCTGTGTTCCTTTCTGGTCTATGTTACTTTTAGGCTCTCTCTTTGCTTAGAGGACCCCTTTCAATATTTCTTGTAGGGCTGGTTTCGTGCTTGCAAATTCCTTTAGTTTTTGTTTGTCCTGGAAGCTTTTTATCTCTCCTTCTATTTTCAATGACAGCCTAGCTGGATATAGTATTCTTGGCTGCATATTTTTCTCATTTAGTGCTCTGAATATATCCTGCCAGTCCTTTCTGGCCTGCCAGGTCTCTGTGGATAGGTCTGTTGCCAATCTAATGTTTCTACCATTGTAGGTTACATATCTCTTCTCCCAAGCTGCTTTCAGGATTTTCTCTTTGTCTCTGAGACTCGTTAAGTTTTACTATTAGGTGTCGGGGTGTTGACCTATTTTTATTGATTTTGAGAGGGGTTCTCTGTGCCTCCTGGATTTTGATGCCTGTTTCCTTCCCCAAATTAGGGAAGTTCTCTGCTATAATTTGCTCCAATATATCTTCTGCCCCTCTCTCTCTTTCTTCTTCTTCTGGGATCCCAATTATTCTAATGTTGCTTCATCTTATGGTATCACTTATCTCTCGAATTCTGCCCTAATGATCCAGTAGTTATCTCTCTTTTTCTCAGCTTCTTTATTTTCCATCATTTGGTCTTCTATATCACTGATTCTCTCTTCTGCCTCATTTATCCTAGCAGTTAGAGCCTCCATTTTTTATTGCACCTCATTAATAGCCTTTTTGATTTCGATTTGGTTAGATTTTAGTTCTTTTAAAATGGCCTCGATTGATGTGGTAAGTCAATGTTGTACATTTGAACCTGACAATAAATGTATACTAATAAAGTAGCTCTCTTATCACTTTATAAAGTTGGCAATTTCTACATAAAATTGTCCAAACAGTGGGATTTGGTTCATTCAAAGATTGAGAACTCATCATTATGCATTCATCCATGTCCCAAGTTGAGTCTGGTCTCTACCATGACTCCTTGACTGCCTGAGCTCATGACAGTCCTTGCCCCTTTTGTGCATGCTCCACTCATGTGGCTCTTGATCTAGAGGCTATGGGATGAAGGGGAAGCTTGTCATCAGAAGTTCAAGTACAGGCTTCTCTCCTTACTGTGTGGTTTTCCTTATATATAAGATGCGGATCTTGATGCCTGCTCCTTATTCACAGGGGGTAATTAAGCCAGAAGATTTTGAGTGAAGGTTCTTTAGGGCCAGTGAAATGCTATGGGATTAAAATTATTTTCCGTCATCTTATGTTAATTATATATGTCTGTTTATTATATATTTATATAAAATTTAATTATTTATATATGTAACTGTCTAGTCTCCCTGCAGTAGATTAATTGTATTCATGGTTTCATTTTTTTTGTCCCTCCTGGAACCATGTCCTTTTTCATGGAATTTTGTCATAGCCTCCCACTCCGGCTCTAGATTTGACCATGTGACTTGCTTTGGCCAATAGTATGTCAGCAGATGTGATCCAAATAGAGGCTTGAAAAGGACTTGCACAAGTGGGCATATTCACCCTTGCTCCTCTATCTTTACTGTGAGAGCATGCCCCGGCTAGCCTGCTGGAGGAGAGCCAAGTTCACCAGTCACTGCAGCTGAGGCCACTCTAGACCAGCCAGTAGTCAGTCAACCCCAGACATATGAGCCTAAACCAGCTAAGTCCAGACTAAACTGCCAACTTGCAGATTTGTGAGCTAAATGCATGTTCACTGTTATAAGCCACTGAGTTTTCTCCACATCATTATTATGACAATAGATAAGTGTTATACTCCCTAAGTAGGAAAGCAGACATCTTGTTTTATATCTTATTCACCATAGTTCTGAAGCTCTCCAATTTCCCGCACCCTCCAAGGGGAAGGGAGAGAAATAAAATCCCAAGATTTTTTAAAGCTTTCTAACAGTTGCGTACTCTGTGAGGCAGTTCTTATGCAGTACTTCATTTAATCTCCACAATATCCTTTGGAGATGGCCATTTTCCCATTTTACAGATGAAGAAACTGAGGGTCAGAGAAGTGAATTGACTCACCCAAGGTCACACAGGAAGAGCAGCAGAGTTGGATTCTCCCCAACGTGAGCCTGCTCCTCATGACGGTTCTCAACTTTCACTGCGTTTGACTTCCTTATGCCTATTGCTCCAAAGATCAGAACCGCCTCACTTGGTCTTTATCTGGATACCATCTTGTTCTCCAATAATGGTGTCATACTCATTTATCTTGGAACATAGATCTGTCTTTCTCCAATTTTTTTCTCCCCTCATCACACTGGAAGATGATCTATTTATTAGCCTACTGGTTTGACACCTTAAAAATCACAAACTGTCCATTTCCTCATATTTATTTCTAAGAAACTTTGTTTGTTGTAAAGAAATGGGGTAAGGGGAGTTGTTTCCCAAAGATCTTAAGAACCTAGCATTTTCTTAGCCTAAATTTGGCCCTCACTCTGGGATTCTGGCCCCAATATTTATTTCAGTTGTTCTCCTCTCCACACCCAACAGAGGTTATTTTTAAGTTGCAGTTTTATCCAAAGAGTATTTTTCACAGAATGCCTTGGAAGGTCCTGCACAGCTCAGGAACTGTCCCTCAGCCACACCCCCTCGGTCTGGGAATTTATTTTGGTTTATGCAAGAGTCACATGTTTTCTTTGATGAAATCATCAGAGTATTTTGCTTCCATGCCCTTGATAATACTTTTTTTTTAAGGAAGGTCGTTCTGTCTGTGATCTGCCAGGGCCAGAGATGTGGATGTTTGCTCTCAGTTCGGAAGAGGAATTGACACAGGCTTAGACTCCCAAACCTTACCCATGGCTTCACCTGGGCACCCCTGATCCTGGTCCTTCAATCCCCTGATCCTTCTCTTTCTTCCAAGTCCAACCATTCCCCTCTCCTCCAGGAAGAGTTCCCCGACTCAGGATTCATGATAATACCTTTCTTTTCAGTATAATTAGAGAGTCTGAATTACTTGATTATGAAATTATTTAGCACATACTACTGAGTATATACATGTGGTATGCTCTAACCCCAGAGAGCTTACAGTCTACTGAAGATAGCAAAGCACAAACAAATAAGTAAGATACAGTCAGGTAGTAACAATAATAATGTTTAAAATAGGATAATGGGATAAATGAATAAGAGAGTAGGGAGGGTTACTTCAGATAGGGTGATGGGTGAAAAGATCCCTAAGAAAGTGACATTTACATTGAAAGGATCCAACCCTTTCCTCTGAGGGAAGAGTGGCCTGGGCAAAGGATATCACAAATGCAAGAGTTCTGAGGCAGAAACTAGCCTTGTGAGCAGTGTGGCTAGAATGGGGAGGATGAAAGGACAGTGGTGCAGGATAGGGTTGGAGAGGATGGGCTGGCCTACCAGCTATGCCACAGTGAAGAGTTTGGGTCTTGCTGTAAATGCAGGTGAAGTGTGGGAGGGTTTTAAGCAGAGCAATGGTATCTGATTATTTGTCAAAGATCCCTTTGACTGCTGCGTCAAGACGAGATTAACTGGAGAGATGGGGGTGATGGCTATCCCACTAGAAATAATAGAGATTTAGACAAAGATGGGAGAAAGGTTGTCATGATTTCTTTTTTACTGAAGTATAGTTGACACACGATGTTACATTACTTTCAAGTGTACAACACAGTGATTCAACTTCTCTATACCTTATGCTGTGCTCACCGCAAGTGTGGCTACCATCTGTCACCACACAACACTATAAAATACCACTGACTATGTTCCCTATGCTGTGCTTTTTATCCTGGTGACATTCATTCTATAACTGGAAGCCTGTGCCTCCCACTCCCCTTCCCCCATTTGGCCCATCCCCCACCTTCCCTTCAAGTTGTCATGATTTTTTTACCAGCTTTTCCCTGCATGTGATAATCTCTTTCCCTTGTATATTAAGTCAGTTTACTTTTAAACTTGAACTGAATTTTGTGTTTGGTTCTATTATTTACAAACCCACAAACCAGAATAGAAACTATGGTAGGGAATTAGATATTTGAACCAATTAACTCTGCTTGGTTTTAAAGCCAGGTATTTAAATTGGACATTGGTCAACACCTTTCAGCTATATGTTAAATTTGAATTGCACCTGTGAGATCCTTGGGTTTACGCTTAAACTCCAAACTGCCACCTAGTAAAACTTTCCATTACAACGTTCTTCTAGACTGATGCACACCAGAAATTCCCATGACACTGATACCATCATGAAACAGTTGTCTATCTACTTCCAAAAGTATGGCTCTGTGGGAAAATAAACCTCTGTTCTCTGTAAGCCATTGTGGTCTGGTCTCTGTACCTTGTGGCCACTCACAATCCTAACTGGTATCACCGGTCACTCGAACATTTTTTGGACATGGCTCTCCCTGCCCCCAGTCCAAGGAACAGTCAGTGACATATGGTGGGTCATTTCCAGAGCTCTGCCAGACACTATTTCAAGGTTTTCACACATTTATAAGGCAGCAGGTGACACCTGGGAAGACTCTGGGCATTTTCAATGCCTCCTCTTCAACTATTTCTTCCCTTGCTGTCAGATTTCACATCTCACCAACAGAGCTTATTATTCAAGGTGGCTAAACTCCTCCAGGTGAAGTGAGAATATCTTGACCTTTCTCTGTGAAGCAACAGCCTTTCTGTAAGCTTAAGCAGTGGTGCTAATGGATGATGAGATGATCTACCCTGCCCTTTGGTTCCCATAGATTTCTAAGGTTTATGTGAACAAGTCTTCTCTCTGCCCTTGCTAGTTGGCTGGGCCAAAGAGATACAGACCAAATGAAACCACTGATGAACTTATAGTTTCCTCTTAAGCCAGAGGCTCTTTTGAGGTAAGGGACTGTTTGATTATTTAGTAGAAGATTTTTTAAAATAGAAGATTTTAGAGCCAACAAGGGTCCTACAGTCACTTGAAAGAAGGAAAATGTAGAGCAGAAAATTTAATTTAATTTCCTATGATGGTGGAGCTATGTAATTTCAACACCAAGGCAAGGCAATTTCATATATATTTATAGCATCTGTTATGTACTAGGCACTGTAGTAGGTTTTATACACATGTTAATCTTATTTAATACCCCCCCACATCTTAGAAAACAGATGCTAATTTCACCATATGACACATGGGGAAATTGAAGCCCAGGAAGCTGAAGTGACTTGCCCAGAATTACAAAATCTTCAGATTATATAGTAGATTGTATTATTATTTATAAATATTCACTTCCCTCTCCCCATAGTGAAGACTGTTTCCCTACACCATAGATGTAGGGCTTGGCCATTTGACTTGAGCAAACATGGCATAAGTCATCCAAGGAAAAAACTTAAATGTGATTGCTTTGTTCAGTTTGACTTCTTGCTCCTGTGTCCTCTGCCATGAGGAGACTTGCCCCAATAGCTCCTGATCTGCTAAACTGAGTCCTGGAATAAGAAATGGATTTGAACCCTACTACTGTCTGCAGAAGAACTGTAACAGCTCACCTACAGCTACTACCATGTAACATGAGAAGGAAAGAAAGAAAGAAAGGAAGGAAGGAAGGAAGGAAGGAAGGAAGGAAGGAAGGAAGGAAGGAAGAAAGAAAGAAAGAAAGAAAGAAAGAAAGAAAGAAAGAAAGAAAG